>NC_046314.1:21188163-21561288 GCF_009819535.1 Lacerta agilis
GTGCTCCAAGGTACAAAAAGCATCACTTGTCAAAAGGTGACAGATACGCTGGCTGCTTGGAGTGACCATAGGCCAACATGCCGTGGTGAGTAGTGTTCATTGGAGGGAACAGGGTAGGACACTGCAATTACTCATGCCAGTTGAAGAGTGTTATAAATTGAATGCACGGTCTTATCCAATCTTGCTCTTCATCCGGGTTGTCTGTTATTTTGAACATCCTTTAAGGTTATGGACACGTTTGGCAAAGTATGTAAACTTGAACAGCGAAGGTTTGCAGGACTGTTCGCCCACACCGTCCTGTGTATGAGCCAAAGACACAAACGTGCTATGCATAATCTTTGCAGACACACACATTCTGAGCGACAAGGGTCATATGCACGTGTCTGCTCCATGTAGATGTTAAACCAAAGAGGATGTGATTCTAGTGCCCCTTTCCATATTCAGTACAGTGGTACCTCGACTTACGAATTACTCGGCGTACGAATTTTTTGACTTACGAATGGAAAAAGTGCCCGCATGCCTACGAATTTTTCGACATCCAAAGGACATCCGTTGGTGGTTTTAGATGGGATTTACTTGACTTACGAATTTTAGATGTGGTTTACTCGACTTACAAATTTTTCCGAATTTTTCGTTTCCAATGCATTCCTATGGGGAAATCGCTTTTTTCGACTTATGAATTTTTCGACCTACGAATGTGCATTCGGAACGGGTTAAATTCGTAAGTCGAGGTACCACTGTATACACTTTGATAAGCAGATCCACAGGCCTTCTGTATGTCATTTGCTGCCTCCCCCACCCCCCGTCCATCTTTGTTTTGGCTATACTTTTGCACTGCTGGAGCAAGATCCATCAGCCCTAGTGAGCATGGCCTGTGGCTAAGGACAATGGGAATTGCAGTCTAATTCTGGGGCGTGTAGACTAGATTTTGGGAAGTAGGGTGGGAATACGTGTACAATAGGCATCTATTTGTATTTAGTGGCAAAGCATGACTTAACATCTTTCAGAAGAAGAAAAAAGGAAACAATAAACAAAGCCCAAATTTCTCGAGCTGCAACAGTTTCTCATGTTCAAGTCTCAAGAATGTACTGATAATACACTGAGATAGTGTCAAAGACTTTTTGGGTTCAAGCACTTTAAAAAGAATTCTGAGCACAATGTTTAGTCTGACTTTTATTTATTTGTTTGTTGTTTATTTAAAGCATTTCTTAACTGCTTAATATTTAAAAGTCTCTTAAATGTTTTACAAAAAAAATGCAGCATAAAAACAATTAAACAGTATCGTTTAACAGCCTCCCCCCCCCATAAAACAGCATTCTAAGAACAGATTAAAAAACAGGAATTCAGCAAGAACAGGGTCTAATCTTAAGAGTGAGGAAAATACCTGCCTTTACAAAACATCTGAAAGAACTGGAAGGGCTATATGGGGATAGGCATTCTTTCAGGTCCAGTCATGTCCGACTCTGGGTTTGCGGCGCTCATCTTGCGTTAATGGCCAAGGGAGCCGGTGTGCAGCTTCCGGGTCATGTGGCCAGCATGACTAAGCCACTTCTGGCAAACCAGAGCAGCGCACGTAAACACTGTTTACCTTCCCGCCATAGTGGTACCTATTTATCTACTTACACTTTGACGTGCTTTTGAACTGCTAGGTGGGCAGGAGCTGGGACCGAGCAACCTACAACCTACATCCAAGCTATTCACAGATTTGAACGTTAGTAACAATATCTTTAATGTTGGCTATCAGCTTGGTGCATTTAGTATAGGTGTAAAATATGCACACCCAGGTGCTCTCAACAACTTCACCACAGCATTCTGCACAGCTGTAGCTTCTGGAATACTTTCAAGGAAAACACCATATAGAATGCATTCTATTACTCCTAGTGTGGGGTCACCAACACACTAGCATCCATATATTATCCATATAGTGAGATGCATCATGCAGTTCCTCAGAGGGAAGATCTATCTTATATCAGTCAGTAATTACTGTTTTTCAGTTCTAAGACAATATTCATAATTACAACTGTTACTATATGTCAAAATTTAAAATTAATCCATTCTGACTTTCTTTTAGGCTATACTTGGGGAAAAATATGTTTCTACCATGTAAATCATAGATAAGTACTATTTTACAACTTTGATCTTCACTGAAGGATCACTAACACTTTAAGTAATTAGCTGACTTGATCTCTTGGTCTTATAAGGAAACAAACTGCAAGGGAGAATATTGATTCTTGGCTTGAGTTATGCTTTTGATTCTGGCATTTGTGCCAATCTCATTCTAGAGAAGTTAGCCAAAAGCTTCATCAGCTCATTACTTACAGAAATTGAAGCAATATTACTATCTTGCTGTCACCTGAACAAGTGCCACGACTTTGTGTAATTATAGACATGATGCTATTTCTAATTGAGTATACTTCACAAACGGCACAAAAACATCTATTACAATGCTTCACAGTGTGTGTAGCTGCCAGTTACAAAACTCATGTGAATGAATGAAGCCATGGATAATTCGCCATTTGTTTCAAATTGTCCAATTCATGGATGTTTTAAGAAGCATATGGTGTAGTCCTTTGACAGTGTACAGCACTGATATAGAATGGATGGCAATCATATCAAGTAGTTCTGTACTAACTTTCAGACTGTAATCAATGAGGATTAAGTATGGCAACATGATGCTGGTATCCTTTGTTCAAAACGACTGTACAAAATAAATGATATTTATCAATTGGAAACACATGGATGTAAGATTGCTATTAATTATAACCTTGCAGCCTCATTTGCATAACTGAGACTCCTCATATTTTTATCACCTCATATTTTCAGTTTATGATAATATATGCATTCACATTTAAATAGATCCCAGCTAAGTATCATATGGGGATGCGGGTGGCGCTGTGGTCTAAACCACTTGTCGATCAAAAGGTCAGCGTTCGAATCTCTGTGACAGGGTGAGCTCCTGCTGTTCGGTCCCAGCTCCTGCCAACCTAGCAGTTCAAAAGCACATCAAAGTGCAAGTAGATAAATAGGTACTGCTCCGGTGGGTTTCCGTTTCCGTGTTGAAATATACTCGGAGTCAAGTGTGAATTTCATGCTCTTTATTCAGCTCATAGTAGTGAGGAATGCAGTCCCCCCAAAACGTTTGCTTTATATACACTATTTACACAATGGGCCCCACGTGATTGGCTAATTCTGGGATATTCCTGTATGCCAATCGGAGTGCGGATTCACTTCCACCTGGAGCTGGATTGGGTGGCTCCTGCAGACCAATCAGACTGCTGCAATCTCAATCCTATTGTTCTGGGACCAATCAGACTGCTGCAATCTCAATCCTATTGTTCTGGGACCAGTCAGACTGCTGCAATCTCAATCCTATTGTTCTAGGACCAATCAGACTGCTGCAGTTTGGATCCTATTCAACTCAGTACATAACACGTGTGCTGCTTTGGTTTGCCAGAAGCAGCTTAGTCATGCTGGCCACATGACCCGGAAAAATTGTCTGCGGACAAACACCTGCTCCCTTGGCCAGTAAAGCGAGATGAGTGCCACAACCCCAGAGTCGTTCACAACTGGACTTAACTGTCAGGGGTCCTTTACCTTTACAGGTATCATGTGATTCGCTATGATGATACACTTTGAGAAATCTGTAAGAGTCACACTTAAACTGGCCTTTGTTAAATGCTTTTTCTTGTTCATTTAAACACTGTAGTGGAACATTTGCCATAAGTAAAAGCATTGTCTTCAATACACAGATGTATGCACCTCATTTTTTCAAATGGCCTTTCCCTGTAAGATCTCTTAGATGGGGGATTCTCAAATTTTTCATTCCCAGGGCACATTTGAAAATGCTGAAAATTACTGAGACCCACTCAGTCACAAAATATTGGTTCAAGGGCAGAGCCAGTCACAAAGTGATGGGCAGAGGTGCAGTTTGGCATGATGAACTGGTAACCAGTTCCATCATTTTTAATTGAGATCTAATCTCTCTTTGTAAAATTGTAAATTCTTTGCCACAGTGATTTCCTTATTTATATTTATTTAGTATTTATAACCTGGCATAGGTTTCCAAGCAGGGATAATATAAATACATTTGTGTTGTGCTGTGTTACATATTGTCTTTAGACGGTTCTGAAAATGAAGCATCATTGCAACCAAAATATAGCAATGAATGGAGAAGATGTGGAGTATGTGCAACAAGCAACACACACACACACACAAATACATCAGCCTCACTCAACCAAATGTTCTCAGATGTTCTTGGTCTGCAGTTCCCATAATCCTTGACCTTTGGCCATGCTGGCTGGGGCTGATGATAGTTGTAGCCCAAAACATGGCAACCACTATGTGGAGGAAGCTGAAGTACTCATTCATAGTACAAAATCATCACCATCACCATCCCTTAATAGTTTTGAAAACAAATAAAAATCTGTGTGAAATGCATGCATTTTGCTATCCGCTGTTTCAGTGCCACTAGAACCAGTATGAATTTTGCCATTGATGTCAATGTTATTAAGAGGTACGTTGTACACCTGCACTTGGTAGGTGGTAGCAATCAGTTTTCTCCTTTTAATTTTGTTTGCCAATTTCCCTTGAAATAAATCTCCATGTCTGAAGCTTACCCACTACTTTGATGCTTTTTTATGCTTCTAGCTAGAACATGTGGTTCCAACCTCCGTGGACCAAGTGGTATCATCACATCGCCCAATTATCCCGTTCAGTATGAGGACAATGCACATTGTGTGTGGGTTATAACAACACTTGACCCAGGAAAGGTATGCTTCCTCACTTTGTAGGCTTTCAAATGATTACATAGAATTAACTGAGGCTTGCTTGCTTTTTTAAAAGAACATTTTTTTTTATAAAAAAAGAGCATGCTCTAATTTATTGTCCGCTGGTTTTAACTTTGATAAACTGCAGCAGTGTAAGTGGCATTTGAACAATATTGACTGCAAATAACATTACAGGAAGATTGTGTGGGTTTACAGTCAAATCCAATATAATAAAAAATACAGAGGGGAAAAAATATCTTTATTCATTGTTTTGTTCATTATTTCTGTCTCTTGTGAGGCATGGCAATAATGGAAATTAAAGTTAGTATTTTTTTTTCCATTCCAGAACTTTTTGGTCCTAATATCAAAATGTATAATTGTCAGATCCGTGTAGCGGTTGCTCATGAGTAAAGACAAAGTCTGTCTCGTCTACAGACTAATTTATTGTGCCCAAGCTATGTACAAGCGGAGCTATCCAAAAACATGACTGCCTAGTCGCTTGAAGAATCCGGAAGTGCCTTTTTCCGGCTGTGACCCCAACATAGGAATCGCGGCATCCTGAGATGCCGCATTCCCGGTCTTCCCACCCCTCTGCGCAGCTCAGGCGATGGAAGTGGCATCTCCCCCTCAGATCTGCTTTGCTGGGTGGTGCTGGGTCTTTGAGCTGCCTCCTGGAGCCCTCCCTCCACCTGACTGCCCGAGCGTAACTCCTCCTCCCCAGAGGAGCTGCTAGAAGACTCGCTAGGCAAATACTCACTGGAGAGAAGGGGCTTGGGCTGCTGGTACCCACCAGGACCCTGACCGGCAGCGGAGGGCAGTTCCCTGACAATAGTGAACTTGAATAATTGGTTTCAACACAAAGTCTAACTGGTTTGCATGAAACAGCATTAACATGGCTGAAACAATTTAATAATCAGTATTTATTTTTTTTAACTGAGTCCATCTGTCGGAAGTGATTTGTTTTAAGATCATGGTTTTATGATAAATATGATGGAAGGATCTGAATCCATAAGGGCAGAATATAAATAACTGAAATAAATAATATGTGTGATAAACTCTCATGTGTGATACAAAATAAGGGAAGAATTTCTGCAAGATCAAAGTTCGAAAGAGACAAAGGTGATAAAATTTCAATTATTCATAAAATTAGTGTAAGGTTTCCACTGTAATTAAATGTGTTTTAAATAATAATTTTCATTTCAAATTGGATCATTAAGTGTGTTGCCAATCAAGGGAGTAGTTAAGTTGTGACAAGGGGAGAAATGTAATGTCATGCTCATTTGTTTGCTGCTTCTGTAGAATTATTTAGAATATCAGCACTTGTTCTCAGTAAATGTTTTTCATTTTGCTTTATTTCTCAAATTTCCTGTGGTGTCACAGAGATAGGTTTTGGAATGTATGCCTGTCAATTCAAGAAGTTCTCACATATGGGAAGTAAGGTGGTTTCAAAACTTGTTTCCCCTATAGATCACTTGACAAATTTTGAGTAAAAGGTGAGAGATTTATACAATCTGAAGAGGAGCCAGAGTATGACTTGACAAATTATGAGAATCTCAGTGGAATGAATTTTTCCCCCCTGCATAACTCACATTTTAATAACTAGTAATGCTTCTTGGGTGTTCCTTTTCTTGTGAGCAAAGTTCTGTGAAGTTGGGTATAATTGTCATATGAAGCCTCAGGTCAAATTCAGGATTCATCCTCCTTCTGTATTTGGATATATGGTGGTTATCCTTTCCGCAGACCGGACAGATGGACTTTGTGAATCACCAGTAGTTTCAGCAGATCGCAGTTTGAGAACCTTTTACTAGGCAAAAAAAGGATTGAAACCAATGGAGATGTATCTGTATTATTTTATTTTATTTTTGCGGAGCATGCAAGTCTACCATGTTTGGCAGGCAAGGAATTTGCCGCTCTCCATGTGACTCCAAAATGCAGATCACTTTGCGGGGAGCACATTCTTGTCCCAATGTTTGAAAAACTGTGGTGGGAGGAAGAGTCAGCACTGCTATGTAAGGCACCATTATCCTCTTGTTTCCTAGTCAGTCTTCTCTGGTGCTGTGTCACCTCATACTGGTCAGTGTGGCCTTTGCCTAGTTGTTCATTTGCAGGACTGAGTAGGGTGTTTCTTTTTGAGGGGTTCCCTGATTAGTAGACCCCTCTTTTTTCACCTATTCCATGCTGTGCATCTTATGCTGTAATTTGGCTGATTGACTTTGGCTGTGGCGGGCAAGACATGTGTACAGGAAATCACAGGTGTGCTGAGGGGCACCTGTAAGGTGAGGGATGGTTCCAACCCATGTCAATGCTGACTGGCTAGAGGTGCATTACAACTTGGACGCCCCTTCAGGCTGTTGGACATACCTCAATGAATGCCAACTGATGGGGTAGGGCTGCCCCCTTGGCTCCTCTTCAGGATCAGGCAATGCAGGAATAAGCTCAGTTATCTGGCTGCCAGGTAGATTTGTCCTTTCACAGCCATTTGGCAGTTTGTTAGTTGGCTTAATTTGCACTGCCTACACTATTAAGTAGCTCTTTCTCTGCCTCTTGCAGATTTGCTATTAATCAAGCTATGACCCTTTTAAACCCATTCTGGTTACCACACATGTTTATTACAGTTGGGAAAGGACAATCAGTTTATCGCTGCATTGTATGGCTTTTAGCATTACCTTGGTCTCTTGCAATACATCTCCCCATCTCAATTTTACCCATATCCTGG
The DNA here is from genome assembly GCF_009819535.1 of Lacerta agilis. Taxonomy (NCBI): domain Eukaryota; kingdom Metazoa; phylum Chordata; class Lepidosauria; order Squamata; family Lacertidae; genus Lacerta; species Lacerta agilis. The sequence continues at coordinate 21,195,646 of NC_046314.1, forward strand.
TTAATTCCTCGGTTTGTTTTGCAAGCTTCCGTCATTCATCTTTCCCAGCACTCTACTTTCTTAGTAAAATGGGAAATCTGCTGTACTTTGTTGAGATGAGAAACCTATTTCAAAAAATAGTCCCTAGTGTGCTGCAAGTGTATCAAGTTGAAAAGGGGAACAAAAAATCTAATAAAATTGGCAGTTTCATAACATGAAAGACAACTTGATTCACTTCTGAATGAGGTTATAGGACTATTATCTTTTCATTGTCCTTGAAGTACCATTCCTGTATATTCGGTAGAAGGTTTGCGGGACCAGGCACTGTGAGCCTGGGCCATCAGGTGTGCAAAGGGAAAAAGAATGACAAGACCAATAGCATGGGATCAAAAGGCCACAACTTTATTAATTACAGATGTCAGTAGGATTTGGCATAGGCATTGGATGTATATCCTGAATCACACAACCTATCTGCTGGGTGATTATTCCTTTAGGGTTGATCCTAGGTTCACCCTATGGTGTAAATCAATTCTAGGTAATCCTTCCAGGACACCATATTGGGAAGTTTTATGGCCCCCCCCCAAAAAAACTTCCCATAAAATGCCCATCTGGGCATTGGACAGAATATATCCCCCTGGACCCCTTTAACAAGTGATCCTGAAAAATTGACCAACGTACTGGAGGTACTACTCTAAGCCACCCCTTTTTTCAGACTGAGAGTCCAACCCAGTGCCCTTTTCTGCCAATAAGTTGTGACAATTGCTATGAGGTTGGCAAAACCTCCTGATTTGTCTGCAGATAAAACTCCAATGCCCAATGTGTTAACTATACTGCTGAGTGTGAGTGGATACCTTACACTCGGCTTCAAAGCATATTTCCAAGACTACACTTGCCTTCAGGGTGCTAGAAAACTGTGTCCTGCCTGCCACCATTTCTCAATCTAAAGCAGTATTCAACATTTAATTCTGGGGTATTAGAGATATTGTTTCAATGTTTCATATAATTTTGCAGAGACCCTACTTTCTTTCTTAAATGCAATAAAACTATGTGGTTCAAGTGTAAAAATGAAGGAACATGGAATCTGACCCCGCCCCCAAGATAACGTCCTCTTGGAGAGAATAAATTCCTTAAAGGTCTAGGGGGAAAACTATGTTTACATAATTTTCCAAAAAGCGTTTAGTAAGATTACCTTGCATTATGAGATTGGGAGAAAGGAATGAATATTCAGAAACCTGGCATCAATTGGCCTTTATCCTGAATGGCCATCTTGTGTTCTTACTCATATACAAATCAGCACAGCCAACTAGGATTTCTCTTCTAGGCTTCATTAAGCATCTGCTACCTTTTCCAAAGGCATTATCTTTTTCTGTTTAACAGTAATGAGCTTTTCAAGTTTGTTCTCTACCTGTTTGGAAGTATTTCCTTTTAATGCTCTGCTTATTTTGAAGGCTTGCTACCTTTCCTTGGGGTCTGCTAATGTATCTGCTGAGCACAACCCTACTGAGCCGTTTCTTGAGAGTTCTGCTGCTCACAAATAGTTTCTTTGCCGTGGTGTTTATTTCCTGATGGCTTCATCTAGGCCGTGCTGCAGGTGTTTTAATTTGTAGCTAATTCCTAAGATAGCTTAGCCTTCACTCCTTTGTGTTTTGTTTCTCGCTTTTTAATATTTACCATCTTTGGATAATTTCCAGAAGCCCAACTTCATTTGTCACTACTCTGTTTTTTTGCTCAGTATTTGTGCTGTACTTCCAATTTGCTTTAAACACATCCTTCTGTCCCCTACTGTTTTGGTTCCCTCTTCCTACTTTAACTGAAGGAGTCCTGCTGCTTTCACTATTCCATGCAAACTTTATTAACCACTGGGACTCTACTTTTCAGTCCATAGGAGGGCCAGGTGTGGTGTCATTTCTGGCAGTGATTCTGAGTGTAGCACATTACTCTCCTGACTGGTTAGAGACTATGGGTTTGTTGCAGCTGCTGTGAGATACAGTGATTCTTGGCTTAATGATCTGTTAAATAAAGGTGTGCCCTATTTGCAGCTTTGCCTGAAATCTTTGCCTGCTGTAGCATAAACCATGTATGCCAAGCAAATTCTGGGGCTTCTAACAAAAGTTTATGTGTTACTCCTGCAAATAGAAAACAGTTCACTTGCTGTTCCTATAAAGCAAAATAAGGCCTGCAAGCCACATTCTGTCACACATCAACACCTCAAGAAGTAGTCTCAGGCTGAGGGCCCTGGTTCAGTTCCCGAAACTGGTATTTAGAGCACAACCCATATTTGTCACTGCACAGCGGGTCTGACTGGAAGAGATTGGAAGCTTGTTTTACCATCCTTGTTTTAGCAACAGTTAGTGCTGTTTCACACACCAAACTGGAGGTTTAAGAATGTTGTTTGAATGGATTTATGAAGTTTTACATGTGACTATTGTGGAAAAACAAAACAGGGAATAATAGTGGATTGCAAGCTCAGTCATATGATAACATTGTAAATATGGAGTGAGCTGTGACCTGGCTCTATGATGAGGCTATCATATTACCTCTCTCTGCAGTGGACAGATCTACTCAAACTACATTTACATAAGCTCTGTACAGATCCCCTCAGCCATGTTGTCATGACTTCCTCATATACATATCTGCAACAAGTTACACTTTAGTCAGATGAGCAGACTTCTTATTCACAGGTTTCATTCTAGTTCCTAGTCAGGAATGGCTGGCTTATGATAGTTTTGTAGCATGTGAATTGGCGTTTGGAAAGCCACATTTGAAGACTACTTAAGCATCTTCATTAGAAGAATGTAATGTTGTTGTTGTTGTTGTTCAGTTGTTCAATCATGTCCGACTCTTCGTGACCCCATGGACCAGAGCACGCCAGGCACGCCTATCTTTCACTGCCTCCCGCAGTTTGGCCAAACTCATGCTAGTCATTTCGAGAACACTGTCCAACCATCTCATCCTCTGTCGTCCCCGTTCTCCCAACATCAGGGTCTTTTCTAGAGAGTCTTCTCTTCTCATGAGGTGGCCAAAGTACTGGAGCCTCAACTTCAGGATCTGTCCTTCCAGTGAGCACTCAGGGCTGATTTCTTTAAGGATGGATAAGTTTGATCTTTTTGCAGCCCACGGGACTCTCAAGAGTCTCCTCCAGCACCATAATTCAAAAGCATCAATTTGAATTGATGCTTTTGAATTATGTAATATTATAGACAAGTATTATAGACAAGTACTATTTAGGGGTGTGTGTGTGCGTGCAGACATAGTCCAATGAAGTAATGGATGGAATACTGTCAGTAGGCCTGAAAGATACACAAACAGCAAACACACAAATATGTGTATGGGAAATTTAAAGATATGATGCCTCTCACCATGAATTTCTTGCTTAACCCATTTCTGTGAATTGTTAATCAGCTGTTTGTTTGTTTTTTAGCTACCAATACTTTAATGCAGGCTTCTTCAACCTCGGCCCTCCAGATGTTTCCCGCCTACAACTCCCATGATCCCTAGCTAGCAGGACCACTGGTCAGGGATGCTGGGAATTGTAGTCTCAACACATCTGGAGGGCCGAGATTGAGGAAGCCTGCTTTAACAAATGGGGGGAGCAGGAGTGTACCTCAGCCCCTCCAAACGCCTAAGGTTTGAGCACCCTGTTGAATGGAGCGAGCTGTTCTGCAAAGGACTGGGAGGGAAGGGGAATGCCCCCAAATCGATTAGAGGCAACTGCTGTGAGCTCTCTTCCATACACCCTAAAGCAGCCCATGAGGACTGACTGCGCATAGCGGGCGTGGAATGTTGGCTAACTGTTCCTGGGGTGGCAGTAAATAGGGTGGGGGGACATGGAGTGGGCAGAGGCAGAGAATAAGGAGGTGTTGTTTGCTGGCAACCTGAACAGGAAAGCTCCACACTGCAGGTACCACTTGGGCTGAATGCTGACAATCCCAGCAATCTCAGAATGCACATTATATATAGCATAAACAAGTGGATACTGACAACCGTATTTATATACCTGTGACAATTTTTGCCAGCATATCTGAATTTTCTGACATTCACATAATTCACTTGGGATTAACTAAATTCACCAAATTCCAGCATCCACTGTAGCATAGCTAGTAGTGGAACTTAGTAGTATAACTTTTTTTAAAAAAAGTATCCCCCTCTCATTAAATATGAATTACACCAGTACCAACATTTTAAAAAGATTTTGTGCTATCAGATGATTCCATGTTCATATGCATTGAAAATGTTTCGTTCTGTGAAGCAGCTTTTCGCCTCTGGTATCAGAAGTACCTTGGAGATATATTTTATTCTAGGTATTTGTCTTGCACACAGCAAAAACAGAGGAAAATGTGTGCCAAGTCATATTCTCTGTGTCTATATTAATGTAAGGATTTCCATAACTCATGCATAACTCTGACTATGGGCAAAGATTTGTTTTCAGTCAGTTTAAATTAGTTGGGATAATCGGTTTCAGTTTTTCTTCAGGATACTGTCTGCATTCTGATAAACAGCACTCTGATTATGTTAATCTTTCCTACTGTTTATTTTAGGTCATATGATAATGCAACATTCAAGGGAAAATTGTGTACATTTAGTTATTAATTATATTTGTAATGATGATAATAATAATAATAATATTGTGTATTGATTGTGGAGAGCTGTCAGGCTTCAAAAAACAAAACGAAAACATGGTTAGCCTCAATAGTATTGAACAGAAAAGAAACAGTATCAAAATAGATCAAAGATAATTATTTTTTTTAAAAAACCCTGATAGTAAAATAACTCCTAACTCATTAAGGGGTCACAAAAATTTGGTTATGCTTTCTTCCTTTGGTGGCAAGGGGACAATTTTGCCTCACTCCTGAGAATAGGGCAATTAACATGTGGCATTGCAGACATTGTTGGGTCGAGCTCCCATCAGCTTCAGCCAATATGGCCAATGGTCAGTGCTCATTCCCGGCACATGGAGGCAAATAGGGCACATGGGCCATTTGGTAGAGCATGAGTTCTCTTGAACCCCTTCATATATTTATACTGACTTTGGGCAGAGTTGATTTTCAATATATAATCAGTGGAAGTTTGTTTATTTTAAAAGCAAGTCAAACCCTCCATGCCTATGACAATATTTTCCCTCCATGCCTATGACAGGTAATGACAGCCATGCTCAAGTATTGAGATGGAAAAAAAAGATGCCACCCACATACATTTATATGGAACCTAGTTTCTTCCGCATTGTTTACATGCAAGGCAAACAATTTTGTGACTAGTAGGGAGCCTTGGGGCAGGCCATCTGTCTCTTTCTGATTCTGCCACTCGCATGCAGTCTGAAACTGCCATTTCATCACCCAGGTTTCAGAATGTTAGCAGCCTAGCATGACATGATTTTAGACAGGCTTCATAAGAGACCAAGATGCCAGACAGTTTCACACATCGGTGCCAAGTCGAAACAGGTTAACTGCAGATGTTAAGGATTTCTTTCTCCTCCCCCCCCTCCTGCCATCCATTTGAGGAAATTCTTACTGAAAAGTGAATTTATGTTTTGGAGAATCCAGTTCCATGCATTCCATGCCCTGAAAATGGATTATTATGCCCTGAGATGTGGGGTGGGTGGGGGTGAAGGGAGGAATATAACTAGTAGAACAGCCTTCACCAACCTGGTACCCTCCAGAAGTTTTGGATTACCACTCCCATCAGCCTGGCTGGAGTAGAATATAATAAAACATTTAAAAAACAAAACAAAAACTTTATTCATTTATTCATTTTATGGCCAGTAACTCCCTGGGTTTCTTAGTATCTGTTGGTTCATAGAGAACAGATTAGACTGCTATGGGGAAGTATTATAGAGACACCTGCAGCTTCCTCAGTTGTGTGTGTGTGTGTGTGTGTGTGTGTGTGTGTGTGTGATTCATTGACCTTATATTCCACTCTTTCAGTGATCTTGGGGTTGGCAAGAGACTGGCACTAAACAGAACTATTGCTTCTTGGTTATACACACCAGTTCTTTTTGCAAAAGTGGCATCTAGATTTCTGACCACATTTTAACACTGATGCCAGAGCAGAACAGGAAACAGAAGCAGCTGATAGAATTGACACCAGGAGTATCCAATATGGTACCCTTATATCAGGTGTCATTGGACTACAGTTTCCATGTTGATATAAACGTGAGTCCCACCACTCAGAGAGACTTAGTTCTTAGTAAACATGCAAAGGATCAGATTGCAAAATAGCCATTTGTTGTTGAGAATATAAGGTTCACACTAAATTAATTGAGCTTATTTCCTATTGAAACTAAACCAGCTTAGCCTGGATGCAAACTGTAATTGAACAACAGCAGCACTTTTCACATGGCAATTCAGTGTACAACCTATGAAGGAGGAATGAGAATGTGTCTGTTGCTGCCATCCTCAGTCTTCCCATGTATAACTGATTTGAACCACAGAACATGCATATGGTGAAGCTGTGCCGACAAGCTCCACCCTGCAAAAAATGTTGGCTACAAATTGAATAGACACTTGTCCACAGGCTTTGCGCAGAATATCCCCAGTCGAAACACAGGGGGTCGATCCAGCAGATGGTCTCGTAACCCTCTCCATGTGTGCTGATTGCACATAAATTGTTGTGTGAAAGGGGCTGGTAACAGGTAACAGTAACACTATTTGCATAGGGAATAAAAATTAAAATTGAAAGTACACCTTTGAATTTGCAAGTACAGTAATGTAGTTGCTTAATTGTACTCATTGATTGATTTTTTTACATTCATTAAAAAAAAATCAACAGTATGGTAAGCAGAGCACATACTGCTTGATCTATTGATATATTTGCTCTGCAACTGTGCTCCTTTGGGTTCTTTCTAGATGCCATAAGATCACAATCAAATTTAGTTTCGTTAGCAATAATTATTATATATAGGTCATCCTTGATTGTTTCTCTAGTCCCCCCACTGTTGATTGAAATGAGAACTGTTATTAAGTTACACTTACAGACAGAAAGAGGGAAGTCTAATCTATTAATTGTATATGTGTAATGAATACATAGTTCTCCATGGTGCCGTTTCAAAATCAGATTGATGATATGGCAGTTTGGAACAGCTTAAGCTGAAATATCTGCTACATACCAGTATTCAGAGGAAAATGGATGTGTGATGTTGTCATCAGTTTACTAAAGGAAAGTGCGCCATACATTTTCATAGTGCTACATGGCACTTAAAATCATAGAATCACATAATTGTAGAGTTGGAAGGGACCCCAAAGGTCATCTAGTCCAACCCTTCAGTGTATCTGAAGAAGTGTGCATGCACACGAAAGCTCATACCAAGAACAAACTCAGTTGGTCTCTAAGGTGCTACTGGAAAGAATTTTCTATTTTGTTTCGACTATGGCAGACCAGCACGGCTACCCACCTGTAACTGGAACCTTGAAATATTATTTGTTTTTTTTCCCCTCTGGGGAATATGTTAATGCATTTCACCATATGCATCATTCAATAACAGACTGATCCCAGGGCAGAGATGCTTTGCTCTCATTTCTTCCCATGTGATGGGGGGGGCAAGAAATGAGACACACTGGACTCAGCTATATTAGGAAAGAAAAAGTGCTTTATATGTGTTGTGTATGCATTCTAACACTGTGACACCAGATGGTGCTGTGGAGTTCCATTTTTGCCAACCCGATTTCTCATACAAAGTTTGCATCGTGTTTAACTGAAACGTTTCTTTGATGTTTCTAGATCCAGCCACAGTGTAACACGGGCCTTGCTAGAATGTAGTTTTAGGATATAATACAATGTAGGCAATCTTATCCGACGAGGTTGTTCCAAAGCAGAGATCCACCCTTACCAAAAAGGTCATCCCCTTTATCACCAACTCATTTCATTTGGTGAGGGCACCCTTAGCAGAGATGCCAAAGAGACTCTTTATGTCCAGGCAGGCATTTTGTAGGAGTAAGTGACCTTTCAGGCAGCATAGTGCTAAGCTCTTTGGGTCTTCATGGTTTACAACCGGTACTCTAAAGTGAGCCCGGGAATGGGCTAGGCAAAACTAACCCATAAAAAGCACAGTGGTTAGGGTAGAGTCAGACATTATTTAAGCACTGTCCTAGAGAACTTTGTTCTATATTTCCCCTCTTTGAATTTATTGTAAACAATGCACAATATTGCATGTCAGAAAATGTATACAAAATATTGGATAAGATTATCATGATTGTATTCAGTTTCTTTAAGTAGCTATGCTAAGGCTCAAGTGTGGAGAGAATAGCTGTTAAGGGTTTTCTTAGTGAAAACACACTCTGTGTGGGTTCATAAATGCCCTATTTTCCCCTGCTATAGCTATTGTGTGGTGCAGCCTAATCACTGAAAAATTAAATGGCTTCTGATGCTGAACTCTAGTGCAAATTAGGTACTGAATAATTCTGATCCTATTTTTATGTTATAATTCTTCTACCATTATGTTTTCTTAAATGGAAACCCTTTCACTAGGTGTGTTCAAATCCTTGAATCAGATCAAATACATGCTTGCTATATAACACAAGTATCTTCAGTCATTTTCTCTCCCCTTATTAACTTTTACATGGTTTATAAAACATCTCAATTTAGCCCTCGGTTCTGGAGTTGTTCTAATGTTTTATCTTTAGAAGATGCTAAATTGCTAAGCAGAGGACTCCATTAGAATATTTTTGTTGTTTCCAAATACTTATTAACATGACATCTGGTATAGTTTTAACTAGAAGAAATGATTATGCTAAACAGCATCAGGACCTATTCTGAATACAAGGCTTTAGGAAAATTTAAATATTTTTGGTTGAAATACACAGCTGTGGCAACAGTGAATAATTTACTGTCCACTTCTATACCCTGTTCATTTCCAGTTACACTACAGTTTTATCCTTCCACTCCTCTAGTGATGCTTTGCACTTCCCATAGTTTTCTTTCAGGTATCCTCAAATCTGCCACTATGCATGAAACATGCAATTCACATCGCTATCCCTACTCTCTAAAGCCACTTGTTCTGCTGTACATTAGAGAAAACTGGCAGGCAATAATGGCCAGCAGATAATTCTAAAAAGGAAGGTGGGAAGCAAAGGCTAATTTATTTAGAGCAAAACATCCAACTGATTCTAGTAGCATGCTGATAATAATAATAATAATAATAATAATAATAATAATAATAATAATAATAATAATAATAATATTTTAAGCACAGCATTGCAGGAATTCTGCAAATTTGGCACCAATGTGGAAACAAACAAAACAAACCCACACCCACACCCACACCCACACCCACACCCACACCCACACCCACACCCACACCCACAATTTACCAGAAATTATTGGCAGCACCTTGTTTAATGAATTATCTTGGGTACATTCTATAAGATGGCCCCATGTATAAGACGCCCCCTATTTTTGGGGACTCAAATTTAAGAAAATGTGGGGGGGGGACACAGATGGCCCCGTGTATAAGATGCCCTCTAATTTTTGACAATATTTTTTAGGGGGAAACCTAGTCTTATACACAGAAAAATACGGTGAATAAACAAACATTAGTTTAAAAGTGAAAAGACACTTGGGAACATATTGGGTCAAGCAAGACATGCCACATCACAGCAAGAGAATAAACATTGGCACTGCCATCTGGGAATAAAAGAAAAGTGGAAATATGTGCTTCGGAAGTTACAATAGTGGTTATGTCTGAAATGGTGATACGGTTATTTGAACAAGGAGCGATTCTGTTGGCTCAACAGCCAGGAAAGTGCAAAACCCAAAATATGCTCCACCTGGAAGGGGCAGATAGGAATTCACAAAAATGACTTCCTCAAGTTTCCCTAGTTCCAGCCACCTCTAAACAAGAAAGCTGGAAAGAAACCATAGTAAGGGCAAAAAGCAAGCATATAGAATGATCATTTGAACGGAATCCCATTTGCCTGAGGGGGAAAAGTAAGGGAATAGGCCAGGGGAAAAGAAACCTTCCCTGAAAATAAAATAACTAGCACACTGAGGAGAAAGGATGTAAGATCCCTCTGCTGTGAAGCTATTGATGTAAGGGATCACTGAAAACTGATCACCCAGCTGAAGCCGTTCTGTCCATTTAAGCACTTCATTCTGGTGCTTATATAGACCAGGTCTTAAAAGTCTCAGAATCATACTCTGTAAGTACACCAGTGACTGAAATGAAGTTCACAGCAGCTAATGCAATGCATGAGCAACATCGTGCGGGTCAAGGAGGCCTATATAAGTCTCAAAATGAATAACTATAAGCTGTTGATAAGCACGGAGAGCAACATATTGCTGTAGGTTTTCTAACACAGGCTGGTTTAGGTAAATGTTAGTCCTATCCAATTACGGTGTCAGATACACATTAAGTAGAATAATGTGTTCATTCTCAGCCAATCTGTCTCTGACAGATGTAGATAAATTGCAGTGGTGCCATTAATTAGCAATAATGACTAGGTAGTTGAGCAGATTTAATCCTGAAAAAAGATTTGGTTGTAAAAACAAAGTGATATAAAACTAAAGAGCAGATCAAGTATCGTCCCATTCCACAAGACAATACTGAGCAGGGCTCAATCAAGTTTCCATTGTTTCTCTCTCTCTCAAGCCTGAACTATATTCAGATGTGGGATTTATTGCCTTATCTTTACAGTGGTGCCCCGCTAGACGAATGCCTCGCTAGACGAAAAACTCGCTAGACGAATGGCATTTGCTAGCGGAAGGCTGCCCCGCAAGACGAAAAAGTCAATGGGGCTGCCTCGCAAGACAAATATTTTTTTCGGCGCGAAAACCTCCGTGCTGCATTGCCGCTTCGCTAGACGAAAAATTCGCTCTACGAAGACACTCGTAGAACGAATTATTTTCGTCTAGCGGGGCACCACTGTACTAGTTATAATGTGGATACTTCTGTCCCAATTTACAACATTCCCTTTGCACTACAGTCAGCGGCGAACGGTGCCGCTTGGCTGCCCGGGGCGCCAAATGCGGAGGCGCCCCCCAGGGCGGGGTGCCGCTCTGCTGCGTGTGTGCATCGTGCGTTGTGATGCCCCTCGCTGGCCCACCCCTCGCCTCTGTGACTCCACCCAGGGCCCACCAGCAGCAGGAAGGGAGAACTTCGCAAAGCGCTGGCACAGCAAGCTGAGCCCAGCCCTGCCGCGCCGAGCAAAGTTTTTGCCAGGTGGCGGGGCTCAGCTTGGGAGTTTCCAGTTGCGGGAGCGGGGTCCCGAGTGTAACCCCCTCCAGGGTGGAACCCGGGGCGGACCGTCCCCAACGCCCTGCCCTTGCTCTGCCCCTTACTACAGTGTCTGTTGCATTATGAGCTGTGGCTTTTTCATCACCATACCTCCAGGCCACTCTAAATTTTAAATGGTGGTGGGGGGGAACTGTATACCGTTATACCATCCCAAATTTTGTAAATGCAAAACTCCTGTGATTTCCCAACTTAGTGGGGTTGCTAGCAGATTTTTTTCCTTCTGGAAACAACAAACTAGATTCCACTAGATTTCCAGAAGTGGCTTCTATGCCATGTGAATTGTTGACAATGGAATACTAGATTGATATTACTGGGTATAGAAAATTTATTAATTTTTTTGTTTAAAGTTATGGATCATTTTTATTGAAATGATTTTTAATACCGTTTGCATATGACCTTGTACATTTTTTTAAAAAAGAAGATTAACAGTTTGTATGTAAAATAATTTGCTCATTAGTTAGTTCTGGTGCATTGTGAGCACACACAATTTGGCTATATATAGTGTTCATTTGACTCTTTCATTATAAAAATTTAAGCTATTACACTGCTCTATTCCATTAAGGCTTAAAATATGTATGTCATTTGTACATTAGGAAGATGAATGGAAGGAACTTAGTAATACTTCATGAGTACTCAGAAAGCACAACAAATGATATAGAGGTTGAAGCACATGTAGTTGTGTTGCTAAGAATGTTATTGTGCAGCAGTAGAGATGGCCTACATAATCCAGGGCCTTTCTCCTCTTAGTAGCCCTCTGAACAGAGAGGGAGAAACAAAAGGTTAAAAGGCAGAAGGCTACCTGAACATGCAGGCACATTTAATAAGAGGTGCAAAAAAAGATGTATAAGAGAAGGTTGAAGAAAGGATTCAGGACACAATAAGTTCAGGTAACATGTAGAGTCACTGATAGGGGTGGGTGGATCAATCTTTTCCCAGTCCTCTTTCCATTTTCAACATGTTCATTCATACGTCTGTTCTGTTCCTTGCAGTAGTCCATGGTAAATATTTTATTTTAAAATAGTATCATGGAAAATGTATGCTTAAACACTTATTTGCAATAAGATATTCAAATATATTTTCAGTCTCTATGTATCAATTTGTAAACACACACACACACACACACATATAATATAGTATAATATAATATAATATAAAACTATATATATATATATATATATATATATATATATATATATATATATGTGTGTGTGTGTGTGTGTGTATATACATACATACAGCAAAATGGTAATGCATTTTTGTATTATCTTTTTGAGCAAAAAAAAAATGTTTTGCAAGATTCAGAGGAATGCAAAACCTGAATGACAGTTGCCTTCCAAAGGATGTACAGTGGTACCTTCGGCTACAAACTTAATTTGTTCCCGAGTTCCGTTCTTAAGCCAAAACCATTCATAACCTGAGGCGCGCTTTTGCTAATGGTGCCTCCTGCTGCTGCCGCGCGACTTCCGCTCGCATCCCGGGGCAAAGTTTGCAACAAGGGGCATCTACTTCCAGGTTAGCAGAGCTCGTAAACTGCAGCGTTCGCAAGGAGGACGGTACGTAACATGAGGTTCCACTCTATTAGTCCAGAGGGCAGTGATCAGGTCAGTTCACTTAAACAAGCCAGACTAAATAAAATTACCTTCCATCTCTAGTCACTGCTCCTATATATGTGAAGATGCAGTGGGTGACCCTTCAATTGTTATAAATTAAACTTCTTGTCGGCATAAAGATCAGCATATTTTTTTAACCCAAATGTGCACTGATGTGGAAGAAAAGGACTTCACATTATCTGATATTTAGGAAGGGCTCAAATAATCGGTTCATATGTCCTTGAAGGTAAAGTATTAAAATGTGGTTCACTGAGGAGGGCAAATTAAGATTAGCTCCTGCATCCTACCAAATTTATAGCAATTTAGGGCACCCCCAAAGTGTGAACCAATCTAATTGACCTTACGGTCATGGCAATGAGAACATGATCATTATCAGACACTATGAGGTACCATACTTCGGCAGTGCAATTGTGTGCTCTTAACAGGGTTTTCAGTGGGGAAACCCACGGCATACATGTAAAATAGTTAATTCAATAGAATGAAGTTGTATTAAGGGAAAAGAAGTCATTTGCAGTGGACCAGCCTGGCCTAATGGTCCTAAACTTGCTTGAGACCAAAACACAATACTATTCGCAATGTAGTTTTGGTGTACAAAAAGGGCACGCGCGCGCACACACACACACACACACACACACACCATAAAGTAAAGTACATAAAGTACATATGTACAAAATGCATATTTTATGGATGAAAGCATTGAAAAGTTCATGAAAATGTGGGTACGAAACATGTACTATTTAAATGCTAACCTACTGTGCATTATTTCAAAAGATGTGAACAAAACAGGGTGGGATGGATGGTATGATTGAGTGCCAGTAAGAAGGTGAACTTAAAACTACTTAGTTCATCCTTAGAAGGAAGAACATTTTGCCCCCAAGGTTTCTAAACCCAGAGTTCACTCAAGCTTCTGCCAGCTATGAGTAACATTTAAATCAGCCTTAGTTTGATTTATAAGAAAATTATAACTTAACAGTGTGGGCCTTACAATGTGGAAAAAGGAAGAGAGCAATGTGGTGTACCAAGCTACTAAGAATAACTGATGTTATGTTAGTGTTGGTTGTATTCGGACCCCCGTCTTTCAACTTGATATTTGCTGTAGAGCCTAATTCAGTATTTCACTATGCCTTTCCCCCCACAGTTTCCCCTCACAGTCCCTAGCAAATACAATACAGAATGGGTTGTAAGGTTCCTCAACATCCTCTGCCTGCAGCAATCATCTCTGCATTACACCCTTCATTTATTTAACAGGCAGTTTTTATCCCTGCTCTCTTCTCTTGCTCGGGCGCATGAAGAAAGAGGCTCACACGGGTTCCTAATAGTTCTTTCATAAAAGGGGCAGCAGGGGGTGCTTAGCCGGCGGATTGTCTCACAGTTTCCCCCTGTGGTTAAATCACATTGTCTGTGATTAATTTGATGTTCAATACTTAGAGTTTCTGGGCTGATGCTTAATCAGACTAGTCATATATGAGGCACTGCTGTGTCACAGTAACCTAATGGGGGAGCTGGGCAAATGCACACAAACAAAGACCTACAGTTCGGTGGTGGTGGTGTGAAATTTAATGAGCAACAGACAAATGTATAAATTGGGACGTTGTTTCCTATTTTCCAATTTAGACACCTACTATTGGCATATTTCAAGGTTCTTTTAATAGGTTTTCAAGATGGTGGGTACAAATCATAGAATTGTAGAGTTGGAAGGGACCACGTGGCTCATCTGTTCTAGTCTTAACCCCTTGCAATGCAGGAATATTTTTCCAAACATGGGGCTTGAACCCACAACCCTAAGATTAAGAGTCTCATACCCTACCAACTTAGCTAAACGAAAGTGAATGATACACAGTTTGTGATGACAGAACATTAGACAGTAAAAATTATATGCCTGGTAATGTTGACTGTTATAGCTTTTTAGCTATGCAGTAAAAAAATATTAATATGAAAAGAATGTGTTTCTGTGCACAGAAGCAAGTCAGTTGTATCCTGTGACATAAAGCCTACCTATTAATATGTCTTGACAAACAGTTATTCAAATAAAGTACAGCTGAATATATTTGAATGGACTGTGGGGACATGAACTACTTTGGATAAACAGAAGTGCAGTTTGCTCATACATTTACATGGATGGAGTAACTTGGGGGATTATCTGTAGACTTGGATAACCAGAATGTTTTTTGATATGCATAATTTGGCTAAGGGGAATTCTAGTGTATTGTCAATCCCAATGCCCTGAAGTCCAGCTTCCAAGCATTATCATGCAAATTATATTTTTTTGAAAATTATATATTGTAAATGGAAAGCTGAAGTTCTTATGATTTCCCCCTTAAAATCTTGTTATTCATTAAAAAAAAACCTTTATATTAAAATATCCACAATGCAACTGCAAGAGTTGATAGTCGAGAACACAACTATGCCTGCATAAAAGCAGAAAAGGGCAAGATTTTATTTATTTATTTATTGCAGTCATATTGCTGGTGACATTTCCTAATAACTATTATTTTCATCATTATTTTACCTTTCCAGCAAGTCAGCAGCAAAAGCGAGTTTCAAAATACTTAATAGACAGAAGTAACAGTGTGTTCTGGATTAAAGCTGTAGTTCAATGCATTAATATTAATATTTCCAATTTGGAAGTGAGCTCTTTTGAAATGCTTCTTGTATGCATTTTGTGTTTGTACTACATACATATTAAGAAGAGTTTCATGGTATGTGTTACTTATCTGATTTTGTGGAATGAATAAATTGCATAGAACAATCTCCAAAACCCTTTGAGGTACTGGAGACATTTAGTAACAGAAACAGTATCAACAACTACTTGACAGCCACTTTGCAGCATCTAAGGATCTATATTGTAGCTGAGCAGTTTATATCAGAAATCCCAAATACTAGGCATAATCCAAATTTGGAACACATTTAAATCTTATTGTTTTCTTTTGGATTGTTAAGCATGTGCTTAAGTACCACTGGAATATTCTGATTTGAACTAGAGCTGGGTCAATATTTTCAGCTCATTTTTTATCTGCAATGTGGGAGAGAGGGAAACCTACCCAAATAAATAAATAAATAAATATTGAGGGGTCGCAAAATGGATTCACAAACTTCTCTGTGTGGGGCAGGGGACGGTTTGGCTTACTTTACTGTTGTTGTTGTTGTTGTTGTTGTTGTTGTTGTTGTTGTTGTTGATTAGTTGTGTCTGACTTTTCGTGACCCCATGGACCAGAGCACGCCAGGCACTCCTGTCTTCCACTGCCTCCCACAGTTTGGTCAAACTCATGTTTGTAGCTTTGAGAACACTGTCCAACCATCTCATTCTCTGTTGTCCCCTTCTCCTTGTGCCCTCCATCTTTCCCAACATCAGGGTCTTTTCCAGGGAGTCTTCTCTTCTCTTGAGGTAGTCAAAGTATTGGAGCCTCAGCTTCAGGATCTGTCCTTCCAGTGAGCACTCAGGGCTGAATTCCTTAAGAATGGATAGGTTTGATCTTCTTGCAGTCCATGGGACTCTCAAGAGTCTCGTCCAGCACCATAATTCAAAAGCATCAATTCTTCAGCGATCAACCTTCTAATCTAAGCATTTGTTATGTCTGCCCTGAAACCATAGCTGTCAACTTTCGGATTTGAAAATAAGGGATCACATGGCAGTGGTGGGCGGAGCCAGAAGCAAAAGTGGGCGGAGCAGCTAGAACGCGGCGTCCGTGCTCTTCCATAGATCAAGCTGTTTTGGGCTGCTGCTGCTGCTGCCGCCGCTACCGCACCGTCTTTTGCATGGCAACGCGGCCGGGATCGGTGCCTTGACATCGGTCAGGAGTGGCGGCCTCAGCTCAGCCGTGTGGCGCACCCTCCGGCTTCCTGCTGCTGCTGCAGTGCTGCAGCCCCTGCTCGGCTTGTGAGAGCAGAATGCTTTTGTGTCACCCCCACCCCATCCCCGCGCGCTTCCCCTCCCTCTGTGCAACCTGCCTTGCCAAGCAGCTATTAGAGCCGCCAGGCAAATCGAACCTTTCGCTGGGCAAGCCCCCGCCATGCACCCACCCTCCCTGGTGCAGCGAGAGCCCCTGCCAGAAGGGCTGAAGACGGGATTGGTTGATCGGTTCATTCATTCTACCTTACAATCCTCACCACAGATCAGTCCTCAAGGAACCTGTGCTGAGGAAACCGAGATCGCCAGTTTATTATTATTTTCTGTTTCTTTCCTTTTTCTAGGGGGGCGGGGGACACGTCCACGGCTTCAGTAAAACTCCTCCGTCAGAATCTAGTCAGGCAGAGGTGGGGGGAGAGAGGCAGCCAATGAAGGCTCAGCTAGGTGGGTATTTTTGTTGTTGTTCTTCTCCCCTGGCTTGCAGCATCCAATCCTTAAAGGCAGGAGGCGGGATTTATTCGCTGCAGCCTTTAACCCTTCATTGCCCATGACTTGTGAGCCGGGCAGAAAAAGCAGTCAGTCCTTTGAAATAGAAATGCCGGGATTTTGGAAAAAAAATCCGGGACAAAGGCAGGAAATGCATTTAAAAACGGGATTATCCCGCCGGAAACGGGACACTTGACACCTAAGCCTGAAACTATTCTGGGCATGAGCCATGCTGAAAGTAGAACTGTGCATAATTTCATCATGAATGTACACTTAAAAGTGTGTCTGTCTATGATCACAGCTGTCTATAATCTCAACACCTCACATGATTGTAACATGTGGATAACTAAAAATGTACAAATACTCCAGTACAAATAAGAACTGTAAACAAAATGAAACAAAATGAAGGTTGTTTTGTTTTTTTAACTGCCTAGCACCAGTATAGTGAGATAGTGCCCTAAAAAGCACACTGCTGTGTTCTGTAGTTCTCTCTGTATCCAAATGATTCCAAGGTCTGGCTAAAATGAGTCTTATCTAACCACGTTTATATATACTAAAGAGTATATACATCACTCGCATGCTGAGTTGTAAGGGACAATTTAACTACATTTTCAGGTTCCTGTTGAATGAAAGAAAGTGTAATTACCAAAACTGAATGTAAACCTTAGAGAAATGAGGAGATCACATAGTATTTATCGTAACAGTTTTCAATTCAAACCACCAAAGTCATGAGCTATGTTTCCGCTCCAGTTTTCTTCCCTTGTGTATGGCATTAGCTATTATACTGAAGGGCAAGAGCGAGGCAATCATCTCTCAGCTGCTGCATTATCAGGAGAGTGCTAGGTGTGCTCAGTGACCTCGAGTTAGCGAAAGAATCAATTTAAAAGGGGTGTAATTACACAGTAACTAAGCATTTAAATGCATAAATACACATGTTACAAAACAAATTGGTTTTCTGAGGTAGTTTTTAATTATACACATAATAGCTGGCCAGCAATTCCACACAGTAGTTTTCAGGTGCATCTCTGTATTTGACTTCAATGAGCTGAGGGGCAATAGGTAGCACCAGTTAAAATTGAGATACACTGCTGGAACAAATCTTTCAAGAGCCTTTTCCACTGGTAAGTACGAGCGCTCCAATTGGAGAACAGCCTTTACCAAAGGACTTTGAAGAAGCAAGAACTTGTGGCGAAAAGGAGAAACAAACAAAGAGGAAGGCATGTTGGCAAACCCTCACCTTGATCAACTCCTGCCCAGAAACCTATGTCCCCACTATAGAAGGACACGTGGATCCAGAATTGGCCTCCACAGTCACTTAGAGACTCACTGTTAAGACAATCTTACTCGGCTAAGAGTGATCTCCAAAGAAGAGGACACAACCACTAAAATGGGGTGGACCTGGGGAAAGAACATAGGTGACACATGGGTGGAGTGGTCCTAAGCAGTGTCCTATACTTCCCAGACCACAGCCACGTCCTCGTCGATGGCACAACTTTACCACAGCCATATGCCTAATGCGAGGAATTTCCCTCCACTTGACTGTAGAGGGAGGGGGAAAAAATACTAGTAGATCAGCAACTGCCCTGTCCGTGTCTTGTCATAACAGACCATAGAATAGGCAGTGACTCAATCATAGCACACCATTGCTGGTATATAAACCAAACCCAAAGAGATCATAACTCTTATGTCATTGTAAGCAGTGTGCAACTTTATATCCTGGGCCCCATGGTATCAATGCTTAGGGGTTCGCATGGTTAAAATGGTAAAATGTCACTTTGTACCCAAACAAAGCACTTTGTCCAAAGAGCCTGCCTTCACAACTCACCAAGCAACATGAGCACATTTCTAATGCTTTACTTCCTAGAACCCTAACAGGTACCTTGCCTTAGGGCTGCAGATTCAAGCACCCATTGCACTCCACCACAGAGAGTACCAGAACAGAACAACATTACACAGGTAAGCAAGAGATGGGGGAATGCATCCTACAAAGTATAACTGCTGCAAATGTCTCTCCACACATTTACGATCTGGGATTGTTGTCTTGTGTGAAATGGCATTGCTGTAACGCCTTTCCACAACCCCAACAGTGGGGAACAGCATACTCCAACATGTGGGAGATACTAATCCCTGTACACAGGTAAGTTCTCCATTGGCAAAGGCCACACACTCCTCTCTATTGAAACTGTTGGCCAAAGACTCTCAAAGCCAATCGCTCTTAACTTGCAGGACCACAGCACAGAGCACAGAGCACAACAAGCTGCCGCCACATGGACACAGTTCCACTGCAACCACCAAACAAGCAAATAATATAATAATAATAATAATATTTATTATTTGTACCCCGCCCATCTGGCTGGATTTCCCCAGCCACTCTGGGCGGCTTCCAACAGAAACCAAATACAACAATATCAAACATTAAAAACTTCCCTAAAAAGGGCTGCCTTCAGGTTTTTTCTGAATGTCAGGTAGTTGTTTATTTCCCTGACCTGTGATGGGAGGGCGTTCCACAGGGCGGGCGCCACTACCGAGAAGGCCCTCTGCCTGGTTCCCTGTAGTTTTGCTTCTCGCAGTGAGGGAACAGACAGAAGGCCCTCGGCGCTGGATCTCAGTGTCCGGGCTGAATGATGGGGGTGGAGACGCTCCTTCAGGTATACAGGACCGAGGCCGTTTAGGGCTTTAAAGGTCAGCACCAACACTTTGAATTGTGCTCGGAAACGTACTGGGAGCCAATGCAGATCTCTCAGGACCGGTGTTATGTGGTCTCGGCGGCCACTCCCAGTCACCAGTCTAGCTGCCGCATTTTGGATTAATTGCAGTTTCCGGGTCACCTTCAAAGGCAGCCCCACATAGAGCGCATTGCAGTAGTCCAAGCGGGAGATAACCAGAGCATGCACCACTTTGGTGAGACAGTCCGCGGGCAGGTAGGGTCTCAGCCTGCGTACCAGGTGGAGCTGGTAGACAGCTGCCCTGGATACAGAATTAACCTGCGCTTCCATGGACAGCTGTGAGTCCAAAATGACTCCCAGGCTGCGCACCTGGTCCTTCAGGGGCACAGTTACCCCATTCAGGACCAGGGAATCCTCCACACCTGCCCTCCTCCTGTCCCCCAAGAACAGTACTTCTGTCTTGTCAGGATTCAACCTCAATCTGTTAGCCGCCATCCATCCTCCAACCGCCTCCAGGCACTCACACAGGACCTTCACGGCCTTCACTGGTTCTGATTTGAAAGAGAGGTAGAGCTGGGTATCATCCGCATACTGATGAACACCCAGCCCAAACCCCCTGATGATCTCTCCCAGCGGCTTCATATAGATATTAAAAAGCATGGGGGAGAGGACAGAACCCTGAGGCACCCCACAAGTGAGAGCCCAGGGGTCTGAACACTCATCCCCCACCACCACTTTCTGAACACGGCCCAGGAGGAAGGAGCGGAACCACTGTATAACAGTGCCTCCAGCTCCCAACCCCTCTAGCCGGTCTAGAAGGATGTTATGGTCGATGGTGTCAAAGGCCGCTGAGAGATCCAGCAGAACTAGGAAACAGCTCTCACCTTTGTCCCTAGCCCGCCGGAGATCATCGACCAGCGCGACCAAGGCGGTTTCAGTCCCATGGTGAGGCCTGAATCCCGATTGGAAGGGATCCAAATGGTCCGCTTCTTCCAGGCGTGCCTGGAGTTGTTCAGCAACCACCCTCTCAATCACCTTGCCCAAGAATGGTAGATTTGAGACTGGGCGATAGTTGGCCATATTGGCCGGGTCTAACGATGTTTTTTTAAGAAGCGGTTTAATGACCGCCTCTTTCAGCGGGGCTGGGAAGGCTCCCTCACAGAGGGAAGCATTCACCACCCCGCACAGCCCATCGCCCAGCCCCTCCCGGCTAGCTTTTATAAGCCAGGATGGGCAAGGATCAAGGAGACAGGTGGTTGGTTTCACTCGTCCAAGCAGCCTGTCCACATCCTCGGAGGTAACAGACTGAAATTGATCCCACGCAACTGGACTAGACAGGACTCTGGCACTCTCCCGCCCTGGCCCTGCTCCCACGGTGGAGTCTATCTCTTTCCGAATCTGAGCGATTTTATCTGCAAAAAACTTTGCAAACGCATTGCAGGAGATCTTGGGGTCCCTACCAGGCCCCGATGACGAAGGTGGCTCCGATAGATTCCGAACCACCTGAAAGAGTCTCCTGCTGCTATTTTCCGCAGATGCAATAGAGGCGGTGAAGAAAGTCTTCTTCGCCGTCGCTATCGCCACTTGGTAGGCTCGACGTTGAGCTCTAACCTGTGTTCGGTCGGATTCAGAATGGGTTTTCTGCCACCGGCGCTCTAGCCGTCTCAACGATTGTTTCATCGCCCTCAGCTCCGGGGAAAACCACGGGGCTGTCCGGGCTCCATGCAACCGGAGAGGGCGCTTCGGAGCCAAACAGTCAATAGCCCTGGTTAGCTCCACATTCCAGCGGGCCACCAGGGAATCGGCTGAAAGGCCATCAACATGGGATAAAGTATCCCCTACCACTCTCTGGAAACCATTTGGATCCATTAAGTGGCGGGGGCGGACCATCCGAATTGGTCCCACCTCCCTGCAGAGGGGAAGGGTTGCGGAGAAGTCCAGTTGTACCAGGAAGTGATCTGACCATGGCACTTCTTTAGTTTCACTTTTTTTTAATGTCAGATCACCAACATCCATAGAGGTGAATACCAGGTCTAAGGCATGTCCTCGGCTATGAGTTGGACCAGACTTATTCAGGGACAGCCCCATGGAGGCCATGCTTTCCACGAAGTCCCGAGCGGCCCCTTGTAAGGTCGTGTCGGCATGGATGTTAAAATCCCCTAGGACGACCAAACTAGGTGACTCCAGGAGAACATCCGCCACGACCTGAAGCAGCTCGGGCAGGGAATCCTTGGTGCAGCGGGGAGGTCGGTACACCAAAAGGAATCCTGTACTGCCCCTATTGCCCAACTTCCAGAACATGCACTCAGAGAACTGGGTCTTCCCAATAGGACGCCTGGTGCAAACTAATGACTTCCTAAAAATCACTGCAACCCCCCCCTCCCCGCCCAGATGGCCTGGGTTGCTGTGCGTAAGAGAAACCTGGTGGACAAGCAGCGGCAAGGACAGGCCCATCCGCTTCATCCAACCAAGTCTCTGTTACACATGCCAGGTCAAGTCCACCATCCACAATCAAGTCGTGGATGGCAGTGGTTTTATTCAACATTGACCTGGCATTGCACAGCAGCATCTTCAGGTCATGTGGGTATCCCTTGCTGAATCCAGTATCCGTCCGGTCAGGACCAGACCCGGAGGCAGGAATAGTCCTCAGACAACGACTAAACCTGCCTCCTCGGCAATGACATGGTCTGGTCTTAGCGTAAGCAAAGGTATGTATACTTACAGTCACTGAAAAGGCTGAGGTATGAACACTGACTCTTTCTCACATTCCCTCACCAAGGCCTGTAGTGCCTTTAGGCTCAGCAACTATGTCCTCCATCTGCTAGCTAATGCTTGTGTCTCCTCTTGCCTTTCCTAGCCCACTCGGAGAGAAGTACAGGATTCATCCCATGTCCTGCTCTACGCAGACCAGGAGGGAAGTCCCACATCAATCACTAGCAGTGACCAAGATGCTCCTGGCTGTTTCTCTGTCGGTTTGAAAACCTACTTGCTCCAGGAAGGTTCATTCATAACATGAAGGCCACAAGGGACACAGCCACTATCCCAGCCACAGGAGTCTTACGGGGATGATTCGCTGACAACTTCACAGACATCTTTCCCTTTCAGGATGCACTCCATCCTGCTGTTCAATAAAGGCTTTGACATTTCCCCATGTGTTGTGCCTTTCCTACTAGGGACTAATAGATTGGGACCCCTTTATCCCACTGTAATAGGATCTGATTTCAGCTCTCCTCCAAATAGGCCTCTCATTGGGGAGACTCGGGGCAGCAAACTAGATAGGCTTAAGGTTTGTGGCCTCTCCTCTCTCTACTCAGTTTCCATGGACTGTGAGGAGAATGACCTCTCAGGGCACACAAATGGGATGGCTGCTGCAGCCAAGAGTGTATGAGGCAGTCAGTTGGGGGGGGTAGTGGGGGAAAGGAAAGACAGGCAGTGACAAGGGAAGATGATTCTGGGGAGGGATGATGAGCCCTGCTGGGATGCTGCCCAGCAGAGCTGGCTTATCAGGCAACATAGAAAGGTGGGATTGGTCACATAGTTGCAAGGAAGAGGCTGTTGGCCAAAAGAGCTGGTTGGCCTATGCAGGAGCCAGATGATTGGTTATGTTTTTGTTTGCCATTCATGAAAAAGAGAGTGACAGTACTTTCCCCCCTTTCCCTGATGGGGCTCAACCTCCCACTGCCTACCTCACTAACTGAGCCCTGGACAGTTCTGCTGTTAGTGTGTGCCTGTGGCTTCTCTTGATGTCCATTGTAGTCCCTTCCTTCTCAGTCTTGGTATTTTTCTCTCTTAGTGGGTCTTGAACCTTTATCTGGATATGCTTTCTGCGGCTGTCCTGCTGAGGGAGGACTATAGCTGCTCTTTGCTGCAACCTCTCCTTCCTTCCTTCTTCTTTGTTTCAAAACGCTCTAAAATGCAGTGTTGAATTTTTGTGTTGTGCTCTAGAATAGTGCTTGTAATGTGGCTGGAAACCCTGACTTTAGGGGTGTCTGTGTTTGACAGTGGTGCAGTTCTTTCTGAGTGGATATAGCAACCATTTCATTGGTATCATGGCAGTGTATCTGTCCCTTTGTTGCAATGTAACTATTGGATTGCTCTGTTAATTCACTAGAAATATAGCCATTCAGTTTTATGGACTGTTCACGGTTGATCCAGGTGCAGGTATGTATGTATGTATGTATGTATGTATGTATGTATTTACTTATTTTTGTAGATCACATTGTTGAAGTATTTCAGCAGATACACGGTACCACAATCTCTGAGCAATGTGAGATTCCAGGGGTTCCAGGCACTTACACAGGCACTTGTTTCCTTTGGGAATGAGGCACAGCATAGACTGTGGTGTCAAATTAGGTTAGTCTGCTGCAAAAAGCTGACCAGACAAATTCCTCACCATCTCTAATTGCATTTTGCAGTTGCATCAGTGAAATTGAATGTTCCCAGTGAATTATGGGAAATACTCTGCAACAGATGGAACTATCATTAGACCTTATAATAGCTGGGAAATGACCTATCTTGAAATTTAGAAATTATAGATGCTATGTACAGTATGTGATGGATTCATTGGTTTGATTCATGTAGCTCTTGCTTATGATAGCCTTGATAATATGAATGTGTTTGAAGGAGTAGCTTCTAAAAATGGGGACATTCTGACACTAATGCCAATAGTATGTATCCTACAAAAATATTCCATCTTCCTCTCTTCCACCAGACTTCAAGTTCTCTATTTGTCCTTGAACATTAACTGAATACAGAATGGATGGTATAGCTTCACAGGCATATAAAATATGGATAGGCTAAAAAGTTCCACTGAATTACACACTGAGCCTTGTACAACAACATACGTTCTTAAAATGACTACAGAGTTCTAATTCACTCAGGTTGCTAGGGGAACATTACAAATCACAATAGTGGTCGCTGTACAACACAGGAAATGTACCAATATATTCATTCCAAAGTAATCTGTTGATATTTATAGTGTGTGCATCGACTTTTTAACCATATAAATTTCTTATTGTATTAAGGAAGCATTCTCTTTGCACCAAACAAAAGCAAAACAAATGAGGATATATGCTGGCGTTCATGCACTTTCAAGAATTTATTTTGCTGTTTCAATTTTATATTGCTTCATGGAGGCAAGTGGGTTGTTGAAATCCTAGTTCGGAGACTCCATACTCCCAAAATAGATCACTGATTTAAATTGCTAGGGAAAATGTACTTGAATACAAGGTATTTTTTTAGCTACATCAAGCAGGACTTGAAAATAGTGGAAATAATATGGATATAGCTTGGTCAAATGTATAAAAGTAAGAAAGCAGGTTATTTTACTTTAGATCCAACTTTCCCCACATATAAACATTTAATACTCTAAGTTTGACTGTTCCTGAAGCAACGTTAGTGTTCTTCTCTCTCACAGCATTCAGCTACAAGACCTTGTCTTGGATGATGTCAGTGCTTACAACATAATAGTAGGAGGCAAGGAATTAGGATTGGGAATTCTGTGGGCAGTGGTGGGGCTGCAACAATGGCAGGTAGTAAAGTCTCAGGCCCAAATATGTGTCAGTTTGGTACAAGTGTGTACATATGGTTGAGGACATGTAACAATCCAACAGGAGAGGGCAAAGTGTTCTCAAAGTCAGTCTTCTTCCTTCACAGCCCTTCTTAAGAAAATCCATTTAGAATCAAACGATGCAAGTAAGGCTACCTCTCTTTCTATGTAAAAATAGCTGTAGGACTACTGTGTTCAACAGCAGTCGACTCCATCTACAGCCTTCAGTGTGGTAGTTTTCACCAACTCAGGGAAAATAAAAACCCTGATCACAAAGGTACTCCCAAATTCCAGTTTTCAGGCAATTTAGTTTGTTATTTATTAATTGATTAATTAATAGATATTTCATATGGGCATAAGAAAAGCCCTGCAGGATCAGGCCAAAGTGCCACCTAACTCAGAATTCTCCCCTCACAGTTGCCAGGCAGCTGCTTATGGGACACAATTATCAATCTCTCTCTGTTTCTACAATATATATACCCGGTATATATATATCCCATGCATTGTATTCATCATCCTGAAGTATTTGCTGCGTATTTCCTCTCAGCCTACTTTTTGCTGGTTTAACTTGCTCTTTTAATCTCATCTCAGAAGGCAGGCTCTCTATTCATCTGAGCTATATCTGTCTCTCTGCTTTCATTACTGCTTCAGTCAATCTTTTTGATAAAGTTTTAGCATCTTAGACCCCATCTGCACTATATATGTAAAGCAGTACCATACCATTTTAAACAGGCTCCTATCTCTTCCGCGGCCCCTCCCCCCCAGTTGCGGTTTTTAGAGTGGTTTAAACATCAATACCCCAAATTTCTCACATACTTTACTGGTCTCATGTTCAATTTCCCACACTAACTAATTCTCTTAACATTTCTTTAAGAGCTGGATTTGTATCCCCCCCCCCCGCAAGATTATAGCAGCCAACTCCTAGGGTCTGAGGTCCCTTCAGCCTCCCCAGTAAAATATTTGAGAGCCCCCCCCCATTAGAGTGCTATTTCTTTTCAAATGATACTTTTTATCTTCTATTGTCACTGAAATGGTTCTAGTTCATCATGTTATATTAATCTTATACATGCCTCCTCAGAAGTGCCTCATTGAATTCAATGGGGCATACTCCCCTGTAAATGAGTATAGGATGATATCCTAAAATGACATAACGAACAGCTACACCCCCTGCCCCAACCCCAACCCATACTATAAGAGAATATATTTTGACACCATATTTGGGTTCATGCTGCTGTAATGCCTATTTAATGCTATAAACCTAACTATGGCTGAAAAGTGGCTTCATTGTTTATGCATATACTTTTCAGTCAAAGCTATGTTTTCATTTGCACAGCTCCCTAAATTAATGCCATATTCCTGGAGTACATTGCCCCCCAACCCCGACCCCCCAACTAGATAGCTGGAGAAATTTTCTGTTATTTAGCTTTGCGACGTACTGTACTCAATCTTCTCTTTTGCCTCCCACTCCTTTCAAAAAAATAACAACATATTTCATTCTTTTCCCTGATTCATACACACTAGCCTTCTCAAATTTTCAAAGAATGTTTCCTTAATGCTGTTCCAAGCTAACAAAGCATATTGTGTTACGGCATCTGGTTTTTGAAGCCCTATTTCTATGCTCAAACAAACTAATACAATAAATATGCTTTGCACAGAGCTTATTGTTTCTCCTCTCCTAGTTTGCTCTGTGCACTTTTAGCATTGTAAAACATCACATTGTCTTTTAAAGTGAATGCATACAACCTACACCACTTTGAAGGAATAAAATATGCAGCTATAACCCAGTGGCCCTCTTGTAAAGGCATTTTCTCTTCTTTTCTGTAATTACATATATTTGCATATTTGTAAATATTTGTGAGAATGTTGTTTTGACAGTGAGCTGAACGTATGCTTGTCATTACCACCTACTATTCTATTAATCTCCTTATCGTTAACATAGACATGATGTCTTTCAATGCCATTTTTCAACTGTCCTCCCTCCCAATAACACAAACACTACACTTCTGAGGAAAAATGGCTCCTTGAACTAAAATAAATGCTAATAGAATTATGTTCAAGTCATTCGGCATAGAATAGTAGCCTTAATTTTTATAAGTCATTTCTAAAATCTACCCCTTGATGTCACCAATGTGTGCCGAACTTCACATTATCAATGTTGCTTTATTGTTTGTAAATTGCAATTCTTACACAAAACTACATAATTTTCTACAAGTCAATAATTATAAATCACAAAACCCTGCTTTAAAAGTTAGTCACATAGTACTGCAGGGGGGAAACTGCAGCTACTCCGTTCTACCATTCTCTTTACATTTTAATGCAGAACATCTTCATTGCATATTCATTGCAGATGATGTCTAAGTGAGCTGACAGGAACTCTTCTGTTTACCATTGCAGGCTGACTAGAGTTTGAATTAGCCTATGAGGTGTCCCAGTGTACCATTACATGGTCAGATGCTGCCTACATTACACAAAACACGGCACAATTTTGAGAACAATAAACTGGGTTGTACATTCTCCATCGGAACTCAATGAAGGTCAAGAAAAGTTGTCACGTCAATGGGGTAAGCCAGGTGCCAAAACAGGGCAAGAGGAGAAAAAAACCAGCATGACATTCTTAAAAATGAATTGTTGCTAAGGCTCGTGGTTCTATTTTAGGGTGGATTTTAAGGTTCCTTCAGATATTAACATTCAAGCACACAGTCCACTTCTGGGTGCAGTCCTCCCATGTTACATTGATAAAATAGTATGAAAGGAATCCATATTGCCCTTGTTTCCTGGAATAGCGGTGAGGATGTAGGAGGAGTTATGGTCTGACGTTACTACTGAGCTGGGGGGACTTGTTTTATATGACATGTCATGCACTCAGAGTAATGCCACATTTGCTGGTGAACTGACTTTAATTTCCATGTTACGTTGGATGGATGAAGGATACCTTCATTACAGACTTGGAGCATTTCCTATGAAATCATGGCTTTCCTAACTAGAGCTGATTTAAAGGGAACTGTTTTATGACTGAAAGCACTGGACTCTTTGTTAGATTTATTAACTTTTTCTTTCTCCCAGTGTTCAAATCAGGTAGAGCTGAGATGGGATGATAATAAGCAAACTATCCCATTTAGTTGATTGCTTTGTGTTTTATGTAAATTATTATACTTTGATGCTATAAATTATTATAAATATGAGGCTTGAATTAATCATTACTTTAATACAGCTAAGAATAAGTGCTTCCTTTTAGGCTTATTGAAAGTGAATTTAGAATGTCACATTTTATTTGAATTCATATGAAAATTAGAACATTGAAAATACATTGAAAATAAAGAGCCATGAATAGGCTATTGTTCCTTAGCAAATAAAAAAGCCAAGAACAAATTGGTTTGGCAGATGTCAAGGAAAGAAACAACTATCTGACTTTTAGAAGACATCTGAAGGCAGCCCTGTTTAGGGAAGTTTTTAAGGACTGATTTTTTAAATTATGTTTTTAGATATGTTGTAAGCTGCCCACAGTGGCTGGAGAACCCCAGCCAGATGGGCAGGGTATAAATAATAAAATTAGTAGTAGTAGTAGTAGTAGTAGTAGTAGTAATGCTACATAGTGATTGAGTAACACTGGGAAGTACTACTTACTGCTTCTTAACTCAAGAAATCTGTTCCACTGTGTTAGCTGTAGAAAAGCATTGCTGCTGCCATAATTAAAATGAAATCACTGGATTATAATATTTCCATCTAATAGTGAGTTCAGGTGGTTCAATGTCTTATGAACCTGGAAGCAGAACAGGACTATCCAAAAGCCAATGTAGTGATTCTCTCTAATAGTGAGAAGTCCCTGTTTAAAAACTTCCTTTGGGAACCTTATACTGTAACTTACTCTGTGGATGGCAGCTGAGCCTAGTGTGGGTGTGGTTTGTTAAGAGTGCTTGAAATGGTAGCTCTGTGATAGATAATTTTTAATTCCGGGGATTCTTTTTTTCCCTTTCTTTTTTTGGGAAGAGGAGGAGGTGTGCATGCAAACCAGATCACAGAGTGCAACAAGTGGAGGGGAGGTCCATTGTTGAAAGGTGCTTTTCAGGCAAATAGCTCTGTATATTCGGTTGCAGAAGTACAGTGACTTGGATAAAGCATTGTGGCCTGATGGAGCTTATAAAACTACAAACTTCCTGTAGTGTTCATCTACTGCCAACTCTTAAGGCCAATAATTGCAGAGATTATATCTGATGGAGAGAAGATATAGCCAGGAATAAGATGGGTGTGTGTCTGTGTGTGATTAATCAAATGGCCTCTGGGAGTGAGCAGCATTTGGTCTTCTTCTTCTTCTTTTTTTTTTAAAAAAACAACAGCTTAAATGAGTGGTAAAGAAAGAACCTATAATTCTCTTGAAAGAAACTACACCTACAGATTATCCATCATGTTTTGTGGGACTGGCATTATTGAAAATGTTTGAAAATTTGCAATGCATATTTTGTGTATTGTGTAGTGTACTCTTGTCTGCTCTGTGCTGGTAATACTGCACTTCCAGGAAGAAAAACCTTTTTTAATATATTTAATATGTGGTATTTACAGATATCCAAAATTGAACCTGTAATGACACAATCACTGCATTCAGCTGAAAAATTAATTTTACAGGGGGTAGAGAGCAATGGAGCTTTAAAACTATGAAGTCACAAAAAAACTTCTTGAATTATCAATTGTGGTTTTTTTATGATAAAGTAGTGTTAACATTGACACCAGAGTCAACGCACAATGTGCATTTTCTGCAAATTCTATTGAACGTTACCGTCAGATCCGTTGGAAGGCTTAATTTCCATTCGTTTCCTTCTGAACTCCTGACATTTGAGTGTAATTCAAATTATTTTGATGGCTTATGCTGTTTGTAATACACATTTTACATTTGAAATGTCTTTAGATGTAAAAAAAACTTCTGACTTGGATACTAAGCACTGTGAGTGGAGTTCAGCTCATAGAAAAGAGATTCATCACCACCCTCTTCCTTTAGCCTCTTGCACCACTCATGTAGCCATTCCATTGGATTCAAGTCACTGTTACTAATTAGCACATTATGAAATTTCTAAGACACAGCTTCATCACAGAATCTTATGATGATGCCTGTCTTATAGTATGCAGTCATTATATTACGCTTCAGAATTTGCATTTCTTTCTCAGTCCAGTGATAATTACATTTAAGGCAAATGTAAAAGGTCATATGGTAGAATCTGTTTCAACATTTTTATTTTATTTTTAACGTCATGTTTAGAATGAGTACGGCCCTGGACCTTTGGGGGAGGCTTTGCACTAGTTGTAAAATTTATTGTTGGAATGAACATGTACGTAAATTGTGAGTAAATATCAGTTACATCACTTAATATCCGAAACGACTGATCATCTTTGATGATCAAAGTTCAATGGGAGGAATAGCATTTTAATACGAAAAAGAAATACTATCAGTGATTTAAACATTATTGCTGAATTATGCATATCAGCTCCACAGACACTTTTTAATCCAAGCCAAATAACTTGATTGTACTAGCCATTGGCCATGACAAATCTGAATCAAAAATAAATACAAGCAAAAGCCATGCCACAAATAATAGTCTCTGTTTAGATCTCTCCGTCTTCCTTACAGTTCGCTGCTATAATGTCCAGGGTCTTCTTTCTGATCTTATTGGCCGCCAAAGCAAAACTTTTCATTTTCTTTCTCATAGATGATAGATTGAAATCTGTCCCATTCCAGCTAAAGACATTCAGTATTCAGCATACTTACTCAAGACAGGCAGTATTCAACATACTTACTCAATAGGCTGTTTTGGAGAGGCCACACCCACCAGTCCTATGTCTGGCACAATGGCTTTGCAATTCTCTCTGCTCTTTTCCTTTTACAGCTCCAACATAAAGTGTGCAAAGGAGAATGGGTAGGATCACAAAGGGTTTCCAAAGGCTTCCCATGCTGCTGATTTCCATCCCTGAGGTTGGAAGTAGAATAGGGAAGTCTGGGAACAAAGGGGGGAAATCTCCCCTTCATTCCATTTTCTTTCTGCTGCTGCAGACTCTTTGTCAGGGTTCTTTCAGTGACAGCGGGCGCTTGGAAATCCAGCAAGGGAGGTTGACAGCTGGCCAGGACCTGTAACATCATGCGATCGGCAGGTGGATTGCCTCACCTACCTGCCATATTTGGCCAATAAGGCCATTCCTGGTAAGAATCTGACCCATGAAGCCAAAAACATTCCGCGCCTCTGGGAGTTTTGACTGTGAAATGGACCTTCCTCTCCCTCTCTTTCCCCTGTTCTGAAGTTTCCCCCAACCCTCTGAAAGTTATTTTGGAAGTGCACAGGTTGTACACATTGTGGGGGGGAGGGAGTTATGTGCAACAAGTGGAAATCTTAGTGCTGACAGTGTGATGGCATTGGGTGCTACCTTCAGATGTAAATATCTTTACTATTAACAGGGAATAGCTGGATTTTTATATCTCTAGCTACTTTTTATCTTCTTTTTTTTTTAAAAAAAAACCACGGTTACATAAAAAGTATTTTGCATCTTAATCATTGCCCTTACCTAAGGACTTGAAAGGGTACAAAATGTGTTTTTCAACCTTTGTGGTATTGCCTTTAAAGTTATTTTCCACTGAAACAATTATGTAATTAAGTGTGAGTATAATAGGTTTACAAAGACAAAGGATAAAACGTCCACATGTAACAGATCACTGAACTCTGGCATACGGTCAAAACAAATTTGTATGTGATTTGATTTTATAATGATTTCTTTTATTTCGTGCCAACTAACTATTACACAAATAGCATGTTTTGGATCCCATTAAAATTATTCCTAGTTTCTTTATCTTCTTCAATACAACTGTAAATATTCACCCGCACAGAGTTACTGTGGTTCTGCATATGTTATTGTTATGAAAGCACATCACATCAGTCATTTTGAAACATATGTCTGCTCAGCAAAGGCGGCAACGAACTGAAAAAATTGGTATTTTGTTTGTGTTTTTAAAATGGCTTTGCTCTGCAGAGAGGGGGAGAAAACTAGAGTTATCACACACACACACACACACACACATACACACACACACCCATGAAAAATGCACACATATGATATTCAGCTCACAAGTGATCACACAATTTGGCAATAGTTTAAAAGTTTCTTGAACTATATTTAAGCAGTTTAGGGATTCCTTGACTTCCAGCATATTTGAATGACTCTTGTTGACATCCTGCTCTTACGGGAGCCTGAAAATAGCCGCTGCTACACCCATTGTTGTTAACCTGTTGAAGGTACCGGTAGTCTAATTGCAGTAAGGGATATTGAAAGTTAGCAAGGTCTGTTCCAACCCATATTTGTTGCAACCAGCACTGTTTCTTTCTTTTTGCTGAAGTTTATCTTCAAAATGTGTGGACGGACAGAAAGCCTCCTGGGAGGAAGTTCCATAGATGGTATGCCACTACCAAGAATATCTTATTACCACCCTCCCAATTTTATCATTTGGATTGGACCACATGCAAGAAATCTTTTGATTATAATTCCCTGGTCATTTGGACGCTGCATCAGGTCCTTCAGGGCTTGATGAGCTTGAGAACAAAACTTTTGTTGTTGTTGTTCAGTCGTTCAGTCGTGTCCAACTCTTCGTGACCCCATAGACCAGAGCACGCCAGGCACCCCTATCTTTCACTGCCTCCCGCAGTTTGGCCAAACTCATGCCAGTCGCTTCGAGAACACTGTCCAACCATCTCATCCTCTGCCATCCCCTTCTCCTTGTGCCCTCCATCTTTCCCAACGTCAGGGTCTTTTCCAGGGAGTCTTCTCTTCTCATGAGGTGGCCAAAGTACTGGAGTCTCAACTTCAGGATCTGTCCTTCCAGTGAGCACTCAGAGCTGATTTCTTTAAGGATGGATAAGTTTGATCTTTTTGCAGTCCATGGGACTCTCAAGAGTCTCCTCCAGCACCATAATTCAAAAGCATCAATTCTTTGGCGATCAGCCTTCTTTATGGTCCTGCTCTCACTGGACCATAAAGAACTTTGAATTGGTTTAAATAATGATGAGCCATTTATTTCCTTGTGGTGTTAATACCTCATCCTGCTGTGCAAACCCTTATTTGCTTTCACATGAAACTGATAAATAGATAGATAGATGATAGATAGATAGATATACACGCTTTTCAAATGCCTTCATCTGCTTTATTAAATTGTATTGCATTATAATATAAAATTATTTCACTTTTAAACGGTAAGTCATTTTACGTATAAGATATCTTTTTTCTGTTCACATCATTGTAGTATACTGTCTGCTAATTTCTGAACATATACACAAATGCATGTCCAGAGCTTTATAAAAAATGTATACCGCTATGATGTGAGGAGCAGAAAAATAAAAACTACAAATCTTCTAATGATTATATATTTCATTTTATATTTCTGTAGTCTTTCAAACTGTAAAACATTAATTTTCAAAGACTTCCTAGAGACAGATACTTTCCCTCTGTATTTACTTTTATTACTCTATTATTATTTTTGAAAAAAAGATAGTAATTCTTTTTCTGTCAAAAACTTTTATGCCCGTGACACTGCTGCACTATTCAATATCCCTAGCTTGGTCAGATGTATATTACACTAGAGCATGTTGAATTTTTTTCAGCTTTCAAATTCCAAAAATGAGGGGTGCTAAAAAGTTGAAACATGACTTGGGAATTCATAGGATATTTCAGTTAAATTAATAAAATTTAGTTTTGCTTAGTAAGTAGTTTGTGTGTTAAATTGCAATAAATAAATAAATTTAAAAAGTTTGCCAAGTACTTGCAGTTATTTTATTTATTAAAATAATGTAACTTATAACTGCTGCCTCCCACATTGTTTTTGCTGCACTAGCAGCACCTAAGTGACCTCTCCAGAGCACAAGCCTGGGCAGTGTGTATGGAGGTCCTGGACTGCCCAGACGGTAAAACCGCCCCCTCTGGCCTTGCTGATGTGGTCCAAATGAAAGCAGAGCAATATGTTTGGCACCAGCTTTGCTGCAATAGTTGCTGGAAGGAGACATACAGTGGTACCTTGGTTCTCAAACTTAATCCATTCCAGAAGTCTGTTCCAAACCCAAAGCGTTCCAAAACCAAGGCACGCTTTCCCATAGAAAGTAATGCAAAATGGATAAAACAGCAATTTAACATGAATTTTACTATCTAACAAGACCATTGATCCATAAAATGAAAGCAATAAACAATGTACTACAGTCACACAATCAATCAGTAGCTGAACTGGGTTCCACACCGTCACAAAAAAACAAAACAAAAAGAGCCGCAAAACTCAAAATAAATAGCAAAAACAGACAGACCTCAGCCTAACACTCAAAACGGAAGTGTGGCACTCAAATTGGAAGTGTAACACTCTTACGGAGCACATTCAGCTTCCGAAAACAGGAACACTTACTTCTGGGTTTGCAGTGTTTGGGCTCCAATTTGTTTGAATACCAAGGCATTTGAGAACCAAAGTACCACTGTACAAGACACCATTCAACCACCTCAGATACTCCACTCTGGATTTGTGTAGGGTTTGCTCCTTAGCAGTTGCCTGCATCCCAGAGATGCACCCCAGTGTCTCTCAAGACTGACGGATGCAACCAGGACCAACAGAATTTCTTATATTTGTATTATTTAGCATTACCTGGAATTTTTAAAAGGTGAAATTAAATTTCTTTGGTTTTCCAAAAGGAGTTTATGTGCTTCTTCACCCATCGTCCTTTAAAAAATTATTATTATTATTATTATTATTATTATTATTATTATTATTATTATTATTATGGCATATTTGAATTCATCACACCCAAATCTATATATTTTAAACCGCTCACTGAATAAATTTGCAAAAATTATCATTTGCCCCTAAAATAACATTGTAAAGCACAGTTGCAAAAAATATGATCAGCTGACAAATGTGGTCCTTTCCTATCCTAACAGGTCATAAAGCTTGCCTTTGAAGAATTTGAGCTAGAAAGAGGATATGACACCCTGACGGTAGGAGACGCTGGAAAAGTGGGAGATACCAGAACCGTGCTGTATGTGTAAGTACACAATAACATTAAAAAAAAAAATACTCTTTGTATAATCTTTCCTAAGAAAGGGTCCCCACTTTTACTATTTCATCTTTTAAATTCATTTTTAGCTTAAATTGAGCAGTTGTTGTTGGTTTTTTTAAATAAAAAGTCTAAAGACTATTTGGAAAATACATGCACAGAGCAGGAACTGGGATGAAACAACAGCAGGAAGGAAAACAAGTAAAACCACTTAATGCGTAAAATAAAATATAAAATAAATAAAAGCTAACATTGTGCACATAGGTCTTTTAAAGACCTGCTGTTAATTCTAGCTAGAAAGTAAGCTTGGGTGCACCCCAAGACCCATAATTTCAGTGGTGTGCCTGTTGAGGAAGAGCACTCACTGCCTTTTGTATTGAGATGTGTAGCCTTATTTTAGCTATTGTGCTCATCACAAGGACACAGAGACTTCAGTGATAGTTGAAGGGATTAGTTCAGTTGGTAGAGCGTGAGACTCTTAATCTCAGGGTCATGGGTTCGAGCTCCACACTGGGCAAAAGATTGAGCATGTTCAAAGAGCACAGGCTACCTCAGTTACCTTCAGGAACAAATACTTCTATGGGGCTTGCACTGGCGTTTTGGGCTTATGCTAATGGTAATTTTTCAGGGCAGAGGGAGTGACTTCCCTCTTGGTGGGATTTCTTTTTATTTAAAAAAAATGTTTGCAGAAAGCTTAGGAGCTCCTTGCATGATGCAAATGGTGCAACAAAAGAGTGGTGGTGTAGGCTGTTGGGTGCATCCATTAAGTGTCACAGATTTCATACGGAAAGTGCACATAATGTAGAAAGTCAGGCGCCTGCGGAGGTATTTAAATAAGGACAATTGCTTTCGCCGCGTTCCTCTCTTGAGAGAACAGAATGTTCTGGCTTCCTTAATAAAATTCAGTAATTGCTATCTCTACCCAGATTGTTGCTGACAATCTTGTGTTGCCTACAAGTTGCCTTATTTCACCGTGGACTCCGACACCTGCCATTTGAGTTGACACTTTCGACTCATGCCAGCCTCTGATTTCAACATGCAAACATATCACTCGCTACCTGCCGTGACTTCATAGAGCTCTTATAACTGGCAGGCCATTCTTTAGTATCTTTGTTCTAGCGTGACATTTCACTCCAAAACCTGCAGTCGTTGCGGAGCAATCACTCTGTAACTGGAAGACACAAGTAGAAGAGTATAATGCAGATATGACAAGGCATCGCACTTGTGTCTGTGCATGATGCTGTTGTTCCTTTTATCTACAGGCTGACTGGCTCTAGTGTCCCTGATCTCATAGTGAGCATGAGCAACCAAATGTGGCTCCATCTGCAGTCGGATGACAGCATTGGCTCACCTGGATTCAAAGCTGTATATCAAGGTAAATTTCTGATAGAATGAATAAATGAAGCCACTCTTGGCAAGTACACAACTAGTCTGTGCTAGAGAAGTAAACTAGAACTGGGTGTTACAGCCAGTACTGTTTCAACCTACTCCTGCTACACCTCATTCGTTTTTTCTTTTAAAACTGCTACTACATTCCTTTACTCCTGAGCAAGCTCAGTTTTCATCGGAATGAAGGCTTCCGCCTGAGGTCTCTTTCTTTCTTTGTTTAACTGTATTTTTATACACCCTGGGGTTCCTCAGAGCATGCTAATACATACCTTTTGTTTCTCAGGTGCCTCATTTTGGGTACAGTGCAAAACCATCTGATTTTGCTGTTAGGAGTGATCCTTTGTTTGTCCGTGGATCATAAAAAACACCCGCTATTCTTATAGGAATGGATCCAGAGATCGATCTGTAGAAAGAGGTAGCTAGAAGCAGACTTTCCTCCTCCATCTTTTCACTGGCAGTCCCCAAGTGCCCCCAAAAGGCTGTCTTGAGGATCATGGGACCGTGCTGAATGAAGTGGGGAATTGCAGGAGATCAGACAGTTTCTCTGAGAGTTAGCCCAAAACTGTAGGAGGAGAGGAAAGCGTTAGCTCATTGGTGGGTTTATTCTGCTTTATTAGTTGCTCTGTTTGATTGTCAAAGGCCACCAAATTATTGCTGCCTTTGGGAGCTATACTGCAACAAAAATGGGATAAAAGAAAGCAGACCATTGTGGGATAAGAACAAGTTACAAGATATGCATTGACTGGAAACAAAGCATTGTGACTCCCCCCCAAACTCTTGCAAGTGCAAAGAGTATTGAAAACGAGATTTGTGTGTGACAACCCTGATAGCATTAATGTGCAATACAAGGAATAGCTAGAGGGGACCTCGGTGTAGACAAATCTGAGCTGTATGAACCGAAGGTCTGACTCAGTATAACGTAGCTTCCTATGTTCCCTAGTCCATTCTCTACTGATTGATTGTGATAGTATTTGGCACCCCTAAATCTTAATTGGATAATGCTGCATCATGCCACTTCTGGTCAGATCCCTCATATTTCAAGACAGGCCTGCAGAAATTTTGGAACGCCTTTTCTATGAGTGAATCGTATGGGGTCGTTCACTGAGTACTATTTCCTTGGTAAGTATTTATGCAATTGGCTCTTTCCACATGGTTCCATCATGTAGATGTAGTCCTCAACCTTGAGGATTCTGTTTATGGAAAAGGGATTGTGTGCTTTTGCAGCTAAATCACAAAAGCACTTACCAGTATTCCTTATTCTTATTCCCATTGAAAGGCCCATGTGATCAGCCCTCCTCTCTGTGTTTGCATTATTCAAATCCACACCCTCCCTACAGCAGGGGATATGCTGGTGGAAAACGTGTACTGTATATGGGTATGTTGAAAAGAAACATACGTGCTATATATTTTTGCTTCAGTTTTCTTTGAGTCATGCAGGATTAATGCTGTACTGTCCAGTTCATTTTCCAAGATTTTAGAAGCAGAAATGTTCATAAAAGTGTATGTAGGAAATGGTGTAATATGATATGACCACCTTATTTGAGTCGAAGAATTTGCTTGCTAAAAAGGAATGGAGAAATTGTTTATATGGAGCTGTAGCTACCAGGTGTATGGTCTGATAAGACTGCACCTCAACCTTAAGGTAAGCAGAATTTGCCATTTCAGGAAAAGCAAAGGGATAATCTACATTTGCTTAGAAACAGAAACTCCCATGGGGCATAGTGCTGTACCTTTGCAAAGTTTGCTAACAAAGCTCCATACTACAAGCACCATGCTTTAGCTACCTTTGAGCTAATCTTAGTTTTTGTGATTTTTCCACAACAAAATGGCATATCTGCTGACTTTGAAGTGCTCCTTATCTGCTGATTGGCTGGCTGGCTTTATGTGATGACATATCTCAGTCCAGCCCAACTCTGGTGATGGGGGGGATTCTAAGATGGGCCTTCCCAAGGAGTTTGTTAAAAATTCTTAATTAATACACTGTTCACATTAAAAGTGGCTTTGGTTCTTCTACCTTAGTTTTTAGCCAAGTACTTAAGAACGTGTCAGACAAAACAGGTACAGGATTTATTAGTAAGTAATGAGAGCAATATTTCAATGCCGTTGTGTGTGAGGCTGAAAGGGAAAATGTTTGTGTTGCTAATTAGTGGTGTTTACTTATCTAATTTGGAAAGAAAACCCCTCCAACAGATTAAGAACATTCAAAATATTTCTTACGGTACAGTGCACCAAGGTAGGAATGGAGAAAGCCTGGGAACAGATGAGACAAGCCAGGCCTTTTTCTAGGCAGAGTAGGGGTGGAATTCAAAGTATCTAAGCATTGTATCCAACACAGTCATTCAGGGAGCTGATCGAACGATGCCTGCTCTTCACACAACCTTCTAGAACCAATTTTGAGGGTTGTGATAAATAAAAAATACCGCTAAATAAAAGCAATACACCCGTACACTTTTTTTTTCCTTTTCCTTTTCCTTTTCACTTGCAAAGAATGACCAAAAACAAACAAACAAAAACCACCCTTGCTTCAGGTGCAATGTAAATGCAATGTTGTTCTACAGGGAGAATGAACAAATAATACGCAGTAGAATTTCAGTCACTTCTGTCAATAAAAAATCCTTTTGAGCTGTCAAATTCTGAATCCATTGCACCTGTTGATAAAATGTATTTCTGCAAATCATGTTTTGTATAATTTGCCATAGCTATTTAAGTAGCAGCAGGGGGTAAATTAAAGTAGATTTCCTTCGTGCTGGGCTGCCGTGTAGCAAAAAAAATAAAAAAAAATGCCTATTTTTAGATACATAGCTAAAGAATGCTTCCAAGTAAAATGGCTCATATTTGCAACATTTGCAGGCAAACTCATGTTTGACAGTGAAATGAGTTTTATTATATTTAGCTTTGTCAATTTCCCAGGTTTTAATAAGAACAATCAGAATGCAATTTCATCTAATCTTTCACAAAATTATGCAAACATTTCTGAATCCTGTTGTTTGAAGTCTTTTTTTTAAAAAAAACAAAACCTCAGTCCAGCAGTATCTGATTAACTCTACTGTGATAAAACCATGCACTGCTATGGTAAATTTGCAGTGAAGGAAGAGTTGGAAAGATGTTTTTAAGACTTATATTTTATTTTTAACCTAGTATGTAATTTGAGAAATAATACTACAAATATAAGATTGTAGTGCCTATTTCAGCCACTAAGTATTCTTATTGTAGCATTCGCTAAACGTTTTGTGGATGGTTCTTAAAAGTGCTGTGATAATCAAACCATTAAACTAATTTTTTGTTTGCTTTATTTATAGTCATTTTAGAATTATTTGTCTGGTCTTAGCTTGTAGCTGAATTTCATTATGTCTTTCTTTACCAGAGTTTGCTCTCTGCCCTGGAAATAATTCTGAACATGTAATAGCTAATGTATAGGGTATTCCTGGACAAATGTTTTCCAGTGCAACATAATGTAATAGCAGCATGGTAGTTTCTATACAGTGTTTAGCTGGACTTAAGAAAAGTTTTCCACGGTAGGAAAACTCCACACAAACTATGTATTTTTTTTACTGCAAAGTAAGCAACAGCTTATTAACCAACAGGCACATATAAACATTTTATCTATGTTCTTGTCTGGTCCTACCAAAGGGACTTGTCTAAAAAGCTTGTAAGTCCAATTGCATTTACAGTACTAATATATCCAATGTACCTAGTTTTGCATGTTGTAGCTAGCACATAGAAGCATGCCTGCTCTTTCCCTGAAGTTAATCACTGTTTCTATTGCCTTAAATATCCCTCATTTTTAAGGTTGTTAGGCAAGTGTAATGGTGTTTCCTAGAAAGATTGATTTCCTAAAATATCCACTTCTGACATTTTGCGAACCAGGAGCTCATGGAACGTTATAGAGTAAAGATTTCTACATGTGAAGGGTAATGAACTGCAATAAACAGGATGTTTGTGAAATTAGGGCCTGCTGTGTGGGAAAATGATTGAGAAGACTGTGTCATCCTAATGTACTAAATGATGCATGCGAGTTTGAGAGAGCAGAGATTAGGGACTTCACACTCCAAGACACTGAAACTTGTAGTAGAGGCATTCAGTTTTAGGAAAATGTGGAATTTAAAATCTCTGTGTGATGCTTTCCTGAATAGATACAGATAAGTTTAGTTTTTGAGTCAATAGCATTTACAGATGTGTTGAACAGAAACATCACATTAGCTTCAAAATAGTGTTTTTTTTTTTTTTAGAATGAAGGCAAATTCTGAATAGATGCAAAAAAAGAGTTGCAGTTGAATTCTGGGAAGACTTAATTCATTTATTTATCTTAACTCAGTGATTTTAAGATCTGAATCTGAAAAGGGCCGAGAGGATCTAGAAAGTGATGGCTACACATCTACCATCTGCTAAAGGAATTGTGCTACCAGCTCTCACAATTTTATCTCCTGATCTGTTTGTTCTTTAGAGAGTGATATCCATAAGAGCAGGCAGAGTGCTTTCTCTTGATCTGGAGAGCAATTAGAGTGATCTTTTATCTCAGATCTCAGTGTTAAGCACTGAATCATTGAGATTGGAGATAAGGACTTCAGATCTTTCTTGATGTCCTTTAGAAACAGTTACAGGTGGGTAGCCGTGTTGGTCTGCCATAGTCGAAACATAGTCGAAAGAATAGAAAATTCTTTCCAGTAGCACCTTAGAGACCAACTGAGTTTGTTCTTGGTATGAGCTTTCGTGTGCATGCACACTTCTTCAGATACACTGAAACAGAAGGCATCTCTGGGTTCAAGAGACCTTCTAGGACCTATTAAAGATCCTGGGTATCCCTGAAGCTAAATGCTTGTTTAAGCAGCCTCCCACTTTCAGTTTTCAATTAAAGTGCACATTTGTCAGTTTCATTGTTGCCTCCTCACCAGGCCCGCCTTAGAGGGATCTGCCGCCCTGGCGCAGCGATCCCTCGGCGCCCCCAGCCTGCCGCCTCTCCGCCTGCCTCCCTCCCGCGCTAGCCGCCCCTCGGGAGGGGGGGTGGGGGACCGGGGATGAGGGGCGTGGCGCTGGAGCGGGCGCCCGCGCTCCGGCGGGCGGAGGATGAGGGGCGGGCGGACGGGCGCTCGCGCACCGGCGGGAGGGCGGGCTGCAAGCCGGTCGCCCTCGCCTCCCAGAGCCCCAGCTGGAGTGCTGGAAGGTCGCGCAAAGCCCCGCGCCGCTTCAGCGCTCCAGCTGGGGCTCCGGGAGGCGAGGGCGGGCGGCTTACAGCCCGCCCGCCCGCCGGCGCGCGAGTGCCTGCCTGCCCATGGGGGCGGGGGCGGGTTGGGGAGGGGGAGCCCGGTATGCCGGCGGGCTCACGGGGGCGCCCCTGGGGTGCCCTGCGCCCTGGCGCGCCGCGCCACCGGCCTCTATGGATGAGACGGCTCTGCTCCTCACACTGTGTATAGTGTGGCAGAAATGTCTATTTGAAAGGCCTGAGAGCTTCCCAGAAGCATTTAGGCCTCTGTATTTATCCAGCAACATGACCAGGGTAATCTGAGCAAGCCATGCCTCTTGCATGAGAAGGGGTGGAAGCAACAGCAGTGTCAGTCTGTGCTGGTGGAGGAGGCCATGTGTTTCTTAAGCCCTGGCATGTCACCAACAATATCATTTGCAAAGATTGGGAACGTTCTAGGACCTAGAAGCCTCTAAGGCATGGGCTGAGCCTTAAATAATCTTGTTTTCCTTAATCAGTTGACGATCAGAAAGGAAGGAGTTCTTAAGTTACAAAGGATATTCATGCACATTACAACGTAATAATAATAATAATAATAATAATAATAATAATAATAATAATAATAATAATTTCTACCAGCCACTCTGGGCGACTCCCAACAGAATATTAAAAACATGATAAGACTTCAAACTTTTAAATCTTCCCTATACTGGGCTGTCTTCAGATGTCTGCTAAAAGTAAGCTAGTTGTTTATTTCCTTGACATCTGATGAGAGGGCATTCCACAGGGCGGGCGCCACTACTGAGAAGGCCCTCTGCCTAGTTCCCTATAACCTCACTTATTGCAGCGAGGGAACCACCAGAAGGGCCTTGGCGCTGGACCTCAGTGTCTGGGCTTAATGATGGGGGTGGAGACGCTCCTTCAGGTATACTGGGCTGAGGCCGTTTGTTATGGTTCTTGCTGCTATGACTTTTTGGTACCAAATTTGCTTAAATCTGTATTTGTTTTTAACAATGTGATTGTGACTCTTTAGCTTTAGTTTTCCACAGCTGTCTTGCCATATAATAGATGGGCTTGAGCTAGACAAAATTGTATGTCCTATGGAAAGACTTGAATTGATACTCAGCATCAACAGGTGATAGCCGTGGTGACTGGTGAATAACAATTGCTGAGAACCGCAGGTGGGCAGAATGTTGTTGTGCTCATGCCATGCTTTCTGGCTTCCCACAGGAATCTGGGTGGCTACCTTTGAGACCAGGAAGCTGGACTTGATGGGCCAGTGGCATGATCCAGCAGCTAGGCCCTTCTTATGTTCTTAGGTTCATGGCCAATTTTAAGAATGGTCCTACTGTCCTTGTTTAAGGCACAATTTCTAACAGACACCCTCTCTTCATGTTTAAATGTGTTCCCAGACCCAGAGATTTACAATGGCACTGTCAGGTACCCATAATAATCACCCAACCACCTTATTCTCTTGTTACAGTCTGGATGCGGGTGGTGCTGTGGGCTAAACCACTGAGTCTCTTGAGCTTGCCAATCAGAAGGTTCGTGGTTTGAATCCCCATGACGGAGTGAGCTTCCATTACTCTGTCTCAGCTCCTGCCAGCATGGCAGTTCAAAAGCACGCCTGTACAAGTAGATAAATAGGTACCACTGTGACAGGGAAGGTAAACAGTGTTTCCATGCGCTCTGGCTTCCATCATGGTGTTCTGTTGCACCAGAAGCGGTTTATTTATGCTGGCCATACAACCCGGAAAGCTGTCTGTGGACAAACGCTGGCTCCCTCGGCATGAAAGCGAGATGAGTGCCACAACCCCATAGTCGCCTTTTACTGGACTTAACCGTCCAGGGGTCCTTTACCTTTACCTTGTTATAGTTGCCTAGTACAACAAATAATACATTCTCCCAGATAAATGCAGCCCCATTCTTTATGCCTGATTAGCATCTTGAAGGTAGTTGTCACAATGAGAAGTACTCTCCAATGTCTGGTTTATTAGATTTCTTGTGCTCCTTTACAGAGCCAAAAATGAAATTGTGAACTCCAGTGGTGCTTATAAATAATTTGGACAGAGCTAAAACTGAGCATGAAAAATGGTACTCTCATATTCTCTAAGTGATAGGAGGGAGATGAGTAGCTGTAACATTTCACTTCGCTAGACACATATCATGCATTTGTGGAATTGTAGTACTTTACATTGTTCAGAGAAACATAAAAGGAAAGCTAAAATAACAGATATTCTTCCTATAACACTTAAGCTGTCAAGTATCTTATTAACTTCTTTCTTTTGGCTTTTGACAAACACCACTGTGTCAATCACCTTCCGGGAGGGTGGTCCTGTTAATTCAGATTCAGCAAGAACAACAGCCGTTCTGTTGCAGAACGGCAGTCTTGGCAATTTGCCATTGCCGAATGGCAGTCCCAGTGGCAAGCTGCCATTTTCCAACAGAGGAATTTCACAAGGAAACTCTAGTGTGTAGTGGCTAAATAATAACTAATGACAAGAGTTATCAGTCTGTATATTTAAAAAAATCCCACTACAGATGTGAATTTATTAGTAATGCTAAGATGATTGTTCTGGAACCAATTGCTGCTGTTATTAATGGTCACTATACTTGTTTTGCATATATTTAAACTCTTAATTGAATCGTTACAAGCTGCTTCTTGTATTTCATTGCCATTTAACTCCACCTTTTGCAGGCTTTTCCTCCCTCCGTTCCAACAAGCTTCTGATGAATTGGATTCTAGTCCAGGAAAACTTGTTCTGTGATAAATTTGTTAGCCTTTAAAGTACCATAAAACTCTTTGTTGTTTCTGTGTTGATCGTATACTTTAATAGGCTTTCTCTTCACTGTTAATGTGTTGAACTGCAATTAGTATTGATGCTGTATAATTGGAATAACCACAGATTCACCCTCTCCATCAATTGTTGTTCAGTTGCTTTTTACACTTTTTTTTTTTCCTGGTGCCCCTAATACAAATAGAACAATTCA
This sequence comes from Lacerta agilis, assembly GCF_009819535.1. NCBI lineage: Eukaryota > Metazoa > Chordata > Lepidosauria > Squamata > Lacertidae > Lacerta > Lacerta agilis. The sequence continues at coordinate 21,240,620 of NC_046314.1, forward strand.
TATATGGAAGGAAGCTTTTTGTTAGCATCCAGAACACAGCTGCTTAGCAGTGGCTACATTTCTTAACCCTGTAATACCTTGAGGTTAGGGGGTTGCACAATGAATCCACAAGATAAATGAATAGTTCTGCATATGAATAAAGTACTGACTCTTGTGCAAACAACCAAAGTAGAAGCAGTCCAATGCAGACTGTAGATTGGGAGATTTGACTAACGCCTGTCATTCCTGCCCCTCATTTACTTTAGAGAGCTGAAAAAATGGGTGCCCTATGACACTGTAGCCTTTTCACGTTACAAAGATGAGCTGGTCCCATTCCCACATTTTCTGTATGATCACAGGTCTTACTTATTCAGTCATTCGTGATCCTGAAGACATAGCATATGTCTTATAAAGCTTCTATGCCCTCTTTCACACCTCCATCCAAACACATATCCATGGCCAGGTCTTCAGTTGCAGTTCTGCTCCCTGCCTCCCAATTATGCATGATCAGAAAGGTGGTTATTTCTTCAGCCATTGTGTCATATTCGTAATTATAGTGGTTTAAATGGAAACTATGGATTATTGGTCCAAAATGTATTCAATTTTAATTGTATTGTAACAGCTTGTTATAGGTGTACTATTTCTGTCTCCCATATGTTTTTACACCTTAGAAAAAGCATGAAAACCTTTAACATAGAATTCCCTATTCTTCAAATCTAATGCCCAATATGTATAGAATTTCTTGTATTTTTTGTTATTTGTAACATACGTATATTTCTTCAAAACTGTCACAGTTCTTCTCTTGAAGGAAGAAAGCTGTGGTGCAGAAAGACTTTGATTAAATTCAGAAGTGTATGATCATCTCATCCCAGTTTGTGGGGGAGTTTAATCTTGTCATTCTATTTACACTGAGAAGATAATAAGTCCCCAAAGATGGTAAATATTGCTGGTTTACAAACAAGATAAAAAGGTCTTTTTGCCTCAACCACCAAACAGAGTACATGAAAGCAGGAAACAATTGAATAGGATTTATGTTAATATTATTGGCAAACCAGAGGAAGCTGATGTTAAATCCGAGCTGAAGAACTTCATAGTGCATTCTCAAACTTCAGAAAGTTCCTGCAGTTCTAATCACTTAGATCAAAAGAAGTTTGAGATTGAATAAGTACAGAAAATAGTCCTAGAGGGGATGAAGTTTGTATTGCCTGTTTAAGTAGGTTAGCAAAACAATAATATTTAATAATAATATTTATTATTTGTACCCCGCCCATCTGGCTGGATTTCCCCAGCCACTCTGGGCGGCTTCCAACAGAAACCAAATACAACAATATCAAACATTAAAAACTTCCCTAAAAAGGGCTGCCTTCAGGTTTTTTCTGAATGTCAGGTAGTTGTTTATTTCCCTGACCTGTGATGGGAGGGCGTTCCACAGGGCGGGCGCCACTACCGAGAAGGCCCTCTGCCTGGTTCCCTGTAGTTTTGCTTCTCGCAGTGAGGGAACAGACAGAAGGCCCTCGGCGCTGGATCTCAGTGTCCGGGCTGAATGATGGGGGTGGAGACGCTCCTTCAGGTATACAGGACCGAGGCCGTTTAGGGCTTTAAAGGTCAGCACCAACACTTTGAATTGTGCTCAGAAACGTACTGGGAGCCAATGCAGATCTCTCAGGACCGGTGTTATGTGGTCTCAGCGGCCACTCCCAGTCACCAGTCTAGCTGCTGCATTTTGGATTAATTGCAGTTTCCGGGTCACCTTCAAAGGCAGCCCCACAGAATGATAACAACAGAAATGGTTATCATTGTTGCTATTATTTCAAACAGTGTTTTATGCTAGATGTAGTATTCGTACAAAGTCTACATTAGACAAGCTCAGGAGGAACTTAATTTGTTCCATTGTCGAACTGCTCTTACCCTTCAGAAGTTTCTCCTGTCTAACAAGCTCATCAGATCTAGTCCTCCCTCTGGACTCCCAGGCATTAGAAGAGTACTGTAGTCTGGGAAAGGGTTGTGGTTCAGCTGTAGAGCTCCTAATGTGAATGTGTTAGGCCAAGGTTCAATGCCTGGCGTCTCTGGATAGGGCTGAGAAAGACCTCTGCTTGAATCCTGGAGAGCTGTGCTAGTCAGTGTAGCCAACACTAAGCTAAGTTGCCCAAGGGTCTTACTCAGTATAAGGCATGATATTCCCCACCAGTCTTCTCTTCTCTAGGCATAACATACCCAGTTATTCAACTTTTCCTCATAGAACTTGTTTTCCACATCCCTGACCCATCTTCATTGCTCTCTTCTGAACCTATTCCCAGTGCCTCCACCTTTCTTAAAATATGGTGCCTAGAACCGGACACAATATTTTATTTAATTTATATAAAAAACCCATTTCATTTCATTTTACTTTTAATTTGTGTACTGCCTTTCTACATTACTATGCACAAGATGGTTCACAGCAACAAAATACAGAACATTGAACATATAATCTGATCTGATACAGAACATCATAATAAAACATAACTTTGAAATGAAACGACATATAAAATAAAGTAATATTCAACAATGTAATGGTGAAGTGATCACTAATGAAGCAAGTGTCTTTGTGTGCATGCAAAGTGCTAATTTTAATTCTGCCAGTTGTTTTACCTCCCTTTATATAGAAATAGAGAAAGGCGGCTGTGGTGATCCTGGGATTCCATCCTATGGGAAGAGGACTGGCAGTAGTTTTCTACATGGAGACACACTTACTTTTGAGTGTCAAGCGGCCTTTGAACTTGTGGGAGAGAGAATGATCACATGCCAACAGAATAACCAGTGGTCCGGCAATAAACCCAGTTGTGTTTGTAAGTTACAATTCATTTTCTTTCTTGACCTTCCATTATCTTTAGAAACAGCATGCAGCATACCATAGGTGGCATGATGGGTCAGTATGTCTGGTTGTTAACCAGAAGGTTGGTGGTTCACGCCCACCCAGGGATGCTGTGGGCAGGGTTCCTGTGTTGGGGGGGGGGTTGGACAAGATGACCCTTAGGATTCCTTTCAACTCTACAGTTCTATGATTCTATCACTTTGTTCTATTTTACTATACCTGACCTCTTTCATATATATTCTAGTGCTTTCATTATATTATTTTTTTAATTAAAACATGTCTAAAGGAATTGACCATGCCCTATAGAACATGCATTTAGAGTGGACAATATTTCAAAATAGTCATCATGAACTTATTGAAGTTGCATAGAGCATTAATTAATTTAGGAATACTGTAGCTGTTTTATAACCAGCTGCAAAAGGTGAGAACTATATGCTATGATGCATTTTTATAACAAATCTTTATTCCTGTTACCCCTGGATTACAGTGCATTCAGTATGTTTCATGAGTTGTCTTCTGTTCTTAGCAGCATAATAATGTGCAATCCTAAATCAGACTTCCTTTTCTTGTTACTGAGAATTTGGCAGTCAGATAATGTTAGAATAGAAATTTATCAAAAGAGTACTAGAAGACAATGCTATTTCATTTCATGCTATTTTCAGAAGTCAATAGAATAGTTGATTTATACTTTATAAGCAAACAAACTTTTGCTACCTTTGAGTTTTCTCCTTTGCTATTCTCTTTAAAAGATAGAGTGCTTTGCTGACCAGCATCTTTCTATCACGTTTGCTCATAGTTTATTAACAGGCAGTAAAAGTCCCCAGCAGTACGTTAATTAAAATGGGTGATGTTAAATGTTAGTCATACTTAGAGTAGTCCCACTGAAATAAATCAACTTAAATAACTTGTCCATTAATTCGAAAGCATCTATTCTGAGTAAGACTTGGTTGATTTCACCCCCTAAAAAATCACTGAAGATTCAGCCCATTTTATTATATAATCACACAACCAAGGAATCTATAAACAGTCATGGAAGGTAAACATTACTAAGCAGAACACTGCTATTTTCCTTAGTAATGTCTACCTTACAAATCTGTTTGGTACAAGGCTCTTAGCCAATATATCACTACGTTGTGTGGAACTAGGAGTGGTCAGCAGTCATCTGACCTTCCACCTGCTGCATAGCTGCTGCTTACCAGGAGGAAAAGGATTGAGACGGTGGTGAGGCCAGCACAGTGCAAATGCACCTGCAGACATATCTGATTTACTCCGTCAGTCTGTTTGCACTATGCTGACCTCACTGCTGCCTCACCTTCCCTTTCTACCTCCTGGTGAGCAGCAGCAAGATGGGAGACAGGAGTGCCAGTGCCCCGCCAACCCCTACTGTGTGGAACCTCTGTTTTAATCCCACTTTCAGTCAGTTGCAGGAATGAACTACTGGAACAATGCTGAAAGGCTCTGTTGCAAAAGCAATTTAGGATTTTTCATTATTATTGAATGAATGGTAGAAGTAAGGGTAATACACTTACTTGAGATTCAGGTGTAGTCGTGTTGGTCTGACACAGTCGAAATAAATCAAAAAATTAAAAAAATAGGGGAACACTGTATTTGATTGCTTGTATTTGATTATATGTTGTTCTTATATTCAACAAATAAAGTATGAAAAAATTTTTTAAAATGGTCCAGTAGCACTTTAGAGACCAACTAAGTTTGTTTTGGGTATAAGCTTTCATGTGCATGCACACTTCTTCAGATACCTTACTAGAGAGTAAGACTAATTCAATATACTAGGATTTACTTCTGAGTAAACGTGTATAGGAGTGTGGTGTTACAGAGATCACATGGCTGAGTCCTGCACCTGTATTTCATTGCTCTTTCTCTTGTCATTTATTGTTGGTTCTAAAGTCATATAATTTGAACTGGTTCTTTCTCCAGTGCTTGCGACTGCTCTTTGACATGTCAGTTTTCTCAGCAGTAGCTGCCACCACATTTTCTTCTTCTTTGCTTCTTCTAAGAGTGAAATACAAATGGAACACAGGGAGTTTTTCAAGCAGCTCGTGGTGACCATATCCATTCCTTACTGCTAGTCCTTGAAATAATCTCTGTTAGAAAGAGGTCCTTGAAAAAAGCTTACCACTGGAGATAAATTAGTTGCTGTGTTTGTCATGTGGAAGGTATTTCACAAACAAATTGACAATGTATACACACACACACACACACACACACACACACAAACACAAACACACAAATATTTTATATTGCTGTTTGGTCCTAATAAAGTTCCCTCTCCTTCCAGTTTTTTTTTTTTTACAAAAAGATCCCCCAAATGAAAATGTGGCAGCAAAGGCACAACTGGAGGCTTTTTTTTTAAGGTGGGACTTTTCTTCTCTACAACAATGGAAAACATTTCATTTTTACAGGAGGTATAGCCTAGACATGATGCCTTTTAGAATTTGTGTTTTTAACATATGCATCGTTCAAAGTGTTTCATTTTCTCTTTTTTAATAGTCTCATGTTTCTTCAACTTCACAACACCTTCAGGAATTATACTTTCACCAAACTACCCCGAGGAGTATGGAAACAACATGAATTGTGTATGGTTGATAATTTCAGAACCGGGAAGCAGAATACACCTTATTTTCAATGACTTTGATGTAGAGCCTCAGTTTGATTACCTGACAGTGAAGGATGATGGGATTTCTGACTTACCAGCACTTGGTACTTTTTCTGGCAATGATGTGCCTTCCCAAATAGCTAGCAATGGGCACATAGTACGTCTTGAATTTCAGTCAGATCATTCCACTACAGGAAGAGGATTCAATATATCATACACGAGTAAGTGTGCATTCTCATAGTTGTATACTAAGCATAATGGGCATTATGCAGCTAAAAATAAACACTTTAAAGAGCTGGGTTTCAGAGAGCTGAAGTACATGCTTAACACACACACCAAAATAATTAGGACTTTAAAAGCACTTGACTTTGACTGCATAATGTCTTTCAGTAATATCATTAAGCATTTGTTAGTTTAAATCAGGAACAGGGAAACTGTGGCCTTCCAGATGTTGATGGTCGGATAGCTCAGATGGTAGAGCATGAGACTCTTATTCTCAGAGTTGTGGGTTCAAGCCCCACATTGGGCAAAAGAGTTCTGCGTTGCAAGAGTTTGGACAGGATGACCCTTCCAACTCTACAATCCTATGATTCCATTAGCCCCAGACAGCATTGCTAGTAATCAGAGATGGTTGGAGTCAACAGCAGCTATCCGTTTTATCTAGTCTAGAGTCTTGTGTCAAGGCAGACGTTTTCAGGAAATTCAGAAGAACCATGTGTAGGCCACCACTTTTTTTGCTGTTCACCCTCTAGCAGCTTGTATGCAGAGGTATAATCCCTTTGAACATAAAGGTATTCAATAGCTATCATTACTAATCACTGCATGTTAATTTTGGGTTTGTATTTTTATTTTGTAATGTGCACACGAAAAAAGTTAAATTTAAAATTAAAATGCTTGATGGAATTAAGCATTTCCCCACATGCATACTCTCTAGCTGAGCTGGGATATTTAGAAACAAAGTTGATACTGATCTCAGTAGGCTCAAAAACATAGGTCACCATTGGAAAAAAAAATCAAAATTCTCATACATTTTGAACATGGTTGACTGCAGGTAGTCAGGCAATCACTGAAGAATCATGTAAGCCCAAAGATAGGTGAGGTAAGGAGTCTAGTTGTCTTGTTTTGAATCATGCATCCAAATATACTTACAACCAATTAATTAATTGGCTTCACTTTTTCTTTCCTTTGACACTTAGCATTTGGTCAGAATGAGTGTCATGATCCAGGAATCCCAATAAATGGAAAGCGCTTTGGAGACAGATTCCTTCTGGGAAGTTCTGTTTCTTTTCATTGTGACGATGGCTTTGTGAAAACACAGGGCTCAGAGACAATAACTTGTGTTATGCAGGATGGAAATGTTGTGTGGAGTTCAACTGTTCCGAGATGCGAAGGTAAGGATTTGACCGTGCTCTAGAATGCACATACTGGTTTTCTTTAGATATTATGTATAATGTTTATATTAAGGCAATAAAGGCAGAAATAAAATAAAAAATCAAAGACCCAACATAAAACTCGGAGAGATAAAGAGAGAGAGAAATGGCAGGCATCCACCAAGAGGAGAACAAAATACCTTAACTGTTTGGGATGTCAGTATTCGAGCAAGAAAACCATAATATTAAGCAATTGGTATGTTATTTGTTGTTTGCTGCATGGTGATCAGTAGTTCAGAGATGGAAATCCTTGGAATATCTAGACTTATCTGCTTGGCATAGAAATGTTTGGACCATTGTACTTGGAAAAATCTGAGCACAACATTGACCTCCCACAATAAGAACCACAGCCCTTCTTTGACATCCATAGGAACTTTATTTCAGGTGCATCAATGACAATATGTGGAGTTAGAGAATATTAATTCCTGTTGATTAATTAATTACACACAAATGTTAAAGGCAGCAATGCTTTAGTTTTCTATAGACTCTCACAAATTGTATCTAGAGATAAAAGTGGGTTAGGCTGCAATCATAATGATGCTTGTCTTGTTGAATACAGTTCTGAGTAAGCATGCATAGGATCGCTATGTTAATAAATGACTTGATATACAGCAGGGATAACCAAAATTGTACCCTCCAGCTGTTGGACATGCACCAGTCCCAGCTAGCATGCCCAGTTGTCAGGAATGGTGGGACTTGGCGTGCAACAACATCTGAAGGGCTCAACATTGGCTAACCTTGACATACAGCCAAGATCTAGGTTAATGTCCAGAGGATTCTCTGAATATTTGGCTGATTTAAGTCATGAAATCAAAAGCAACACTGGGAAATTTTGCCTTTCAGCTCCCATCTATACAACCTCTCCTCTTCTGCTAGCTGGCATGCTGAATACGAGTGGCAATTAACAAATAGATTAAGTGGCCTAACATCTGCTTTTGAATATTCTCTGTGTTAATAAATCTAACTTTAACAGATTTCATCTAGTGTGAACTGTAATAGAATTTGGGTGCTCTTTTACTTACACCAGCTGGTGTATCTGCCTATGAGCTTACATGCAATGCATTTAACATGAAATAGGAATCTTTATGAAGCAATGCCTTACTTCAGTGAGAGAAATAGTAATGCCACCCAGCCTGTTAAAAAAATGATCACTCAAGAAGACTGGTTTAGAAGCCACAGGATTTACATATAATGCATTTTGTGCTGGATTATATAAATTTCATTGTGTGGTTTCATTATTTCTTCGTTATATGTTAAATTTTTATTCCTCCTTTCCACAAAACCAAAATTTTCATATGAGTGGCTTAGGTTAGGCTGAAAGATTGGCTTAAGGTTGCCCAGTAGATATTATGCCTGAATAGGGATTTGAGCATAAATATTCATGGTATAAATCTAACATTCATTATACCACACTTGCACACACTCAGCTGCTATGCAGACAACTAAGGTCACATCCGCACCACACATTTAAAACACATGGCTACCTCAAAGAATCCTGTGAACCTGTAGTTTGTTAAGGCTGCTGGGAACAGATGCTCTGTGAGGAGCAAACTACACTTCCCAGGATTCTTTGGGGGAAGCCATGTACTTTAAATATAAGGTGTGCTTATGACCTAATTGTTTTAAGACTCTGTGCTGGTATCCCAGCCAATATTGTATTGGTGCTGCTAGGCCAACAGCTGCCATTTATACCAGATGTGCAATAATAGAACAACATTTTGCCTTCATTATGGTACAGAGAGGGCGGGGGAGTGACAGGGCTTGTCAGGGCACAACAAATTTATAGCACCAGGCAGCTTAGCCAATATATGGAGCAGGTGAATTGGTGCAAGCACAAGCAGGAATATAGACTGGTTAAGTGAAAGTACAGAGCGTCAGAATTAACACTTAAGAGTGGCTACTGTGTTCAACACTGGCAGATATTCTGCACTTTCTGGTTGTGATAAGGCATGCTGGAAGTTGCAGTTGATCAATTTGATGCAATATGATTTATAGCATTTCTCAGTTGGGATTGCCAATTTAATTGTATCTTTCTGTTTCTCTTCCAGCACCTTGCGGTGGCCACCTGACAGCATCTAGTGGTGTTATCTTGCCACCAGGATGGCCAGGTTACTACAAAGACTCGTTAAACTGTGAATGGGTAATTGAGGCAAAGCAAGGGCACTCTATCAAGATCACATTTGATAAGTGAGTATCTGAGAAACAGATCCGCAAATTAATGTTGTAATTATTTGAAATGGTAACAGTGTAGATGCTGTTGAATTACAACACACATCATGCCTGACCATTGGCCAGGCTGGCTGGGGCTGATGGGAATTAGAGTCCAACAGCCTTGCCCAGCTGTCTCTTAGTACCCATTCCACCATGTTGCATCCAAAAGAAAGATGAGACAAGGCCTGTGACCAATTGCTATGTGACTCCCGCACTCCCAGAATTGCCTCCATTAGCAGCCACTCCATCTGGCTGCAGCAGAAATGAAATCGTAAGGCCTGGCTGGGCTAACTGCAGCTTGGTTCCATGCTCTCCTTCAGTGGCCATTCACTTTGATCGCCTAACATTATGTAATGATTGATACCATACCTAACCTTGCCTTATCTTTTTTGCTTCACTTTCTATCCTTTCCCCCTTTTTAATGTCTTATCAGATTATATGTAATTAGTTGAAAATTGTAAACTGCCTTGTGTGTAGTCATATAAAGGTATAAAAATATCTCATAAACATCCAGACGGCCACAGCTTCCCCATCCCTCTTTTAAGAAGTTGTCACTGCACTTTCTTGTAAACCAGGGGTAGCCAACATATGCCTGTAGAAAATCAGATCTATTGTTATTGACTTGGAACTCTTGTATAATTCAAGTGAGCAATTTATTTATCACAATATTCAAACCAGATTAAGGGACATTGAAAAACAAAATGTCAAGTAAGCTGTAAATAAAATTTGCTCCCCCGAGTTCTATGGTTTAAATACAACAGATAACAGGGTCACTTATATCTCAAAATTAATAATTCAAGTCAAAACACAGGGACTTTATGTTAGTTTTCCCCTCAGCTTTTGTTTTTAAAAATTCCCAGAAATGATAGACATTGTGGGTGTTCTTTGAATGTGCCAGACACTGTATAACATTCTCTTTTCTGCTGTGCAACCAGCTACACAAAGATGTGCTATCCCCGTTTTTGGGTGGTCTAACATCACGGCACAATGGAAATATCAGACTCTATCTGACATTAACCCGGAAGTAACTGCAAGGGTGGCTGAGTTTTTGTCTTAGAGTGGTGAATGGCACTATTTAGCGGGAAGAAATCCCAATGAAAATACTTGTTATTATCTTTTACATGGCTTTTTATTTCTATATATTTTAAAATTTTATATGTGGATGTTTTTATTATGTTTTATGATGGCCTATACTTGTAATGCCTAATAAAGGTTTGGCGAAGAAAAGATATTGCTGGACTCTTAGCCTCCATCAACCTAAGCCTATAGGGTCAGGAGTTGTGATCCAACAACATCTGGATGGCACTATGCTGGCTACCCTTGCTTTAAACTTATTGTCTCTAGAGATCTATTGTAAGAGGATTGATGAGCAGTCTGGGTATGAGTTAACGCCTGAACTTAGCAGCAGTCTATACAGTATTTACAGTCATTACGTAGATGCTTCGGTAACTATTCAGCATTTAGTTATGGTTATTAGCGTTTTGATTTCCCCTCTTTAAAAAATATTGTTTTTGATAAACACATGAATAATATATTTCATCTATTTTGTGTGGCGGGTTCGGGGGCAGCCTTGTAGCATCCCTTCTCCATTCAAACAGAAAGTGTAGAATCATTTCCAGGGATTCATTTTTGATAAAGAAAAGAAATGTGATGGCAAAGCTTTTTTTCAAAAAAACAAGGGGAACTTATATTGGTCACCTTGCTTATAAACATATCACACACACACACACACACACACACACACACACACACACAGAGAGAGAGAGAGAAAAACTTTATTATTTTTGTCTAACCCTTGAGAGTTTTCATTGGGAATACGTTGGGATACAATGATAGCCTCAGGGGTTACATTTCCATTCTGGCACTGAAAGCAACAGAGATTTCTGTGACACCAACTTCAGCCTTGCATTAATGTGAACAGTAATTCTCTATAATAGCTAAAATAAGCTATCATATAGGGGAGCTGTGTATTCCTAAATATCAGATGCAGGGAGTTCCCTGCTGAGTAGCATCCGACTAGCTGCTGTTTAATTATGAATGTTGGTTTAGATAAACCTTGGTGTAGTCCAACAGTAGTTCTGTGTAACTATCCAGCACACAGAGTTCTGTATAACTAACAGAATAACCTGGATCAATTTCATGTTGCTGGGTAATTATATATTTTGAATGCCTTTAACAAGCACCTTATTCTTCATAACACAGTTGTAATAAGCCTTCATTCTTCACAAACGTGGTGAAAGAGATGCCTTGGGTAATTGACTTACGGTGGTAAAAGGGAATTATGTGTTGCGCTTGAACAATTTACAAATATCTGGCTGTACTGAAACCAGTGGTAATCTAACCCACTGCTGTGGTTTTGATGTTGCCAGATCAAACATATCTTACAAACCCAAATTATTTTAAATAATCAAGCAGTGTCAGCTTGAGGTTGGACACCATGATGTTCTTTCATTGAAAAATCGAGATAGTTTACATATATTCATCTGGAGTTGAATATATGTAAATGAATTTGTTAAAGAGTGCCTGTGGAAGAATGGAAGGGTTAGTCAATGTTTGCAGAGCATAACTTTTGATGGGATGAGTTCCAGCATCCTGAATGTGATCGTGGAGGTTGGATGTACATTAGTTCTTCACCTGCGAAGAGTTCAGAAGGTCCTTTGGAACAGTGTGGGGGGGGGAGCGGGGGAAGGGGTGTTGTTGCCCTGATGCAGGCATAGGCAACCTTCGGCTCTCCAGATGTTTTGGACTACATTTCCCATCATCCATGACCACTGGTCCTGTTAGCTAGGGATCATGGGAGTTGTAGGCCAAAACATCTGGAGAGCCGAAGGTTGCCTATGCCTGCCCTGATGGAATGATCATTTTAGCATCAAATACCATCTAATCAACAGGATTACAGCACAATGGTTTTCATATTTATTCAGTAATAAGTCAAACTGTATTCAGTGGAAATTATTCACAAGTAAGTGTGTTTAGATTTGCAGCCTTAATCAGTCTCTGTTCAGGATTTCAGCTATGCAGCCTAATTCTATGCACTGTGTGACGACTTATGGTCAAATAAATGAACATAGTTTTTCATCCATAATGCAGATGCCTTTATCATATATATACATATATGTATGTATGTATGTATGTATGTGTGTGTGTGTGTGTGTATATATATATATATAGGGTGAGTCCTTTAAAAGAGGCCCCGTGGATACAGAGTACACATGTTCCACGGGGCCTCTTTTAAAATACTCATCCTGTATATGATTGGTTACATTTCTAACTTAATGTTATCTAGTACAGTTTTGCTTCAAAGACTGATTATATTTGTATTTTGTTTTCTGTGAAACTTACTAGGTTTCATGTGTCTCTGTGTTTCAGTTGTATATTAATATACAGGTGAAACTCGAAAAATTAGAATATCATAGAAAAGTCCATTTATGTAAGCAATTGTTTTCATTAGCTACTGGAGTTTAATATATGTGATAGACTCATGACATGCAAAGCGAGATATGTCAAGCCTTTGCTTGTTATAATTGTGATGATTATGGCGTGCAGCTGATAAAAACCCCAAAGTTGAAATTGTTAATTTGGGGTTCTCATCAGCTGTATGCCATAATCATCACAATTATAACAAATAAAGGCTTGACATATCTCACTTTGCATGTCATGAGTCTATTGCATATATTAGTTTCACCTTTTAAGTTGAATTACTGAAAGAAACGAACCTTTCCATGATATTCTAATTTTTCGAGTTTCACCTGTATGGACATAATACAATGTACATTATTTCTGGAAAAAGCTTTAAAAGATTATGTATTTCCTTCCCTCCCCAATTTATCAGTTTATGGGATTTGTGGGTTTAGGTTCATATATATGTTTGTGTGCTAATTGTTACATAATGTACAAGGGTGTCGTATACATTGTTTTTACAAATATTTCTTGCATAAACTCCTGTTTTCAGTCATCTGTAGTAAAAAGGACACCATTATCATGTTCCCTTGATCCAACTATGCATGCTTATTTTTGTCAGGATTTCTGCAAAAGTGTTTGCTATCCGAAGTAAACACAGGAAACTGCCTCAAACTGAGTGAAGCCATTGGTCAATCTATCTCAGTATTGTCTTTACTGACTGAGAGTGTCTTTTCTGAATACTGGTACATTCCTGGCCCCAGTTGGAAATGCGGGGAATGAACCTTTGACCTTCTGCATGCAAATCAGATGCTCTGCCACTGGATTATGGCCCTTCCTCAGTTCTGTTCCACATTAGATATGAACGCAGGTCTCCTGCAGCTTTCCTTCTTCCTTTGAGACCAAACTTATTACCGTTATTGAGCTCTACTATGTGTCATATCTGGTTTAAAAGGTTAGCAGTGCTACACAATGAGAGTGTTTTGTTTCTACATGAATGCCTTTGGTGGTGTCTTTGCAAACAGGAGGAGGGAAAAGGCTTGACACAAAAACTGCGGTAAAAGGTTCATATTTTTCTAGTTCAAGTGGCTGTCAAGTGTATCAACAAATATTTAGGCGCAATTAGATTGTGTTGCACATCAGTCAAAACTGAATCCAAGCCGTATATACCACTGGGGAACTGAGTGGATTTGATGCAGAAATGACCCTTGGAGGATGATTTCATGCTCAGCCAGGCTTTGTGAATCTAAAGTTATTAAGCTGGAAAACACTATTTCCCAGGAGACAGGGAACTAGACTGGAACGGAGTAGAGGACCGTGGTTCTTCTAGTGCCACTATTTCCACTGACCTCTTTAAATAACCCCACTCTTATTCCTTGCTTTGTGTGTCATGGTAATAATGATTTTCTAGATGTAAGAGTTAATGGCGCAACACCACTGGCTAATTCAAGAACCAATGAAGTGAATAAAAAGTTAGGTAAGAAAGGACTTCAGTGCACATTCTGATAATACTTCATTGGTGTGAGAGTTGCTGCAACACATAAGAAGCTCCCATATACAGAGTCAGAGCATTAGACCATCTTGTTCAGTATTTTCTACACTGACTGACAGCTGCTCTCCAGGATTTCAGAATGGGATCTCCTCCAGCTTTTCCTGGAGATGATGGGGATTGAACCTGGTATCTTTTGCATGCGGAGCATATGCTCTTACCACTGAACCACCACAGCTCTTCCATGAGGGCCTCTGTCCTCCCTGGACTGCTCTAATATGACACTGACTAGTGTTGTCAGCTGTGGATGGTAGATCTCTAAGGCCTCCTGCAACCTGAAATCTCTTGGTTGGAGCTGCTGGAGGCCTAGTGCATGGAGATCATGAGGCCTACCACTGAGCTAAGGTCCGTCTCCTGCATGTAATATATTGTGCACATGAAGTATCCACAAATATAACCAGACCAGTGCCCCATCTATCCTAGTATTTGACTACTATGACAGGCAGGAACACTCCAGCCTCTTCTGAGAGATTCTCCACTGCTTCTTTCCTACAAGTGCGCACTCATCATCCTACTTCAATTAATTTTGCTACCTACTGTGGATTATGTTCTTTTTACCCAAAAGTAAGCAATAACCTTCGGAGAGCAGAAACCTATGCAGCATAAATATTCCATGGGATTCCACCAACAAGCCCAAGCTATGTAATGAGATTATTGTTGTTTTAGGAATGTCAGCTTTGAAGTCATACGTGTTGCAATTTGTCATTCTGTTGTTACAGGTTCCAGACAGAAGTCAATTATGACACACTGGAAGTCAGAGATGGGCCGACAAGTTCTTCTCCATTAATTGGGGAATACCATGGCACACAAGCACCACAGTTCCTTATTAGTACTGGGAATTTCATGTATCTCCTATTCGCTACAGATAACAGCCGTTCAAGTGTTGGTTTCTTGATTCACTATGAAAGTAAGTCCAATATTTTTCTCAATTAAATGAGTGTAATAACCGAATGTGGGTATTGTGGGGAATGAGAAGTGTATTGACAGGGTGCCTCATAAATCAGTGAAAAATGTAAATGGCTGTAACATAGGAATGGTTAAGAGTGAAATGGGTGGCATCAGACTAATTTAATCTGTGTTAGGGTTTCTGCTTGTGTCTTGTAACGTCTCCCCTCTCCCCTCCCCCCACATCCCCTAAATTTGTTCTGGGGGTTGCCCCAACCCTCTGGATTAGATCTGGGGAGAACACGGGGTATGCACAAGAAGAGAAGAGGAGAGGTTGCCTGGCACAAGTGGAAATCCTTGTACTTATGTGTCAGGCTGCGCTTGCCTTTGATGTTGCTTGTGAGAAACGGCCGGCTCAAGCGGTGAGCTTAAAAGCTGTTTATTAAGCATTAAGATTTACAGAGTGTTGAAATCATACTGTTGTCTGAGAGTAAGCTCTATTGAACTAAATGGGACGTACTTTTGAGTAGACATGTCTGGAATTGCACTTTTTAAAATAAAAAACTATTTTTAAAAAAATATTCTACATTGCTGCATGTGTGTGTTAAAAAATAAATCAAAACATTTACCCCAATCCAGAACTTCACTGTGAGCATGGGAGCACCTCACATTGGAACATGGCATTGTTTATTTGTGTGCAGAGTGGAATAAGTCTCATTTCCAAGAGTTCTGCTTGGATTATGATGCATGATTCTGTTCTCTGATTTTGGATAATTATCTAGATGCCTGAAATACGTTTTGCAGTCATTAAATGGTTAAGAGGGCACAGATTGCTTGCTTTGTTTCCTGGTTCACAGTAATTGTTGATATCTGAATTGGGACAAATTATTGTTACGCCTACCTATAGCTTGCCTCCAAAGCAAAATCAGAAGCCACAGTTTAAAGTGGGATTTTGATTCTGATTTGGAAACAAAATATGATTACCAGAGTTGAACATCATGGTAGTTTCCATGAACTAGGAAGCAGACTTATATGAAGTCGTTCTATGGTTATGATGTCAGAACCTGCTTACAATTTTTGAAAGATGAAAATGCAAGTGAAACAAAATTGCACAGTGGTGAAGGTTTCAAATGTGAATTTATTCCCAAAGCATATAAGAGGTTTCTCATACTCTATAATTATTTAGGGGAAAATATATTGATTGTGATCATAATAATATAGAACTAGTCTAGTACAGTATTTAATATTTCTGTTGTCATAAGTAGTGCTAGAGTCATGCACAGTTATTTCCAGTTTTCATTCCAATATGGATGTATTGCAGCAATTGTATCCTTATGCATTATTAACAAGTAGATAGTAGTTTCATTGTTAGCGCTTAAATGACTAGAGCATTCATCTTTCCCCATTTATAACAAGCATGATAACAAAATGAAAATTTAGGATTGAAAAGTGGAGTTTACAGAATGCTGTTTCTCTACAGTTCTGGAAGAGAATCACAATCAGCTCTGCCGTGAGCCACAATGAGCTGCGTGGGGTAGTCGGTGGCTTGAGAGGAGTGGTGCATCATGCTCTCCATGCACCACTCATAGGCCTGCCTGCTGCCACTGCCATTATCAGCACCATATGTGCCACTCTCCAGTGGCCTGCCAGGCCAGCTAGCTGTAGAAGGCTTCCACTTTCGTTGCCACAGCAAATACTACAATATTGCCCTCTCTAGAGAAGTACCAAGCAGTGCTCCTCCAAGGTTCTATGGAGTGCAGGGATCCTTCAGTGATCTAGAGTGCAGTGATGCAGGTGGTCTTCACAACCGCCTTGCCCACAGAAACGTGTTTCAAGGAAGGACCCCTCAAAAGTATTGGTTGCAAATGAGGGTGGTTTCCCTTGGCTCATGTCCGGTTATCTTAGATAAGGGGGGGGGAAACAATTTTCTATTTAAAATTCTATTTAAAAATGAAATTCTAATTAAAAATGGATAAATCAGGAATAGGTTGGATGACTTCCCAATTTTTGCCAATAAGAACCTTACCTTTTTCCTGCTGGAAACAGACTAGAAGGGAGGTAAAGGGAGAAACATGGAGTGGATTTTATATAACAGGGAATGGGTTGTGTCTCAAACGTACAGAATACTGGCAATGGAAGTGGAGAATGTGCTGAAAGGAAGACATAGTGCCCTTGCATTGGAGCCATGTCATATTTCCCAACATTCAACTCTCTTTATTGCATATGTATTGGCTGCAGTTGTTCAGTGAGAGGTGTCCTGCAGTTTTTAAGATGCACATTCTTTTACTTCACCACTGCAAATGAATCATTGCTAATTATTTTTAATCGTCGTTAACTTGTTACATTTGCAGTGAAATTTCAAAGGTTGCAGTATGTTTAGAAAGAGGTGGGGGAGGATACTTTGAGAAATTATGTATGAAAATGTATTTCTATATTGTGCAAAGTGAACTGGCTTTAGTATTTATGTGTATTTTTTTAAAATTCAAGTAGTTTATATCATATCCTTCAACAGTTCCTATGGTTGCTTAGGAAAAAAAAATTAAAATCACCGTAAACCAAAGCATTAAAGTAATATTAAAACATTACAATACAAAAAGAGCAGTATAAAAGCAGTCAGCAGAATTGAAAACAGACACTAGGGCAACATGATAGCAATGTGTGTATGGTTATTTATTTATAATAGCCCACCCTCCACCAAATGGTCCCAGGGCAGGTTACATTAAAACCACAATTTAAAGCAATATTCAGTGCATTAAAAACAGTAAATTAAACTGCAAAACTAAACAAAATTGTAAGAGCAGCAAAATAGGAGTCCAACAGGAGAATAGGAAGGAAAACATCCACTCATCTGAAAGTCTTGGGTAGAGAGGTGTGTCTTGACTTCGTGCTGGAAATACTGCAATGACAGCGCAAGATAATATATTTATAAATGATGGAAAATATTATTTGATAGGGGACCCCCATCCCCTGCCACCACCTGTAGTGCATTCAATAGCTGAGATGCCACCACTGAGCAAGCATTTCCCCCTGTAAGTCACTCAACCTCAGATGACATGGGCCTCCTCCCTTGAACATCATAGTGTATAGGGAGGCACATTTGAATACAAGCTTTGAAACCCATGAAGCCTGGCACATAAACCATCCTTCATCCACCAATGGGATCTCTGTTTTGTCTGGACTGGACTCCAGTTTATTGGCTCTCATTGAGCCCATTACTGTAAATTCAAGTAATGCAGTAGTTGTGTGGTTTAGTGCAATTCCTGCAATTCATTTCATGAAAACAGATAAAATCAGGTGCTATCAGCATAATCGTGACACCTCACCTCAAACCTCCATATGACCTCATTCACCAGTCTCATGCAGATGTTTAAATACAAGAGGGGAACAACAACAAAAAAGATGTAGGACTCTCACATAGCTGCTGGATTCAAATACAGTCGTACCTCGGGTTACGTACGCTTCAGGTTGCGTACTTTTCAGGTTACAAATTCCCGTAACCCAGAAGTGTAACCCGCAGTGTGCACAATCCGTGCATGCACAGAAGCGTTCTGCACAGTCTGTGCATGCGCAGAAGCGTTCTGCACACTTCGGACATGCGCAAAGTGCATTTTTCGGGTTACGTACATTCCGGGTTGCGTACAGTGACCCGTAACCAATTAAGTACATAACCCGAGGTATGACTGTAGAAGTCTTCCAGCACCATCTTCTGAAACTGGCTGTCCAAGTAGGAAATGAACCACCTAAACTGCAAACCAGTTTACTAGGATACTATAATGGATAGTATAAAAAGCCTCCAAGACATCCAGGAAAATCAAGGGGCTTACACACCATCTCTCTATCCTGAAATATGTTGTTCACTGGGACAGTTTAAGCAGTTTCAGTGCCAAATCCATACCTGAAAACTGATTAAAATGGAACTGTGAACTCAAACCTCACCCAATGGTGTCTGAAGTGTTATAGCAACCTCCCACTGGATCCATTTCCCAAGGAAAGGTTTGCCTAGTGACTGTCCAATAATTAGTCAGATATTTCAGGTCCACAACAGGTTTCTTCTGAAGAGGCTGTACTGCTTCCTCTGTTGTACTGCTGACATAGGCATATTTGAATAGCATTTTCCTATCCAGCACTCAAAAGCTCAATCCACTTGTAATTAGAATCAATTATCACTGCTAAACATCTGGGGTTCAAAATAGCCACCCACTGCACCATTAAAAGCTGAAAACATTGTGCCACTATTGACACAACTCTTCAGAACGAAAGCTTAGGCAGGGTATCATTTCAAAGATTGCTATCTATGCTTTTCAGTAATACTAAGCTTTAAATAAACTACCATGTGGCTTTACAGAGATTGGCACTTAGAGAGGCATCAGCACTTTTTGAGGAATGGAAACTAAGTTACAGCTATTTGAAGGGGCTAAAAGTTCTTTTACCTAGAGGGGAAAAATAACTCCATAACCAGGAAGGAGAACTATTTCAGTGACAGCAGTGGTACTCTAATCCAAGTACTAAACCATAACTTCAGATGCACAAAGTTGGCATCATACAACGTTCAGAGGCATTCGAGTGCCTTTTAGAAATGTATATAATGCCCATATAGTCGGGAGAATATTTAAATCAGGTGTAGCCAACATAGTTCCCTGCTTGTGTTTTGGACTACAAAGTCTGTCATCCTCTACAATAGGCCATGCAGGTTGGTCCTGACTGGAGATTTCCCAGGAGTTTTGTGCATTTGGAGGAGAGCTGCTTCTAAGAGACAAGCGCGCACAGGTCACATTTTCCTGTCCCAATTCTCGTTCATTAGTGATTCCAGAAATATTACACCTCTTTCTCCAGAGGTCAAAGTCTGCTTATCTCCTGATGGTACTCTGAGGTCTCAACTAGGAAGAAAGGGAGGTTACAGCATGCAGAGTACACCATGGAAGAACCGTCCTTATTAGCATTCCACACATAGAAGATGAAGTGCAAATATATAGAAAGACAACCTGGGGAGCAATGGAAATGATCGCAACATCTATCCAATGTCGTTACTTAATATACCCTTGTCAAATTCCTCTCCTTACTTGCTCATATTACATTTTTGTATCCTTTTTGAAGCATAGATTATTTAAATAACTTGTAACAAAGTTATCTTGCTCACATTTCTCTCTCTCTCTTTTTAAAGGGTTGCTTCCAACCTCTGTAAACTCAGTGCTTCCTCTCTCTTTTTTTGTTGCCAGCTCAACATAATTTGCTCTTCTGCAGTGAACTTCTAATATTTGTCCGCCTTCCCTTTCTCTGACCAGGTGTTACACTGGAATCGGATTCCTGCCTTGACCCAGGTATTCCTGTGAATGGCCATCGGCATGGTAATAACTTCAGCATCCGATCTACAGTCACTTTTAGCTGTGATCCAGGTTACACTCTGAGTGATGATGAACCACTTGTGTGTGAACGAAATCATCAGTGGAACCATGCACTACCTAGCTGCGATGGTATGTACTACTGTGCAATAGTTGCTATTGGACCTTTGCAAAATAAATTAGATTTAAAAATATGCAATTCAATATCTTTTCATGTAGGGAAATTGGGGTGGGGGCACAGAAAGAAATTGCATTATTTACTACTCTCTTTCCTGAAACTCCTCTTCGCTTTATCATATCTTTTACTCTGCTCCCATGAATGTATGGTTTTCTAGGGCACATTCAATAGCAGAAAATATACCTTTGTGCTAAGTGCGTCTAGCTCAACGTAGGACACACGAAACCTCTAAGTGGGAAATGTTTTGCTGGTGCAACTTCCTCCATTCTAGCACTCTGATGGGAGACACTAAAGCTACGGGAAGTGTTCGTTTTATGCTATAGTATTATTAAAGAAAGTCCTTCCTAAGAATTGTTGGTTTCAGTTTCTTTCAGTTTCTCATCCCGCCCCCATTTTAAGTTGAGTTCTACACATTACCACGTCTGTTTTTACTTTGTAAAAAAAATTATCCAAAAAAACCACCAGAATTTTTAGTGCCTATTTCTCTTAGTATACACATTTTTTCTATGCAATTGTACCCAATAGACACATGGTTGCAAAGCAATTTCCCCTAATATGGTGCATTTTTGAATAGTATTTTTACTAATATGTAAGCATTTTGTGCATATTTTACACAATGAATTCAATAGATAATAACAACAATAATTTTTGTACACATCACCTGGGTGATATATGTACACTGCAAAATTTTGAGAAGTGGAATTCATGGTAGACTTCGTCAAAAGCCTTACTGAAATCAAGATACAACTGTGTTTTGGACTACAACTTCTGTCATCCTCTACAATATAGGCCATGTAGACTGGGCCTGACTGGAGATTTCCCAGGAGTATAGTGCATTTGGAGGAGAGCTGCTTCTAAGAGACAAGCATGCATGGGTCACATGTGCAGCATTTGAGTTTCATTCTGAACAATCCATTTCTCAAAATCATTATAATTCTCTAGAATGACAACAACTTTAAGAAATGGGTGGTTCAGAACCCACCACTTTCAAATCCTTGACCCATTTTGAGCCAAACTACGGCTCTCCCTCTTAGTTTTGGATGAATTTTAAATTGCATTAGCCTTTCACAGGAATAGGTTTTCCTCTGCTGACGGATTCACTTGTTTCCCTGCTCTACTTTCACAAATGTACCACATTTGTGGGGAAAGAAAACCAGTGGCACAGCCAGATAGAAATTTGAGGACTTATCCTAACATCCCATGGTTCCTATCTGCAATGAAAGCTTGGGAGTGTACTTGGAGTCTCCAAGGCTGAGCTGTGGTCCTCACCCCCTGAATTATATATTCCTAAGGAGAAATAACCTCTATAGTTCTCAAATACTCTGTTATCAATGGAGCTTTGAATATCCTCAGAAGTCTGCAGTGTATTCAGGAACCATGGGAAATGTGGTGAAAGCCAAGGACTCATTGTGTATTCTCAGCTGCTGGTTTCTTCACATCTCCCATTGCAGAAAGGTGGGAAGAAAGAAACTGTCACCAGAGTGAGCCCCTGGGCCTATCTCCCTTCCAGGCTTAGAATAACTCCCAAAAACCTTTGCATTTCCCTAGAGAGGTCTCCAAGAAAGTCTGGAAAGACTGATACGGTTACAAATCATGACAGCAAAAAAAAAAAAAAATGTATTCACACTCTAGAATACATAACCACATTTACATATTGAAGAAGATGTGTAATGATGAACCTGTCATTAATGATCTTCTCATCAGTGAACCACGTATTCATACGGAACACAGTAATAAAACCAACTTGAAAGCTATCTTGTAGAACCAACCAACTTGAAAATTATCTTATATATAAAATTCTTATAAAAAAAAGAAAAGAAAATTATCTTATAGAATCGGGAGAACCATTACATACTACAGGCCAAAATGGGCTTTTCTTTATTGTCTGAATATTGTAAAATACTTCCACCTAAAGTATTATGAAGCATTTTATTATGAGTAAGATAGGACTAAGAGTGATTCTACTTTGTAGAATATCTAAAAATTGCAGTTTTCATGGTACTTCTTCAGGTACATAGATTTCAATCATAAACTTTCTGCTTGGGCTTATGTTGTTCAGAGTGCTGAACTATACTGTGGCATAGTTCTTGAGATAGTTTTATTGACACATTGCATTTTTCTTCTGCTTTATTTATGGCTCATGGGATTGCTATGTTTTATTGTTTATCATACTTTATAACTGTTCTGAAAATCACTGCTGTATTTATTATGAGATCTTCTAAGTGTGTATAATTTAGAATGTTTGATTTCTTTAATGTCAGCACCCTGCTCTTTCAAAGGCTTCTGGTTAAAACCTATAGTAACTGGAATCTCCTCTCTTCCTCCCTCCCTACACACACACACACACACACACACACAAGCTGAGACAAAGATAGTGAGAGGGTGGCACTGCCTGCTTTCTTTTGGTTATGAAGAATTTACACACAGCAGCATTATTTCAGTAGCCTCAGCACAGAGTCAGAAAGATGTGAGGCAGAACCAGTACTGAAGTTGTAACCCCATTCCTCCATTTCACAATGCTGACATTTAGTTATGAATTGCAAAGCTGGGAGATGAGCTCCTCTTTCTTGCCCATAATTGGGGCATTTTGCTAGAGAGGGAGGAGGGGAGTGAGCCGGGGGGCAGCCAATATGTATGGGTACACTATTTTTTTCTGAAAGCAATCCCCATTAAAGTACTCCTACATTGTGGGACACGGGAGACGCTGTGGGTTAAACCCACAGAGCCTAGGGCTTGCTGATCAGAAAGTCGGTGGTTCGAATCCCCGCAACGGAGTGAGCTCCTGTTGCTCAGTCCCAGCTCCTGCCCACCTAGCAGTTCGAAAGCACGTCAAAGTGCAAGTAGGTACTGTAAACAGGTACCGCTCCAGTGGGAAGGTAAACGGTGTTTCCGTGCGCTGCTCTGGTTTGCCAGAAGTGGCTTAGTCATGCTGGCCACATGACCCCAAAGCTGTATGCCTGCTCCCTTGGCCAGTACTGCGAGATGAGCGCCGCAACCCCAGAGTCGGACACGACTGGACCTAATGGTCAGGGGTCCCTTTACCTTTACATTTTTCTAGTTTAAGGTCAGTAGTTCGAATTGAGAATGTTGTGCCAGCCATAATCCACCCCCCCCCCGCATGCTAAAAGTGGAATTTTATTGTGTATTTTTCTCACACTACAATTGCTTCTTTACTTGAGGAAGTTGGGTCATGTCAATCAAAAGCTGAAAAGATATGCCAACATATAATGCTGATTGTCAGATATTTAATGTATTAAAAATGGAAAGATGCAGGAAAAGGCAAGTTATAGGCACACCAAAGCAAGTTATGGGGCACATACCACAATCTAATTTTGCAAACACTGTGTAATTTACCCATATATACAATACAACTCATGTGTCATGCAAATCAGAACAATCTATTATGAATTCCATGGAAAGTATTCTTTTAGTGTCCTAGCAGCCTTCTAATCTTCACAAGGTTTTGGTTTTGAAAGAATTAGTATGTCTGCAGGGGGAAATGTGTACCTCTTTTTCCTTTGAAAACAGAAGAAGAGAAATGTGATAAATCTGCTGAACAACCCACCCTGAATTATTAATTTTAGGGTGTGTGTGAATAGAATCAATATAACAGCTTTATAATGCAATTTTTTAGCTCTCAAACCCTAGATCAAAGAAAAACAAATAAATTTCTAAAGACACCCGTTTCTACATTTTGTACTATCCTTGCGATTGGCCTGTGGATTCAAAGATATAGGGATCTATATTACTGCCCCTGTGTATGCTAATTTTATGTTTGATACCTTTTGGTATATATTTGAACATAGGTTTCTTTCTCCCAGTTAATCTTGCACCCTACCCCATCCACCGGAAAAGCATTTTCTGGCTAGACGCCACGTTTGACAGCCTTCCTCATCAGAGCTCTGCATAATCTACCCTCTCCAAAATGTAAAACCCACATATTCTAGTTTTCTCTTATTATCTCTTTTGAGACACAGTCTTGTCAGATTCTTTACTATCTCTCAGGTTGCCAAGGAGACGAGGCACTCACTGGCAATTCTGAGTAGACCTTAATGCAGATGTATATGCATTTCAATCTTATTACTGCTGCCTGCTCCTAATCAGTTCATTTGCTCTGATGATGTTTACAACTTTTCTATTTCAGCAGGGACCTATTATTTGTAAAACATAAACAACATGGTTGTGTGTATGTGTTTTAGCGGAATTTAACAGTGTTGGTTAGCATTTGTTTGTGGCCCCAGGAAGTTAATGGGCCTAATAATGCTCCTCATTTTTTTTTAATTGTCAAACAGAGCATCAGTAATTATTTTATTACTATTATTTCTTTCTTTTGTACAGCTCTGTGTGGTGGCTATATTCATGGGAGAAGTGGAACCCTTCTATCACCAGGCTTTCCTGATTTTTATCCAAATTCTTTAAACTGCACATGGACAATTGAAGTTTCTCATGGCAAGGGTAAGCGAACATAAAGTTTGCAGGGTGTAATCTGTTTAAAATGCCTCCTGAAGATAGATTTTGAAAAAAGAATAAAGCAAGGGAACCCATCTACTTCTCTCATATAGGCTTAATAAAAAGATAAAGTGTGTGTGTGTGTTTGAGAGAGAGAGAGAGAGAGAGAGAGAGAGAGAGAATATGTTATTATCTTGACCAGGGGTCCCCAAACTAAGGCCCGGGGGCCGGATGTGGCCCAACCGCCTTCTAAATGCGGCCCACGGACGGTCTGGGAATCAGCGTGTTTTTACATGAGTAGAATGTGTCCTTTTATTTAAAATGCATCTCTGGGTTATTTGTGGGGCCTGCCTGGATTTTTGTACATGAGTAGAATGTGTGCTTTTATTTAAAATGCATCTCTGGGTTATTTGTGGGGCATAGGAATTCATTCATTCCCCCCCCCCCCAAAAAAAATATAGTCTGGTCCCTCACAAGCTCTGAGGGACCATGGAACGGTCCCCTGCTGAAAAAGTTTGCTGACCCCTGATCTTGACTCTATGTTGGCAAGTCTCAGGGTATAACAACTAGCTAATCCCTTATCACTGCACAGGGTTGGTGGGTGAGTTGTTGTGCTGGTTGAAGAGGCAACAACACCATCTAAAATAGGTGTGTTGCCCATTCCACTGTGGACCACAACCCTGTGTTGGGATGTAGTCATGTCTTCCTCACATGTTCCCATTCCATCCTGAATGAGGAGTGGGACAGACTTGCCTCCCAGCAGAGACCCAGAGCAGTGACAATCTGTTTTGAGTTGGGATCAATGAAGAAAGTTGGTTTTAAAGGTCCTTGAAAATACATAATATGAGAGTAATACTTGTCATTTTCATGTGTCAATATTTGTCACTTCTAAAATCTATCAAAGTAATATCTGCATTGCTTTTTTTAAAAAATAATAATAATTATATACTGTGAAGTCATCCCATCTGTTGATTTCACTAAATGCCAACCAGTACTGGTAATTAAAATGTTACCTTTCTTCATTAATGATCACCTGTCTTGCATTTATAGTACTTCTGTGTGGAAAATAATTCCTGGTTTTCTTCACTGGATTCTGTTACTGCTTTAATATATTTTTGAACAAGTGTGGCATTTTATTTAAATAGAACAGTATGGGTGTTTAGATAACTCCAAGCACTGAAATGATGAAATAGGATTTTAAAAGCAGAGAATTAAAATTAATGGATTTTTTTCCTCCTCTGGTTGTCGACCTTTGAGATACACTTCTTTCTTTTTTGCAGTCCTTCTTTGTACTTTCTCTCTCCCTCCCCACTTTTTCATTCCGTATACTATTTTAGAAATGAGAATTCTTATGCAGTTGTTTAGGGTCAAAAGGAAGAACTTTAAGAAAACAAGCACAAAGAGTTCTGAAACAGGAAAGCTTTAGCTATATAGTGTATGCATCAGAGAATAGCAACATTGTAGTTTATAATATTGTATGAATTATAGACAGTGTTGAAGGTCATCATATGTGTGACAAGGATATAATTATATTTCTTACCACTTAGCCTGAATGTGCAATATTTGCACCAAGTTTGGGATGGCTCTGTCTTTGTTAACCTTCGTATTATACAGGTATGTGTGTGTGTGTGAACACACACAGGCTTGGATCTAAAGGTGCCATTCTACTAATGGAATGAGCGGTAGACTCATAATCTGGTGAACTGGGCTCGCATCTCCGCTCCTCCACATGCAGCTGCTGGGTGACCTTGGGCTAGTCACCCTTCTTTGAAGTCTCTCAGCCTCACTCACCTCACAGAGTGTTTGTTGTGGGGGAGGAAGTGAAAGGAGAATGTTAGCCGCTTTGAGAATCCTTCGGGTAGTGATAAAGCAGGATATCAAATCCAAACTCCTTCTCCTCCTCCTCCTCCTCTTCTTCTTCTTGTGAAAAACCATTGTGTGAACAATGTGACCCCAGATCTAGAGAAGTTGTTTGTATAAGTTCTTGAGCTTGAGCTCTTTCTGATAATAATAATAATAATAATAATAATAATAATAATAATAATAATAATAATAATTTATACCTTGCCCATCTGGCTGGGTTTCCCCAGCCACTCTATGTGGCTCCCAACCAAATATTTAAAACACAATACAGTATTATACATTAAAAACTTCCCGAAACAGGGCTGCCTTCAGGTGTCTTTTAAAAGTAAGATAGTTGCTTATTTCCTTGACATCTGATGGGAGGGCATTCCACAGGACGGCCACCACTACCAAGAAGGCCCTCTGCCTGATTCCCTGTAACCTCACTTCTCGCAGTGAGGGAACTGCCAGAAAGCCCTCTGCGCTGGACCTCAGTGTCTAGGCTGAACGATGGGGGTGGAGACGCTCTTTCAGGTATACTAAACAGGCCATTTAGGGCTTTAAAGGTCAGCGCCACCACTTTGAATTGTGCTTGGAACCTTTTCACAACCTGCTGTAGTTTACATTCTACTGCCTGTGTCTTCATTATTCACTTGGTTCTCATACTATAATGAAGGCATAGCCAATGTGGTGCCCTTCCAGATGTTGTCTGATTAAACCTCCCTTCGCCCCCCCCCCCCCCGCTGCATGACCAATGGTCAGGGATGATGGGAGTTATAGTCCAACAACAACCAGAGGGCACCACATTGGCTAGCCTTGCTATAATGTTGTCATGGATGCATTGTGGTACCACACGGTGGGAAACCTTCCCCTTGAGCTTCCACAAGAGTTCATTGAGCAGTTCTAATGCAGATTCTGCTTCCACTCAGTTTCCTTGCTTCCCCTGTACCAGGGGATAGGTTTCTGGACCCTGGGGAAATGATGGTAATTTGGTAACAGCCTTCAGATTTGAGCCAAGCACAGCAGGATAGTAGTTACACTGATCTTGCGTACAAGCATATGCTCAGGGCCACTCACTTATGAATACCCCATCTTGAAGGCTTACAAGAGTGTTATATATAAGAGAGTTGAGAATTTGATGCATATTCACCCTTGGTGACAAAAAGCAAAGCAAAGCAACGCAACACAACACAATACACCTGGTAGTGAAGCCTGAGCCTTTAGCTGACTCAGGTTTCCAGTGATTCTGCTCAGGAGGTCGGATTCCAGGTAAGCATGACATATTTTGTCATCCACCCTTTACTCAAAAGCAAAATATTGTTCCATTTTTCAAGGAGTACAACTGATCTTCCACACCTTTCACCTGGAAAGCTCCCATGACTATTTGCTCATCACTGAAGATGGAAGCTTCACAGAACCTGTGGCCAGATTAACAGGGTCCGTTTTGCCTCCAACCATCAAAGCTGGACTCTTTGGAAACTTCACAGCACAACTTCGGTTTATTTCTGATTTTTCCATTTCCTACGAAGGCTTTAATATAACATTTTCAGGTAAAGACAAGGGCTTTGATAGATTATTTGGAAATGTTTGATATCTATATTATTAACTACAACAGTCATACTGAATAGCACTAGAAGATTCCCCCGCCTGTTGTCAGGAGAGTCCCCTACCCACCCCAGACAACATAGCCTACCATGTTTGATAACCTCCGCGGCACGCTGTAGAGGATTTTCATGGAATGTATGAGGATTTAAGGAAGAAGGGAAGAAAGGAAAGATCTGTTTTCTGAGTTGTCAATAGTTTATACAATATGGGATGCAACTCAGTAGTAGCTGAAAACCAACCAAACATTGGAATGAGATAGATATACATATACATAAAAATATAGATATATAGATGAGAGAGAGTGATGGTTTGTGGTGTCACTTTTAATGTAATAATAATAATAATAATAATTGTTATTTATTAATTTCTATACCAGGATAAAGGCTTCAAATAGGCAGGATATTCTAGGTAGGGGGTAGTTGGGTTTTCATACCATTCAAAGTGTACTTGGTACTTGTCTTTTTGTAGCCTTAAACTTCAGTCCTCTGCACAATTAACTGCAAGTTATGATCCATTAGACATAATGGGACTCGCAGTCATGTGTACATGCATAGTATTGTGCAGTAAATTGGCTAGCAGCAACTACTGTTTACAACTATTTATGTCTTGGGTCTTTTGGAGATTCTAAAACCATGCGCAAGTAGTAAGGAAGAGCTACATTACAAGTCCCTTACTGCACCATTCTTGGTTCTGGTTTCCACTTAGTTGATCTGAGTGCAAAGATATTTCCAAGAAAAAGCACAAACGGGGCAATTCAGGCAATATTCACACATCAATCATAAATGATTTGTTTTGATTTGAAATAATATCTAGCTTCTAGAAGTAATTGTATTAAGTCTTAAAATGTCAGTTAATGAGACCAAACAGACCTAATATTAATGATAAGAGTGTCTCAGGTCAAACACAACAGGGACTTCTTGGAAAAGGTGCAGTTCACGTGGAAAGTTTAGCCTTATTTAACAGTCAGAACAGCAGATCACTTTCTTTCTTTTTGGGGCAATCTCCCCACCCACCTCCAAGCCCGAAAACATTCGGCAAATTTTCTTCTGTGATTTTACTATGTGCAAAAATGGAAAGGAGAATTTTTTTTGGGGGAAATCTCACATATATTCCTCCACTGTTACTGCGTTGGCCAAATACCTAATAGCGGAACTTGAACACTGAAATGAAGGTGAAGGGCTCATAATGGGTGACCTTATCCTAAGATTGTTGTAGTTAGGGGTAGTCCTGCTGAATCAGAACCAGGATTCACCATGCCATGTGTAACAGCCAACCTGATTAATCTGGGAAACCCCAAAATAGGGCATGGATGCAATAGCCCCCAGCACTTGCTGCCTGGTTCAGTGGTTTATTGTGCCTGCACTCCCCTGCATGATGGTTATCATGTGAGGGAAATGAATACCCGAATCGGGCTGTGGCTGTTCATTTATCAATTGCCTAATAATCCCACCTTTCCTCCAACAAGCCCAATGTGGACATAGGTTTCCATAGTGGTCTCTCCTCTGGGCACTAACGAAGTCAAACAGATGCTTAAGTTCAACAAATTTATAAACACAACCTCCCTGTTCAGCCTGGTTTATAATATCAATGTGAATTTTTCCCTGAATATTGCTAGTATAGAAACAGTTTGGAAGCAGATACAGAGGAAAAAAGGATGTTATTCCACAAAATGGGCAGTTTGCTGAAAGGAGATGGTGTTGAATTGAATATGAGCTGAGACAGCAGGTTACTAAAGTGGCAGTAAAATCTGCACTGACAGAGGAGGTAGAAATGTATATCACAAATAGAGTGCTGCATTAAGCATGCAAAGCTAAACCTTCGCATTCCTTACCGTCTCTGCTCTCCTTGTTCTGTTCTACTTCATAAAAAACCATTTTCCTTTTACTAGAAAGGCACTGTACTGCTAGGTTTATTCTTCAATATCTCTGCAGGGGTTAAAAAAAATCTGCAGGGGTTACTTTGACTTCACACTGGACTTCACATTCAAAGGCTGCAGTTTCTGTATGCTGTAAGATGAGCCTGCACATGCAAATTAATTCACATATTGAATTACTGGTTACATGTATTATTTATGAGTGATACTAAAATAGGATTTTCACATATTCTTGATGAATATTGCACACACACACACACATCCAAAATGGTGTCTGACTTAAATGATATTTATCTAGATAATTTGAATGCTCCTAATACTTGTCTTCAAGAAAGTTCCTGCAAGCTATTATTTAATCGCAGTAGTTCCTAGAGCGAAGTGTTGGCCTCCTTTGCTAATGCCAAACCGTAAATCTGTCATTGTTTCCCTCGTTGCAAAAAATATATAAAAAAAATGGCTGCAATCCAGGTGCTGATGCAACAGTTGCTACCCTGAGAAGCACTACACCAGGGCTGGATCTAGACACATCAAAGAAGCATTTCATTTTAAAGCGCTGTAAATTTAAACAGGGAAAACGGGTAGAGAAAAACGGGACTCCACATCGCCATCTGGTGGCACAATGTTATATCACACATACAACACACATAAATCACTTTTTCTTTACCAGTCTAGCCGAGTCCTGGGTGCTGTAGCATCTAGAAGCTTCCTGCAGCCAATCAGAAGCCGTGATTTAGTTTTTGAACGTTTTGGAAGTTGAACGGACTTCCAGAATGGATTCCATTCGACTTCCAAGGTACAAATGTATGTTGGTATTTTGTAGTTATCCTGTTTAAAAAAATTTTTAATGGGAACTTTCATCTATTTTTCTTGGCTTTTGATTTATTGTCTGAAGAATATGACCTGGAACCCTGTGATGATCCTGGTGTTCCTGCCTTCAGTCGAAGAATAGGATTTCATTTTGGCGTCGGAGATTCCTTGACGTTTTCTTGCTTCCCTGGATATCGCTTGGAAGGTGCGGACAAGCTTGCGTGCCTGGGTGGCGGCCGCCGTGTATGGAGTGCACCTCTGCCAAGGTGTGTGGGTAGGTGGTCACATGCTTTCATTTCATTCATCCAATTGATAGCACATGGGGGAGGCAAAAGGAGAGGGGGCAAAGCTAAAACCACCTAAAATTGTGTAAATTATTATTCAGTGCATATTATGAATGGGTTGTTGTTATGGAGGAACCAGCTGGGGAACCACCAAAGGAGGCTTTGGTGGTGGTGGTGGTGGGACAACAATGTCCCATGTGGTGGTGGGACAACAATGAGTGATCAGAGGGAGAAAAGGAAGGAGGAGGAGACATAGATGGCTTTGGGGTCAACTGATTTCATGGAGTAAGTCCTACAGGGATTGAGCTGCTATACCCATTAGGTCTGACGTTCAGCCAAGTCTCTGAAGATAGTGTTTTCCCTAATAAAGAGTTAACTCCAACTTTCAACTGTGTGATATACTGGCCGGCTTGCTCTGTGACAATTGTGGATGTTTTAACCAACTCATTGTGGCTCTCAATCTACCAGCTGATTCAGGAAGCTAGTTAGGTTGAAATGCAGCTGATATTATTGCACAAGAAATAATTTGCTTAAGTTTGCGTGAAGGCACAAATCTTTCTGATGTCTTTGACAGTTAAGATAGCAGCCATGGGGCAATAACAATAATAATACTAATTATATTTTCTGATGTGTAAATCCTGCTGCTTAGCATTGCAGCTTAGATGTTTCAGGGGAACACACATGCTTGCATCAGAGCTTATATTTTGTTTTGATGTATTTATCATTTGGTCTTGTTAATAACTCAAATTACTTTTAAAAATACTTCCATTGCAACAGAATATTAAATATTTTGGGGGGATTCCTTGAAAATTGGATTGTTTTATAAAATGCATGATACTACATGAAATGTTTTGTAGTTGTAAATTAGGCCACTCTGCTACAGAATGAGCGGCTTTGGGAATCTGCTCAGCATTCACTGGGTGATTAACATAGTGGAATTTGTGACAGAATCTGGGTTCCCCCTGCTCATTATATGACTCCAGTCATGTTTCCTTTAAGCTATTAGTACATATGTTTATCTATGGATGATGGTCAAAGTTGTTGCATGTCGAGGTCCCCAAGCCAACACACACTTCACATAGGAATTTAAGTTTAAGGTTTTTGGCATAATTTTGGCCCCAACTTTATTAAAATACAAAATGTGAGTGGTTGCTTAGGCATTGGTTCCGAATATCTGTCCCCACCTGGGGACAGACTGACATCCGCCTGCCTTGCGGAAGTCAGTAAAGGGAAAACAGTTTGGGGAGAGAATGGGGGCCGGGGGCCTAGCCCTCGCCTCTCCCCTAATGTTCCCAGGGGCTCTTGCATGGCCCTAGCCCCTGACCAGGGGGTACGGACAAAAGCATGGTGAGCCCCTGGATTCCTTTAACGGAATTCCCTGCACAGCAGCAGCATTGGAGGGGCAGGCACAGCCAACCACTTCCCCTCCACCAACCAACGTAATAACCAATGCCTAACCACAACCTTCCAAGTTGTGACTAATTGCTACGCAGTAGGCGAAAACCAAATGGCACTAGCCAATCATCCAAATGGAAAAATTCCTAACGGGGCCCTGCCCCACAAGCATACGACCCCATGACAGGTATAGCAAGGTCAACGCAGAAGCCTAAATTATAGGGAAGGAGGGCAGGTGATCCAATGCACGCAGCGAAGAGGGGCTCACGTTGCGTGCCAGAAACATATATAGCCTCTGGGCTGTCCATCAAAGCTTGCAACATTCAATTCTCCCCAACAACCCACAGAACCCAATCATAGTCCTTGGCCATCTAAATGATCCCACCCAGCAACAGAGGGGTGTTTCGTTGGCCCCCACAGCAAACACACAAATCAGCCTCCGTTTTTTAGCCACTCTCTCGGTACAGAATTGGTATTACGACGTAAAGGCTTAGCTGCCACTTACATAATTTTAGAGCAGCTGAAGGCCAGGGGATTTTGCAGTCTTGCTTTTGGTGTAGATTACTGTATTATTAGTTCACTTTGAAACTGGAGTGACACATTGAAATGGTCTCACCACACTGACCCAGTTTGCACAATATGCTAAGCTAAACCTTAGACCGTGTGGGCTCCTGGAGAAGAACTTGCAGCCACTTTTTGCTCCTCCCTGGCCCTCTTTGCTTGTTGTGGTGTCCAAACCTGTGGTTAAATTCTTTCTTGGCTAACTGTGATCTGTTGCCCAAAGTTTGTTCTTGGTTACGGCTCATGGTTAGTGAGGAGAGTTTAACCTCAAGTCTTTGTGTGAGTGTGCACCTGGACTCACAACCATTGCAGTCTTGCTTCAGGCAGCATTCTTAGCCAAACCTTAGTTTAGCTCAATGTGATGCAATAGCAAAAAGGATTAAGGAGGATCGAAGGGTCTCCAAGCTCCTCTCCGGAAGCCCACTTACTTGCATAGTCTCACTAGGCTAAGGTTTGGGCTTTGCGCACCGTGCAAACCAGACCATTCACACAAACTGCAAACTGACATGAGCTGTGCTGAATGACAGAGCAACTACAAATAATTTGCACTTGAAGGGTTTCAATTGTTATTAGATAAACTTCAATTATTTTTCAGGTTTGAGATGTGGAAATAAGACGTGCATAATAGAATTTCGAGGATCTGAAATACATAGCTACCAGCAAATCCTTTTCATGTTGCACTGAACCTTTTCATTTGCTTTTGAATATCTACTTCCCACCAGGAATTGCAGTTAACTGGCTCCAGTATATATAATATGTTGATATATAGTGTTGCTGATCCTCAAGAGTGTTTTTTTCTTCACGGCCTTGTTTTGCAATTTAATTTTTTTCTTTAAAAAATAGTTTTAAGAAAGGAAACTTATTCTGAACTTCTTTTCATATTAGCTCCTTATTTCCAAGCAATTGTTGAAGAGATTGCTTCATTTGTTTTGCATTATTAAAAATATTAATAGCTCGTGTTTATCAAGATATTATTAAGCTCTAGGGCAATTAAAGAAAACCATGCCTACTGCAATGCAATGTTGAAAGTGCTGCTGGTGGTATAGGCATGGGGTGTGTGTGGTTAAAGATTAGATCCTTCAAACATCTAAGCTCTATTCATGTGCTGCTCACATTTAGGAGATTCATGGTTTCAAGCAGGACCAGATTGTACTTCTGGCTTCACCTCTGACATTTGTGTGACCAGGCCACGACAGCCCCAGCCCCCAGGGATCACAAGAAAGGAAGAAAGTCTCGGACATGTTATGGAATTAAAATCAGGCCACAACTTTATTAAACTTACAAATTTAGGAAGACCTTGGCTTAGACCTTGGGCGTGTATCCCTCCCAGCCCCCCAGCCGGGGTGGGGGGAACTGGGGCTCATCAGGGTAAATAGGATATGGGGGTGCACTGCGAGACATAAGTGTAGCAGGGAGCCAAGCCCATATCTCCACATGCAGGGTAGTTTCCTGATGACCTTTCGGTGTATGGCCAGTGACACCCATATATATAAAACCCCTTTAAGAGGATGTGACCCTGGAATTGCTGTCGCAGGGGGATGAGTCACCACTTTTCACACACACACACACACACACACCATTATAGGGAAGAAAAGACTAAAGGATTCCACCCAAGGCCATAAACTGCCTTGTGACAAATTGCTATGGGGAAGACAAAACCTGCCAATGCAGGAAAATTTCTTCCCGGTCCTTCAACAGCAACCAGTCAAAAACCGTAGCAGCGCCTGCTAAACAGGAAGAAAAAGTTAACCTGCAAACAATAAAACATTAAACAAAGGGAGGGTAGGGAGGTTGAATCTCCTGAGCCGACTGCCTGGCTACTGTTGGCTCCACCCCCTCTATATAAATGGGACTGGCCCCACCTCCCAGCAATGAAATTTGACTACTGAGGCTGGGCGTGAACCTCCAAATAATAACACTGAGAGGCAGGCCAGTCCCTGTTTGCCAGTAAGTTCCCTGGGAACTGTAGCACTGTGCGTGATCCCGCAAAGGGCATCCACAATGTAAAGTGTGAGTGCTCATTCTGTCAGAGGTTCTGCGGTACAGTCTGGCCCCCAATAGTAAGTAGACTAGGGTCTGGGGCTATCGCCTGCCTCAAGGTAGGTTTTTCATCACTCAAGATTGGGAGTTGGGATTTGTTTTGAGTGTCGAAACACTGTAAAAACCTCTCGAGGCGTTGTTGTCGTTGTTGCTGCCGCATTAGCTGTGCCCTTTGATGACCACATGGAGCACAGGTGATTGCATGGCTGTAGCCTGTAGGCTACATTTGGTGTGGGACATCTGAACACACAGTACCTCCACCCTGCCGCTTGACCTCTAGGCAGAAGGCCGTTTTCACAGTGTGTGCAAATTTAATATAATGGCAAGATAAATGCCAATTTTGAAAGAAGCGTGTGCAGTTTCATTACCCATAGCTGCCTCTGGAGTTCAGTTGTTTGTCACCTATGTTGTTTCCACAGAATCAGATGGAATCCACGCTTCCTTAGAATAATTACCAGAGTCCCCCCCCCCCTTTTGGGGTTCCTGCTTGTACTTTTTTGCTTGTGGGACACCACGTAGGAAATTAATTTTGTTTAGCCCTATTAAATTAATATTGCTCAGTCCTAAAAAAATTATTGGATGAATTGTAATGCATCCCTATGCAAATGTTTATTTGTGGGCTATTTTATTAAAAAAGATAATGAAAAGGTCTATCGAAGCTGTACAAAGGGCTTTGTTCCAAATGTCAGGCATATGAAAGAAGCATTACAAAGGTGCAGTTCTCCCTTGACAGAACTCATATAATTTGAATTCCTGATATAAATCAGCTGTTCTTAATTTGGAATATAAATTCTCTGACCAGTGTTCTGTTTGACTTTTTAAAGTGCTTTGCAGCCCTTTATCTACTACATCTCAAGACAATGATGGATCTACTGCTTTGCAGAAATGGTTTCAAAATTATCTAATTTCATAATTTAATTGATTTTGTATTCCACTTGCTGAAAGCAAGTGGGTGTTCATACGCCGACTGCGTTATCACTTAGCTAAAATTAGGTGCAGGTGAACCACAATAGAAAGTTAAATAGGAATACTGTTTATTTATGCAGACTGCTGAGGAAGAATATGTATCCCTTAACACCTTTTGAACTCTTTTCAGATAGAATCATATCTTTCGCCCCTGAAAGTAATATTACATTTTCCTTTGAAACTCATTCCTGCGCTCTGCAAGCATAAGTGGAAATATCCTAAACTTTAACAAAAGGAAAGAAAAACTTGGTTGGAGAGCGCCAACATTTATAAGGGTTAATCTGGATGAATTAACTTATATTTGAAATTTGCACTGACATTGAATGAACTGAGCAGATACCTATGAATACTGCGTATTTTGGGGGGGAGGTGGACACAAAAATCACATGGGTGTCATGTGAGCTGTCTGTGAATGATTCTGTGAACTGACCCACACAATTATAATTGCTTGCTTATCTTACAGGTTCAGTTACCAAAGGGTGGGCTTTTTCCTAGCTAAAATGTGTTTTCTTTTCTTTTGCATCATGGGCATGTGGACTGCAAGTGCTGCTTGGCATGCATATTTTGTTTGCCAGGGCTGTTGAATGATCAGTTGGCAGACTTATTTTCGTAGCTTTATTGCATCAGGAATTAGGCATTGAGGAAGACAGCTGCATATTCCAGAATTTTCTTCACCTCTTTGTAAAACAAGTTAGTTATTAATGTCCTAGAAGCCAATGGATGACTTAGTCATGGTTCTCTAAGCTTCAATTCAGTTCACCATCCCAGATAAAATGGAATGTTGTAATTCAGGTGCTGGAACTTATTTAAAATGTCAGGAAGGCCAAGGCTGCTAATATATTGGAAGCCACTCTTTAGAAATAAATAAAAATGTAGCCCCAATTGTCCACCATTTCTGACCTGATAAACTCCCAGTTCCGAGATGTGAATTAATACTTGCATGTGATATCAAAATTTCTTGCTTTAGGGCCACCTGTACAGAGCATGATACCCAAGTACACCTGACAGTTGCACTTACGATGTTATTCCCCCACCCTGCTTACTACTTTGAAATGAATGTGAGCATTTTTAAATAAGTAATTGCTTTCCCCCTTGTTTCCCCTTGTATTTATTTAAAAACTGTATGAAAAAGCACATACACAACGGGCATATTTCACATGTGACATGTGGTGTCCATATTTCATACTACATTTTCACAATGAGTACAATAAAATATTATGAAGTGGCATGAAGATGCAGGTGGGACAGACCTGAAAGTTTATTATTTTTATTATAATTAATTTATTAATCCATAGCTGTCAAGTTTCGGATTTGAAAATAAGGGATCAGCAGTCTCACCCATCCCGGGACAGTCACATGTCAGTGGTGGGCGGAGCAAGAAGCAAAAGTGGGTGGAGCAGCAATGTAAACTCCAAGCGGCCTCGGGCTCGGAGCGGAGCAAATAGGAGGGCAGCCAGCAAAGAGGAGGGCAGCCATGTGCTCCGCGCAATGGAGCCCCATTGTCTTCTTGTCTGATCCCATCAAAACAGGACAGGAAGCAGCAGCTGCTCAAAGGCAGCCAGGCTCTGCCCACCAGCTAACCCTATTGGCTGGCTGAGGGGCTCGGCGGCAACGGATAGGGGCTGATGCAGGGGGAGGAATACACCCCCCTGTAAGCACGGGAAATGGCTCCCACTTGCTTTGAGGGCTGAGGCTTTTCTCTCCAAGTAGGCGAGGTCTTCCCACCCAGTCCCTGCCCAGCAGGGGAGGAGCTGCTTCCATTAAAAACAGGAAATTTAAGGGAAATAAAAAATAAGGGAGAGCAGCGGGAAACTGCTTAAAATAAGGGAGAATCCCAGGGAAAACGGGATACTTGACAGCACTGTTAATCACCTGCTACACAATCATCTTAAGATGGTAAAAAAAAGCAAGAAACCATTACAAACTGTTACTACTTTAATTGAAGTCTAGCTCTTAATTTCTGGTTTATGCAATTATATTCAGGTTTAGGTTCATTTAAATGGTTTTGTTAAACCAGGTGAATACCTGGATTGATTGAGGCTGGCATTTGCTAAAGTGCTTCAGATTTCCAGGGTTCAGCTATTAAAAACAAGCCAACACACATTTGGCTTCGAATATAGCTAGCCCTTGGGATAAGCTATGTCTGTGAGATAAATTTTGAAGTACGAATAATGATTTTACTCCCAATATTATACTTTTAGCCTAGACCAATTCATTCACAACAGAGCCCTCTTTCGGTTTAAATTTTTATTAATCACTGCCTCTTTAACTAAAAGAAACACACAAAAAACCCCAAATCAATTCAAAAGCAACATGCATTCTCTGTCTGACAAGAATGAAGTGGATCTCTTTTCAATCTGACTAAGAAATAGCATGCTGGTATCTTTCTTCCCCCTCTTGCTTAAATATTATCTAAGACGGCAGAATCATTTCAAACACATTAGCAGACCCCCTCTGTGGTCTCTGTGGAGTATTTCTGAAGGTGGAGGTGGCTTTGTCCTGTTGAACGCTTGCAGCCTTTCATTTAATTTTACTTAAAAATCAATAAATTAGCGTGCAGTTTTAGACTACAGGGCCAATTCCCTGCTGGTTTCATATATTTGTAGTCTGTTTACATTCCCTTTTCAAGACCTTCTGTAAATGTTCCTCTTGCCCCCTTTGGACCAGGAACAGCTGTTCCCCTCTATAACTGGTTTGGCACAAGGTATATACTTTATCAACACAATAACTTGTAACTGTGGTTTTGACCGCAGCAGTACTATTTACCATCAAAAGGATTATTTGGTCATAATTGCTTAATGAAGATCAGTACTAACATACTGTTCTCATTGGGACAGTAAGCTGACAAAATATTAATTGTAGGATTGTGACCTTAGACACATGAGCTCATGAGTGACCTCCGCCCCTTTTTTAAAAAAGAAGCCCATTCTGTGCCCTATAGGCGCAGAACACCTTTGCCTGGTGGCACTATGGCCCATAGACTGCAGCAGAATACTGGAGCTCGGAGCCATTTTGCTTTGACAGTTTCCTGTCTGCCCACCCTCAGGTTAGAGCCTTCACTGAGCAATTTTGAGGTCGCTGGTTGACAGGGATGGAAATGATTTGTTTTGTTTTAACCTGATTGGCAACTGTTTGGAATTCTTCGCCTTTCCCTCAGTGAAATTATGGCCTTCCTTTGTTAGGCGGAAGAACGTTGTTTTGTATGATGGCAGAAATGGCATTGGGCAGGATCAACATAGTGGGGGGGCCATAAGGGGCCTGAGGGGAGGATTGACCACGGCAAACCCAAGCATGGGTTTGGTATCTGCCTGGTTGGAATCTGCACCCTGGTCTCCCAGGGAGACCTTGCTTGCTTGGCTTGTACCACGGCAAGGTTCAACACTGGCCGACTCCCATGGAACAGGTTTGGAGCTGTCCAAATCCAGCAGATTCATTCCATCAACATGTGGAATGATAAACTGATCCTGGGACCCCATGCCATGTCAACCTTTGCCCTACCTGCTGCTGTCAATAAAGATTTGGTCTGATTTTATCCCCTCACGGTTGTACAATCTGGTTATTTTGCTGCTGTTATGGGTCACATAATGTGCCTGCCTGGGCAACAAGGGAACTGCTGTCATTCGTATTATTTTTGAGGTTTTATTCAGTAGGTCATACACTAATGATTAATGTTAAAAACTTGAAACAAAGTAATGAAGCAATAACTTTATAACCATATATATGTTGATCCTTTGTTCCTTTTCTGAGATTCTTTAAAAAGAAATCTTGCCCCACTGGATTCAGTGATGGGGAAATTAACTATGCCATCTCCAAGATGACATAATTAGTGAGCATGATTTTGAGGCCTCTTGTGGGAAGAGAGGATCAATGGATCCAGTTGTTACATGTTCCCCTCTGTCCTACCTGTGCCCTGCCCTGGAATGCCCTGTTTTGAGACTTGTAGTCAGTGTATGGATGTTATTAATATTGCACATATGGAAGCAAATTGGATGAATAAAAACAAGACTCTTCTTTGAAATAAGAAATTACCCAGTCCCAAAAATATGGTACCAAAGCTTTACTAAAGAACTTTACTCCAAAGCAACTTGAAATAAATGAAGTTACATTCAGATAGATTTTGCATAGGCGAAATATATTAGATTATGAAATATCTTCCACCCAGAGCTAACAATCAAAGTTCTGCCTCTTTCCCAAACAGACACCATTTACCCTGAGGCTGTTTTCCTGGAGAAGAGAAATTAGCACTTCCATTCTCTGAAATAGCTTCAGAACAAAATCTCACCCCACCAAATATGGAGACTTACTGATTAGCGTATGGGTAGACTTGCAGTTGTATCCTTTTCATGTGATTTAAACACCCTTGTGACTTAGCCACAAAGATACAGTCCTGCTTAATCGCTAACTGTTAGGTTCTCTTCTCAGCTCTACTTTAAGCTTCAATGGAAATTGCCATGCCATGCATCACAATATATATACTGTATACACAGACACATTACAGAGTTATTTTTCATTTCAGTGTACATTAAACAATTATAATTAACACAATGGAGCTTTCCAAAGGCAAACTAGGAGCTATTAGGAATAGGGATAGTGGAAAAAGATTCAATTAAAGGTGAAACGCAACCTCCTTTTGAAGTCTTCATTTCCCCAGCCAAGTAGATAGATAGATAAGGGTCTTCAGTGATTGCTCATGAGTAACCAGTCTGACGCCGTGGTTTCTTAAAACTAGGTTTCTTTATTGTGCAGTTATATACAGTGCAGCTTCAAAAAGTACGTCTAGCTCATCCTTCGGTGGAGTCCGGGAATGACTCTTTCAGGTTCCTTGCCCAGCATAAAAGCCACGGGATGCGGAACCCCCGCCTACCCCCTCTGTGTCCTCCCCCCCTGCGCAAGTGGGGAGACGGAAGAGGCGCCTCACCTCCAGTCCCTGCTTGATGTGAGGGCTCTCCTTCCCTGTCAGAGCCCTGACTCCTACTTCCCCGTCCCGACTCTCCCTCCCCACCAGAGGGATCAATGCCTTCCTCACTGGAGGAAGACAAATTGCTGAGCAGGTGGGGCGGGGGCTCACGATAGAGAGAAAGCCCTGGCAACTCTTCACCATGAGGTGAGGGCAGCACCCTGACATAATGTTACCAAACTTCCGTATATCAGGGCAGTGCCAGGCACTTTCACCGCATCCTAAACCCTTATATCCATTGAAAATCAGTGGGGCTATTTATTTATTTATTTATTTTATTTCTATACTGCCTTTCTCCCAAGTTGGCATCCAAGGTGGCTTACAGCATTTTAAGAGACAAAGAAAGACGAACTCATTAAAAATGGTAAAGTGCGATAAACCACATTTAGAACCAACCTTAAAATGCTGATTGCCCTGATAGCAGCCCTGTGGTCAACATTGTCTGCAGCTAGTTTCCATATTTTATGTAGTCAAGGATAACTTAAATACATTTCAGTGGGACATCTGGATGCCTTAGTTTGGATTCAGCCTGTTGGGTTTTAGTTTATTTAGTCAGTGCTGATTTACCGATATAAAATGAACACATACACAGTTACTGCTATAAAACTGGAGTATACAATTTGCTGCTTACAGTAACTTTCCTCACATTATCTCATCCCTGTAAAACTGGGTAATCTGCCCCCAAGTTAAGGCAGTCTTACGGAAAGTAATGTAATTCTTCAAAGATAAAGGTTTCCTAAGTTATGATCCTCTAAACGCCTGCTGTAAAATTATAGCAAAATAGTGTTCTAGCAAACATCCTTTTGAACCAACTGTAGATCTTGCCCATGTTTCTGATATGTAGCAGTCTGATGGCATACATAATGATTTATTTTTATTTTTATTTTTATTTTTATTAGTATACTAGGAAGTTCAAAACATAAGAATAAAGCTGTACAATTAAACCTAAAAGCAGTAAATAATGATGTCACTGGGTTTAAGTCTGCATGGATAGTGAGAAGTGCTGGTAATTTATTTGAAGTTCACTTACTTTATTACATTGAGGTATCTTATTTACAGTTGCTTGGCACAGTGTTTATATTAAATTAATTGCTGTAGCCATAAATAATCCTAATTTTCAAGGTGTTATAAAACCAGTGGAGATAAGCAGGCAATTGCCATTATTGTAATGTTGCTATTGTTTGTGTAGCTATTGTTCTTTTCTCTCCCCCCCCCTAATAACTTCAGTGTCCTCCCTCCCTCCCCGCTCCTTGTTTTAGCAAAGTGAGGGCAATTGATTGGGGAGGCAGCATGGGTGCAAAAGTTAAAATTCTGCATTAATTTGGTGGAAACACAATCTTAAACCCATAGTCCCAGCACCGAGAAATATAATTTTAAGGGCTTGGTTCTGAGATAGTGAAATATAAAACAGAAAATACAATAACTGCGCTGAAGGGATTGGCATGTATGTAATCTTTCTTTCTTTAATACAAAAAAAATAAGATGGCTCTGTCCATGATGCTCTAAAATAAAAACACATCTAGCTTTTTACCTTTTGTTGTTGTTGTCAAAACGAATATGAAAACTTATTTTAAGCACCCTTCCATAGGTTGTGCAATCAAATGCTGCAAGTGAGGAAATCGTTTTGGAAGTATAGCAATGTTGGCAAGTAAGGTTGGCTGGGTGGCTTAAATCATCTGGTACCCTAAGCACATTCCATGGAAGCAATATAAGTGGGTTAATGCTGCTAATACGCAGACCATTATCTCAAGTTTGCTTTTAAGATTTCTCCTGGGATGTTTAAGTCAGTTCCCTCTTGTTTGCCATTAGGCACTTCCTTGGGAGTTTAGCAGAGGCAAGTCACTTTCACCTTTTGTTTGCAATTAGATATAGTCCAGCATGCTCTGGGGATGCAAAGGGTCAGTTGCATGAGTGTACATTGGTTTTACCTTTGTGTGCAGAATTCCCTGAAGGCTTCTACGGGTAAATGTGGACGCAGCCCTAAACTTTACAGTACAATGAGAAGTGAAAATACAACCAAAGACAAAGGGGGGGATGCACCTCAATACAACAATTAAATAAATCTTTGTCTATGAAATTCTGAAAAACCACGTCATTGAAACATACAACAAGTACATGATGGTTGAATACAGCTTTGTATAAGTGAATGGTGCTGTAGGGAGCAGATGAGGAAGGGGAAAAGTCTCATTGCATGAGCTGGCCAACAGGCACAAATAGCTACCATCCTCTTGTCCTGAATCTTAGATAAAAGCGTAAAGAAGCAGCATATTTTCTAGTTATTAGCAGAGGGACCTTGTTCTCTGGAAATAACATTTTTTAAAAAAAAAAATCTTTTGAATGCTAACTGATGTCATTTTTTTTTAATGTGTCTGTTTTGTTTAGCTGAATGTGGAGCAAGTGTGTCTGGAAATGAAGGAACACTGCTGTCCCCAAATTTTCCATCTAATTATGACAACAACCACGAATGCATTTATAAAATTGAAACTGAACCTGGGAAAGGGATCCACTTGAGAGCCAGAACCTTTCAGCTGCATGAAGGCGATACTGTTAAGGTATATATAAATGTGCACACAAAAGAACAGGAAAAAAACACTCAGTCCTGTTTGGGTGCATTAATTATTTGATCTATAACATTTGAGAAGTAGTTTAAGTGTGTGTGTGTGTGTGTGTGTGTGTGTGTGTGAGAGAGAGAGAGAGAGAGAGAGAGAGAGAGAGAGAGAGAGATGCATGGATGGCTGTAGAGAGACAGACAGACAGAGATAATCCTTTTCCATGCATGTCAGGACCTAAGTTCACAGCCAGTCTTGATGCTAGTTGGCCATTCAGTCAAAGGAATAGGAAGGCTGCAGCAGCTGTGACTTTGCCTTACCCACCATCATTTTTTATAAGCAGCTTGGCCGAACAGTGTATCAGTAATCTTAACTGGTGTGCAAGTGAGCAGCTACCTCCATAGACACTTGATACTTGCCTTGCTGTGCTTGAGAAACAAAGGCTTGCTGCTCTTCTCCAAGGCTCCAGTGGTCAGTTTGTTTGGGTATCATGAATTCGAGGCCTAGAGGAATGGCAGGGTAGCCAGTTGCTACACTGCATTCCAGTTAATATCACCTTCTTCACATATGGGGGGGGGATATGCCCACAGGCTTTAAGTGCAGTTAACTTAAAATGTGCAGAAGTGTCAACCTGTACAGATATTAATATCATCGTTGACATAATTGAAAGTGTGACAAAAAATGCCTA
Source organism: Lacerta agilis (assembly GCF_009819535.1). Classification (NCBI taxonomy): domain Eukaryota; kingdom Metazoa; phylum Chordata; class Lepidosauria; order Squamata; family Lacertidae; genus Lacerta; species Lacerta agilis. The sequence continues at coordinate 21,285,071 of NC_046314.1, forward strand.
ATGAAATTAATGCATTTCTTTTATGAGGATTACAGGGAAGCTTTTTAATTTTAGGATATTATATAGGCATATTATATATCCTACTGCTTCTAGGATAGGGTTGCCATATTCTGAAGGGCACAAACCTGGAGACACACACCCCGTCAGGACACCCCACCACCACCATCCCGCATCCCTGTTGCTTGCCTCTTCCTCCCCTCCCCTCTCTTACCTTTCACTCCTGCTTGCTGGTGCCAGGAGTGACTCCAGGCTGCTGAGCAGGCTCCACCTCTCCCTTTCAGACCTTCATCCTCCAAGTGGCCTCCAGCAAGGTTGTATCCAAGATCAGGGCAGGTAGGCTTGTCGTCCCCTTCAACCACTACTTAAGCTGTGTTGAAGGGGAAGGCGCTGTTCGGACTGGAGATGCCGTGGAGCCACCACCTCCGATGCAGCCGCGGCCACCCATGTCCCCTCAGACGCGTCTTGAGCAGCCATTGGGGGCCAGTGCCACTGCTGCTGGGGAAGGCCCAGGCAGGACCAGAGAAGCAGTGGAGCGGCAAGCCTCCCTGCCTGGGCCTGATCCTAGAAATGACCTTCCTAGTGGCCACTTGGAGGCAGAAGGCCTGAAAGGGAGAGGCAGCTCTGGCACCAGCAAGTGGAAGCCTCGCACAAACAGGGTCCTGACAAATAGCACAGCCAGGAGTGGGCACTGGAAAGGTGTGACGGCAGTGGTGGCGCTCCAGATCCGGCTGCGGCACTTCTGCTTCCACGGCACAGCCGCAGCACGTCAAGGTGGCAAGGCTGCCTCTGAAGAGTGCCTGCCTCTCCCCCCCTTTGGTGGCATGTGCATGCCCCTAAAAACCAACCAATGAATGAATGATGCCCTCCCAAACCCTGAACATTTCATTTAAAAATAAAAAATCCACCTGGATGGGCATGCTGCCCCCCCCCCCAAAACCAGGACATGTCTGGGAAAACCCAGACGTATGGCAACCCTATAGGATATGACGTATGTGGTTGTTTTTTTTTTAAAAAAAAAAAAGATGTTGAAGAGTATTCTGAAAAAGGGTGTATCACAGTTTGTGTTTTTAATCAGGAAAGATTGTGTTAAGAGGTGATGTGGTCAAGATACAGAAGTACTGTATGTGGGGATGAAATATTTGGTACTGTTTCTTTAACCTAGCACAATAGGTTATAATAAAAAAAATGAAAAGCTGGAAGTTAAAGCTGGACAAATTCAGATCTGAAGTAGCTGAACTTCAGGTCAAGCTACAAAGGCAAAATCACTTTTGTAACTTGAGGTAGGTTGAGTCTTCATAAGTCAAGGAAAGTTTCTGCCAGGGCCTTCACAATAAACTATGCTAGACCAGTTGGTGGTGTTTGCTTTCAAAACAAAGAAAACCAAAGGAAAAAGATAAAAGAAAATCAAGTTTATACAGGCTTCGGTGTGCAAGAGCCCTGTGCCCTATGCAGAACTTTGCATTATCTGTGGTAATACAACCGTATCCCTAATGCTTGAGGTTCCTTTGTTGCAGTGATGGCCAAACTTGGCCCTCCTGCTGTTTTGGGACTACAACTCCCATCATCCCCAGCTAACAGGACCAGTAGTCAGGGATGATGGGAATTGTAGTCCCAAAACAGCTGGAGGGCCAAGTTTGGCCCTCGCTGCTCTATTGCATAATACAGTTTACATTCCTATAATGTGTTTAGACCAAGTAGTTCTACTGGCTGCAGTCAGGCCCAGTGCAGCCCTTTATGGCGTTGCAGTTGAATTTAGAATTTGACAGTTTTAAAGCATGAAAGCACAGGTGTTTTATCTTTCAGAAACTTAAGAGCCTTGCTTTCTGACCTTCACTGGTTTGTGTAGAATGCTGGGGCTTTTGAGAAATGGAAAATTTGGGGTGGTGATCTTGGAAATGTTTCATTATTGAAACATCCAGGTCAATGTGAACTTGGTGCTTTTATTCAGGTTCTCGTTTGTTCTGAGAACCTTTTATTATTATTATTAATATTGAAAGATATTTCCTGCTGTGGTTTGAGCCATTATAAAAGCATGTCAAAAATCAACAGTATTAAAAGTGAATTTGAGTTTCCCGTGCAATATTGTGAACTGAAGATAAACCCATGCATCCTTTGTTTGAAAACAGGAGCTCACCTCCCTCTGAAGTGGTATCAAATGTTATATTTCTTTTTTATTAAAAACGATTTGAAGACGAAAATCACCTCAGGCCCAGAATCTGAAATAAAAGGTGACAGACTAGCTTCACTTCTTCAATCCTGTTTTTTTAATACATTTAGTCAGGAGGGAACAGAGGGGTAGAGGTTACTTTTGCCCCCTCGTCAGTGTTTTCAAAAGAGGCACCTTGAGTAAAATGCCACAAACCCTTTCAGCCTTTATTAAGTGGATTATAGAGGGGGAAGGAGACACGAGGTGACAAAATGCTAAGGGATTGAGCCGTGAATTAATTTTTATTCAATATGAGCTTCACAAACCTTTTTTAAAAAATGACTGGCAGGCTAGTAGTATATTACTGTGTGTGGCTTTTCTTCTTCTTCATATGAGCTGCATAGCCAGGATATTACAGGCAGAAGAAAGCTGTGTTATTTCCTATCTTATCGGAAGTTTGGGTGGTTTAATTGCATAATAATTAATTGCCCAAGAATGCAATTTCTGCAAACAGAAAAAAAAGAATGCCACTTCTGCTAGGTGGAGGTCTGAAATAGATTGAAATATATAAATGTATTGAGTTTATATTTTTTTATGTAAAAACTAAACATTGGTTTTATTTTTAACAGGTATATGATGGAAAAGACAGTTCATCACGTCTGTTGGGATCCTTTACAAAAAACGAATTGATAGGGCTCATTCTCAATAGCACATCTAACCACTTATGGATAGAGTTTAATTCTAATGGATCAGATACAGATCAAGGATTTCAGCTCACATATACAAGTAAGTTGCATTCATGGAAACAGGATTTTTGTAGGGTGGGAGGGAGTAAGCATTTTACTTAGCTAACATGATGTAACACAAAGTCCTAAGGATTACTTCTTACTACCTACTGTGGTCATGAGACTGGATTTTAATTCCTTTCTCTGTTGGAAAGGAGAGAATGCTAGACATACTGCCTAAATGCAGTATTTTCAACTTCAGCATATTATTTTGTGAGCACAGCACTCGGTGTAAATAAAAAATAGACTGGGATAAATAATGGACCTGGGTTGAGTATATCAGTGGCTTCTTGTGGATTGCACATTCCCAGTTGGATGTTCAGGTGATGATAGTTCCACCATTCAGCTGTAACAGGCGCTGTGCACTGCTGTGGTAGTTGCATTCGTGGAGCTTGTGGCTCTTGTATGTTGCTAATCTGAGCACTAATATGCAGGAAACTAAGAAGCAACCTTTTACTCTTATCTAGAGAAGGAAGGTTATGATGATAAAATTAACCTGAAGAGCCAAACTTGCCAGTATTTGGGGGGGGGGGTTTGTTTGTCAAAGAGATCTGAATTTCATTTTTAGCCTGACCTTCCCCCCAAACAGCTTGCTTAAAACACAAGTTCAAAAACACTGAAATGCAATCAGCCATTTTTTCATCACATTTACAATTAAGATCACCTTTCATTCATACTTCGTTTTGCTTCCTGATAGCTTTGCAAGCGGGCACCAAAATTCAGCTTACTAACTAGTATAGGAATAGCTGGAATATCCTGGAGTATACTTTATGCCTCTCTGAGAGGAGAGAGGTTTAAGTGCTCCATTTTCAAACAGTTCTGATAATCATGTTGTGTTAGACTGGATGTGTACTGAAGTTGAACTGTCTGGGTGGTTTTGGAAGCACAGTTGTACCTCAGCTCCCGAATGCCTTGGGAGTCGAACTTTCCAGCTCCCGAACGATTGAAAACCGGAAGTGAGTGTTCCGGTTTTCGAATGCTTTTTCAGATGCCGAATGTCCAACGGGGTTTCCACAGCTTTTGATTGGCTGCAGGACCTTCCTGCAGCCAATTTGGAAGCAGCGCTTTGGACGTTGAACATTTCAGAAGTCGAATAGACTTCTGGAACAGATTCTGTTCAACTTCCAAGGTATGACTGTACACACACACACGCACACATATTATTGGATTTTTTTTCAAATTAAAGCTTTATTTTTGTATCCCCTTGTAGCTGAAGGTCTCAAGGCAACTTACACAGTAAATAAATAAATACTAAAAACATACACAAAAATGAAAAAAATAATCACACAGAACATCCTTCCAAGTATACTTTTCCCACCACAAAATTATCACAAAAACATTAAACCATTTAATGAGGAAGAAAATACAGAGATTGCAATCCAAATGCTTCTCCCCTTGCATCTTTGGATGAAGGGCAGTATGATATTTAATAAATAATACAGTAATAGTAAATAATTGTGTGCATAAAAAAGGATTAGCCTTTTATGGTATCTTAAGTTCTGTCTACAAAATGTAAGATTAATATAAAATGGAAGAACCCCCAAAAGAAAACACCAACCATGTAATCAACTGGGGGGGGGGGGAGAAATGAACCGCAATCAACATAATTCAAGGCACTTCATGAAAGTATGAACATTTCTATCATGAATTTATAGGTTTATGAAAGGCACTTTAGTTTCCTCACTCTTAGAATACCTAAGTGTGAATTGGTATTGTAAGGACGTTCAGTGGTTGCTCATGAGAAATCAGCCGAACGCAGAACTTCTAAAAACTAAGTTCTTTATTGTGCAGATATTTACAGTGGAGCAAAAGTTCAAACGTCCATCTCATCCCCCCGCAGAGTCCGGGAATGAACCCTTCCGGTTCTTTGTCCAGCAAAAGAGGCGCGGGATCCTGAACCCCCGCCTCCCCCTTCCACGTCTTTCCTGTCTGCGAACTTGGGGCGCGGGAAACTGTCCCTGTTCCCTGCTTCCCCCTTGGTGCTCAGGCTCTGCGATCCCTTCAGAGCCCCTGCGCCGACTTCCTGCCTCCAACTCCCCCTCCCCACTGGAGGAATGGTCGCTTCCTCCAGAGGAGGGGGATGACGAGCTGGTAAACAACGGGGGTGGTTCCCTGTACTGCAAACGTTCCGGGGATGTTACCTGCCGTGGGGAGGGGGGTTTCCTGACAGGTATTGTGTTTTTTTAAAATAAAAATAAAAAACAACCCTATACAAAATCATAATTCATATTTAGTTATTTTATTGTTTCACTTTCATTCTTATTTTCAAGAGACAAAAAGTTTAAGTGTGCAAGCTAGAAAGGGGAAGCATAGATTAGTAAAGGGGAAAGTGTTTGCGCCAGTATTTCTTTGGATCAAAACAAGTAAAGTCTATGTTGCTTCTGCAGTTGCATTTCTAAAACAAAACCCTAGATGTTTTCGCCCAATTAAAACTTGCCTTGCCGTGACACCTGTAGTTACTGTGAAGAGAATATGATATAGCCTCAGGCATCCCCACAGTTGGGCTTGGCTTTAAAGTTCTCAAACCAGCAGGAAGATTTTGTCATTGCCGTGTAAGGTGCTAATATTCTCTGCTGCCTGGCTGGTTACCCCTTAACCTTAAAAATGACATTCAGAACAAAATGAGAATGGGCTGATATGCCAAGGTGGCAGGCATGAAGAAAAAGAGGCACCGAGTATGTGAGAAGGGAATAAAATCGAAATAATAGAACATATAAATTCATTTGGCCCACAGCTAGCACAATATGTGCATGCACACAGTGCAGAAGCTGAAAATAAATCCATTGTAAGCTGTGATTTATGTTTACCATTGTTGCATGTTGACAAGAGAGCTGAAATACATCTCCGTGCTTTCACATCTTTCTTTTTCCCCCTTCAGAGGACCATCCTGAACAGTTTGCTTTTTTTCAGTATCTTCTGACCTGGAACATAACCCTCTGTTCTTTGTCCTAATCTTTCCCCTCTGCAGAATACATGCACTGCACAAATACAAAAAATGAAAAATGAAAAAATGAAAAAAAATTAATAGAGATTCCATTTTTCATGGAAGTGTAAAACTCTCATTCCAAGTTGTGTCCAAAAACAACCCATCTCCTTTAATTATTTGATATAATGGTGGTTGGCATACATGATTCCTCCTATCCAGTGAAAATAGCCAGAAGCACGGAGACCATTTATTAATTACAAATTTCATTGAAGAAACAGTCTGCCTGCACATTCAGTAATGTTCAAAACATGGATGCTCTTGCAGCATACAGTTTCGTTGTAAGCCACCATGAGGAAACATTGTAATTTCATCAGTGCCTAATAAATTTAAAAAGACAACAAACAATCAAATAAATAAATAACAACAGGTGCTATAAATCATACCTGGAAATAAAGTAGAAAGGTTGCAAGTACTCAGGCCAGGACGGCAATAAACAATGGTTTTCTTTATTTTTGTTGTTGAAAGTATAAAACAAATTCCAGTTACAACAATTGCTAACTCCAGGATAAGGCCCTGTTTCGTTTATTGATGAAGAATAAAATAAACAATCTGGAGAACAAAAAACAAAGACCCCTATCCCCACAGTGTCATAAATTTCTTTACTACTTTCCTTGTTAAGAAATACTGCCATTGGGTTCAGTTCATTTGAGACCTTGCATAATCTATTTGGGCATGTTAATCCAGATGCTAAACTTTCAGACTCAGATCAGAGTCACTGGAACCTTAAACCTCTACAAATGCCATCAGAAGCATTTGTATCACCAAAACCCTAATACGCAATTTCAACATGAATGTAAAACAACACCCACTTCACTAAACCCTTTGATTACCTCCATTTCTTTTCTGGACTTCAAAAGTATAATTATATCAGAAATTACGTGGCAAGAAGGTTTACACAGAACAAAAATGCAACACTAATTTGCATCGACAGAGCTTTTTCAATCCATTTAGAGTAATGGGAGAAAGGTGAAAGTTTGTGTTGGGTATGCCACCCCTAACCTAGAAACATTCAGTAGCCTGTATGAAGAAATCAAATATATTGTTACGAGTTTGTGGGTGCTAGACACCCTAAATTATTGGTTCCAGTAGGTGTGAACAATTTAATTAAGGTTTGGCGTGTCAAAAGCTAACTAAGCTAGGCTAGTCTCCTGTGTGTAGTGATGGCTAGATCCTGTGTATTAGGCTGGTGTGTATTAAACCAGAACACGTGTGTTGGATTGTGTGCTAGACAATGCTAATCCTCTGGAATCAGCATGTGTTAAAGGCTAATTAAGCCATGCTGTGTGAGATGATACCCTGGGGATCGGCCATTAAGAAGAACACAAAGCATCAAAGGGAACTGTGTGAGAAGGCAAAGGTGTGGTTCACCCTTTGCTTTAAAGATAAAGGAAAAGATTAGAGAAGCTTAGGGCTAGGAGTGATGTAACATAGGAGTAAGTAGTGAGATGGAAAGAGTCAGAAAGCACAATGCTGGTGTCTGTTTGAATGGAGAGCTGCAGCTATGTGGGAAGGAATACCCTCTTGGAGTGTTAAAGCGGGGAGCCACTCCATCATACACTCAGGTTGTATATATGTGTAAATAATTCATATATCATAAAGATACTACAGTCTCCAATGTGCCTCATTTCCAAAAGGAAACATTGACCCTGGGTAAGTGGGCCTGGAACCCCTGGAATCATGCACTGCTCAGAGATTGGGGTGGAGTGCAACAATAGCACAGTTCTCCCAATGTGTATTCTAGCTTTTTCTTTTGCATAACTGGCCTCTTCACCCAGGCTACTGCATACACATGGGTGGTTGGAGGGAGATCTGTTGTTGTTGGTCCTGCTTTCATTTCTGCACACGTATGTTCAGTCACCTTGGATTGGTTGCCTGAAAAGAGCTTAGATTAGGGGATTCCTGCAGCATGGGAGAGGAGGCGGCGGTGGAGGAAGAGGCGGCGGAGGCCCGTCCTCGGCTGCTGCCTCACAGTCGAGGAGCGGCTCCTCGTCCGCCGCAGCCTGTGCCGCCGCCGCCACAGAGCGCTTGTGGGAGCAGCACAAGCAGCAGCGCCAATGCGCCCGCCCAGAGAGGGGGGCAGGCCGAGGAGGGTAGGAAGGAAAGATGATTGGTGTGGCCCAGCTGGCGGCGTGCAGGGAAAGGGGAGGCCGCTGGCAAAGCCACGCAGCTCCCTCCCTTGCTGGGGTGCCCCTGAGAGGCCGGCGCCCTGGTGCAACAAGCCACTAAGGCCTTTGGGAAAGACGGCTCTGGGAGTGTGTGTCCTGCTTCCCTGTGCTAATGTGATGTCCTCATAATGTGATGCCAGAGATATAGAAGCCTAATCCATCATTAGTACCTTCCGTGATTAACACTTTGCGATGTGAAGAGCATGGCTCTGCTTTACTGCCCGTTCATGTCATCACATCCTTGCTGGACCCATCTACAAACTTTCCTTGCATGGTAGTCAACATTCTGAAGCTGGGATCCTGATCTATATGCATAGTATCTGCACAAATTTAGAATGTTGTGCAGTGAATAAAAAAAAAATATGGTAGAATGAGATGTAATGTTGAAAAGTTGTAGGCCTTATTTTCTGAAAACTCTTGTGTGTGTGTGTGTGTGTGTGTGAGAGAGAGAGAGAGAGAGAGAAGGGAAGTGTAATTCTAATGCCAGAGAGACTTTAAGTTGTTATGTTCTTTGCAGTCAGACTGCATAACACTTCACCCCAGGTAAAAAGTCTGATCAGATTAGAGTTTAAAATAAACTGACAGAAACCTTAAAATGCTTTTTTGCTTGTAAATGCCCTTGTATAGGCTGAGGAATTATTATTAGAATAGGCAGTGCATTTTCTGTGATGCACTGGACAGGTTATGACACAGAAAGGAGATAAAGAATATTATTGTGCAGTTGGTGTTCACGTATATTTACTTTATGGGCCCTCTGCCTGAACTCTGGTTTTTTCTTGTTTATAACCCTCAAAAGGTATATTGTCATTTGACAATACAGCTCATTTGGCATTTATATAGAGCAAGATACCCTTAAAGGAAGAGATTGAACAGTGTGATAATAGGACACAACAGAAACACCCATTCTGTGAAAGAGAAGGCATAATTTTGCCTCACTTGGAACTTTCCCTTGCTGTTATTCAGCATGACTTGAAAACACTGAACAATTGCTCACTTTAGTTCCTTCCATATAAAGGTTGATACCTAAAATACATCATCTAGAGTTCTGTTGCTAGAATTACCTTTTACAGACTTAAAGTCATAACAATATGGCATGAAAGGAAACTCAGTGGTCAGAGGAAAATCAGTTCGGTCACTGATAAGGGATGGAAGCAGACCCAATGCACTCCCAAGAGGTTCCTTCAGTTACTTTCCACCATCTCCACGGCACACTCTAGCCATTCTTGCTTAGCTCCTGAGAAATATGGGGCTCAACAGGGAAAGGAGTCATCTGTCATGTTTGGTCCTCACTTCCTGTCAAGTAATACTCTTGGGATCTCCAACCCTCACCCCAGCATCACAAAAGTGGCTGTTTTTTTTAAGGTGATTGCTTTTCCTTCTGGAAGATGGGAAGAGATGCACTGGGGGGGGGGGGAGTTCTGTGTCCCCCTTTGCCAGAAAGTCATTGTGTATTCTGAGCTATTGAAAGAAAAACAGCTCAGCTTTCACTGTGAACAAAACAAGCCTTTCTGTGCTCAAGATTCTACAGCAACTGACAACAGAAAATCAGATTATAAATATAATTTTGGGGGGTCTAGACTTCCAGCTCAATTAAAATAGTGTTTGGTGCTTCCAGAGTTCAGTTGAACAAAAGTAAAGAAGCAGAAAAGTTTAAAATGAAAAGGTGCCAGTACTCTTTTATCAGTGAGTACAGTCCCAAAAAGCACTGGGTTTAAGTATTTGGATAAGCTCTCATGTGAGTGAGAAAAAGTGAGGGAAAGAACTTGAAACTTCCTGTGCAGGGTAAAGAAAGACAATGAGTAGTGGCAGCAAGCATTTGGGTTGGGAGAGAAATTTGATTCAGTTCACAATTTAACGGCAAACCTACCTAATTCACATTTTCTGAAACAATAAGAGAGCAGAAATATAGCCAACCTTTGAAATTCACTGTTTTCTGCATTTTTCAGTGCAGTTCTCTAGCCAAGTGATATATAATGGGTTAAATTGTGCAGGCAGCGCATGTATTCCTAAAATACACAAGTGCATTCTGTTAGGGGGGGGAATGCCTTTGCAAAAAATGTTTATATTCATCAAAATTGCACATATTCGCCCATCCCTATCGAGCATAGAAGCAGTAGCTGGCAGCACTGGGGTCAGTGAAATGCCATGCCTGGATCCTCCACAGGACCAAACGAACAGAAGAAGCTAAGTGAAGGTCTGCTAGCTATTTTGCCACATTTATTTACAAGAATATCTAAAGCAGTGGATGGGTACATGGCTAGAATTACCTGGGAACTGGCAGGCAAAATCTAGGTAGATGTAAGCTTACTTGCTCTCCTTGCTGATTTTGTCCCCTTGTGGCCTACGGGATATTTTTAAAAGCTGGGGTGACAAAGAACATGTCTTAAGCTGAAGGCAAATGTAACAATGAGAATCCACAGTGCCATGAATATGCTCTCAGCTGTCCTGAAAACTAAACGCTTGCCTGCCACCCACTCCCTTACTTACCTACCTACCTACTGCTTTCACCATCTCCTCTTCCAGCTGCACAACAAAATGTCTCACAGCCCCATGTCTCTCCCCACTTCAGAGTGCCTCCCTGAAGTACTCTGTTTCCCAGTCAAAGGAGGAGAAGGCAATGACCAGGAAGTCAGTGAGTGGGAAATGGCCAAGGCTTCCATATCAATATTCAGATTGTTGGCATTCTACAACTCTTAACAATGCATGCACAGTATTTTGAATTGTCTTTTTATTGCATGAGTTTCCAGCCTTAGCCCCCCCCCCCCATTTTCTAACTAGTGTCCTCTGGGGAAGGAGACATAGGGGAACAGATTCCTGGCTAAGTATAGTAATACCTCCGCGAACATCTGCATCGTCTAGCATCCATTCCGGCGAATGTCCGCGGCAAACCCGGAAGTACTGGAACGAGTTACTTCTGTGTTTGCCACATGCGCAGAAGCACAAACCGCTCCACGTGCATGCGCAGACACGGCACTTTGCCCTGCGTCCTTTTTGGCTAGCGGCCAGGGCTCCAGAACGGATCCCGGTCGCAAAACAAGGTACGACTGTACTGGAAAGTGGTCCCCAGTTAGCAAAAGCAGTCAAACTTCCGGTTCAGAATTTTTTTTGGATTTAAAATGCATTTCTCCTCACATCTCTTCCCTAAGGAGATTATCATCCAAGTGCATTGTTAGGGGTCACCTCTTTTCTGAAAGGTAAATGCATCATTTCATCTTATTATTATTCTTTTTCTGTGGCAAGGTGAAATTGCAGGGACACGCAAGCCTGCAAGTTCAGATTCAGCCTTGTGGGCAATCCATTTGACTTGAAGCCTTTTAAACCTAGTTGTGTTGATAAGTGGTGATATTTTGCCACTTACAAATTTGACAAGTGGTTAAGTATAATGTTGTTGACACGCAATGCATCACTGCCTATAAATCGGAAGGAAATGTTCCTTTTCTGTATACAGCGTTTGTTACCGTAAACAGTGTGCAGTCTTGACAAATAACACTCAGAGATGACCTGCATTCTAATATGTTGGTGGATTTTTTGGAGGCTACTTATTACCTACCTATCAAGGCACCTGGTGGCAATAAACAGATTCATCATGTTTTCATGTCTGTATGATTGACATCTGTTGCTGAGAATCCCCAGCAAGTTTGCATTGCAGTCATTTGAATCACAGATCACAAAATCTGGAATGTTTGCTTATTTCAACTTGAGCTCTGTGGCTCTAGCCCAAAGAAGCACACAGAATGACCCATGTGTACATCTGCACCTTTTAACTTTACTTTTACAGCAGCAACTCTGTTCTGCTGTGCTGTGCTGCATTTGAAACCGTTTCTGAAACATTCTTCTTTGTCATCTGGCTACAACTGAGATTCTGATTTGGCACAGATGATATGATCATGCTGCTTTTTTAAAAAAAAACAAGAACTCTCCCAGCGCTTGAAAACTGATGCTTAATTTTGGAGCCTTTTAAAAATGTAGTGGTGTTAGGTATGTCAGCCTACCACAAATCTTAATGGTTTAAAAGTAAAATGTTTAGGGGAAAGAGTTAAATAGGTTCTTACGAACAAAACAAAACAGGTAATGCACCCTTGGTCAGATATGTAGTATTTATATATATATAAGTTCTCCTTCACTTGACTAAGCGGTAGTTTAAAAGTAGTGTTTCAGGGCTGTGTTTGGCTGGTTTTGGCTTTTGCCAAACTCTTTTTGAGGCAGTGTGAGTAGTTTAAGGGGAGAACCAAACTAATAATAATATGATATGGATAGGAATAGGAATAGGAATAATTTATTATTATTATTGGCCAAGTACATTTTCCAACATACTTGGATTTTGTTTCGGCTACATTGCAATGTAAACATACAGACACTGTTCCTCTCACAATACAAAGAAGCAAAGAAATCCCACCCATAATTTACCTCCCCTTCAGCTATACAACTACGAATTTAACAATTTAATGGCACAAGGGAAAAAACTATTTTTGTGCCTGGCCAAACTGCCTGGGTAAATTTTGGCCGATTTTGTATATGAAGTCCTATAGTGACGTCCAGATGGAAGTAAATCAAGCAGATGATGACCGGGATGTAAAGGATCTGCTACAATTCTCTCTGCTCTCTTCCTAACTCGGGTAGCATAAATTGTCTCTATTGAAGGCAAGCTATGGATATGGATATGGATCCACACATACACACACAATAATGTAACTCTTTGTGAGCAACTTAAACCTTTTTATTTAAGGGGGGCATTTGGGGCCCAGCTCATACTTAGTTATTAGAAGTGCTGTTGTGTTATTCTTTGTATGTTGCTTTCGTATTCTATAGTACCTAAATATATTTTTCCCAAGTTTATTGATTTCAACTTGAGGTGCATTTGCACAGTATGATAGGATACAAATACTTCAAAAAACAAGGGGAAAATACGTAATACATTGATATTTGTAATTTCCATATTGAAATATTGCCATAAATTTAATGCGCCAATGACATATGTTGATGGCTATGCCTTATTTCTTCAGTAATTAATAAAAGGTGTCCAGTTTTCAAGAGATCATCACATTTTTGTTTTCTGACATTGACTCCATGGCACAGGAAGGAATAACATCAGAAGAGCCCCAAAATTGGAAAATAGTGAGGTCAAATTTGATGATCTCATTTATGTGAAATGAAGATACTTTTTGGGTCGAATTGGATGATATGCTCACCATTCTTATCCCCCACAAGTGGCGAGAGAGTGAAAACTCAACTTCCCACCCTGCCCTCCAGGTACGCCTGCCCCACCTCTAATTCTCCCAGATGTCCACGGATTGGGTGTAATGTTTGAATAGGGTATACATGCCTTAACTCCAACACGTGTGGGCATGGGCAGCACCATAACTGATTCATAATTTGAAAACCCAATTAGGGACTCTGTACATTGGGTTTTTACATGTGAACATATTCACATGGTGCACCCACATGTGGACCTAGGATGTCAGACGTGGAATAGGCATATCTGATGGGCAAAGTTCTAACTCCCCTCACGGCGCATAAAAACAAAGTTAGGGAGACTATAATCTTTGAACTTACTGATAACATGTAGAACATATGTAGCCTCAAATTTTCTCCCTGTGCCACAGTGCCATCCACTCATGAAAGAAAATGGATCCCCCTCTTCCCCATGCAGTTCCTGTGTCCCCTTCTCCCCACCCCAAAAACAATATGTTCCAAAGGATTAGAGGATCCTCAAAATCAGCATGGAAGGTGAAATGTGGGAGAGCTGCAAAGGGAAGGGAAATCTGTGAATATCTCCCTGCTTTTCTCGGTGTCAAAAGCCCTCCCCATGAGCAGACAGACATGGGGAGTCATCTCTGTTATAAGTAGTGAAATGACTTAATTGTGTGCCGCAATACAGAATTCAAATTGTTCAAATGTGTTTTTCCATATTTTGCTTTCCTTTATAGGCTTTGATTTAGTGAAATGTGAGGATTCTGGAACGCCAAACTATGGCTACAAGATCCGCGATGAAGGCCATTACACAGACACGGTTGTTTTGTACAGTTGCAATCCAGGCTACACAATGCACGGTAGCAGCACTATTACCTGCCTAAGTGGAGATCGAAGAGTGTGGGACAAGCCTTTGCCGACTTGTACAGGTAATGTTAGATAACACAGTAATCTAAAAGTTGTATGTTAAAACACTTCATAGCTCTATTTATTATTATTACATATAATTACAAATTATTACATATTTGATAGCGATGCTTTGAAATGGTATATAATCTATCTCAGGTTTCCCCCAACTATCACCATATACATATTTGGAACTAAGTATGTGGGCCATCTCTGAGGAAATCTACTACTACTCTCCCTGAAATACTTTTGGCTTTTCTTGAAATCCCTCTGGTATGCTTTTACCTTGACTTTTGAAGGACATTTGATGCAGCCTAGGAATGAATGGACTACAGACTACAAGAAATTTCAGCATCCTTATCAAAACTCTCTCAGTTCTCTTCACATTTCACACCCAAGTAGAAATCCCCATATTCACCTCATGTTTTGCCTTGAAGCAAAATCCTGTGGCATTTCTTACTAAAAAGAATGCTCATTCTCTGCGAGGTCCCCATGAATTATTTTGTCCCAATTAGTATTGTCTAAACTGACCCCCTGCAAAATTGGTGGCAAATTAGGGTCCCTAGACAGAAGATTATAACAACAACAGCAGCAGCAGCAATTTTATTGCCCTTGTTTCTGAAGATATAAGCCTTCTTGAGTGTACAAAAGTATCCCTCCCCCCATCTCTCCCTGTCCCTCACTGAAACACAGGCCGGTTTCTTAACAAATCATCATTTAGCTGTCTTGTGGCAAGGCTAATATTTGTGTATTGTTCTTTGCATGGATTTTTACTATATCACATTCTACTCATTTTCTATTCACAAGGTATATAAGACTAGATCAGTTGTATGCTTTCTCCATTAATAATGGGATTAATGTGAAATTCAATATCTGAGTTGCTCTTTTTCTGAAATGTTTGTTTTCATGCGGTCACACACAAAACCTGGTCTTATTATCCTGCTGGAAACTGGAGATGATGAGCTTTCCAAAGTAATTCAGGAATTACTCAAGCTCTTCAGGGAGAGAGAGAGAGAGAGAGAGAGAGAGAGAGAGAGAGAGAGACCCCCACTGGAATGGCTGGCAATTGTTCTGAGCCAATCCAATATCTTGGCTAGTCTTGGGATCCTTTTCACTATCCCTGTATGAGGAGTGGGAAAATGTTGTGAGGGCAAAATAGGAAGTGGAGACCTACAGCCATTCTCATGAGCCATCTGCGAGGAAGGGGCCATCGATTGTCCCATTTCACCCATGCAGTGCCTGTTTTCTGTCCCCATAGGAACTAATGCCTCCAGTAGATTCTGTGCAGTGAGGGAAAAGCTCTGTGTGGACAAAATTGGGGGTATAGTCAAAAGGTCTTTTCAGACGGGTAATCCATTAGAGGGCGAGTAACCTGGAACTTTAGCTGCTTGTCTTTCTTTTGAGGTGGGCTTTTCAGGCTGATAGCTAAAACAAACACTGAGAGACATAAAGCAGAACTATTGGTATGGGAATTATTTACGTTTATGGGACTTGTGCAGCTATAAGGGTGACCAAACTCCTGCCAGGCAAGAAGCAAGCATATTTGCCTAGCCCTAACTCCAGCCACACCTTGAAGGTAAGTAGGGAGACCTACCCACAAACACACACACACACACACACACACACACACACCCCTTAGGGGCCTACAAGGTTGAGGAAGCCTGCTCTCATGTTCAGGCCTTAAGCACTGACAGTCATCCCCAAAGGTCACTAACATGCAAACCTAACATGCTCTGCTTCCTTTACCTTCTTGCAAAAGTGACATTATTGTTGTTGTTGTTCAGTCGTTTAGTCGTGTCTGACTTTTCGTGATCCCATGGACCAGAGCACTCCAGGCACCCCTATCCTCCACTGCCTCCCGCAGTTTGGCCAAACGCATGCCAGTCGCTTCGAGAACACTGTCCAACCATCTCATCTTCTGTCGTCCCCTTCTCCTTGTGCCCTCCATCTTTGCCAACATCAGGGTCTTTTCCAGGGAGTCTTCTCTTCTCATGAGGTGGCCAAAGTATTGGAGCCTCAACTTCAGGATCTGCCCTTCCAGTGAGCACTCAGGGCTGATTTCTTTAAGGATGGATATGTTTGATCTTTTTGCAGTCCATGGGACTCTCAAGAGTCTCCTCCAGCACCATAATTCAAAAGCATCAATTCTTCGGCGATCAGTCTTCTTTATGGTCCAGCTCTCACTTCCATACATTACTACTGGGAAAACCATAGCTTTAACTATACGGACCTTTGTCAGCAAGGTGATGTCTCTGCTTTTTAAGATGCTGTCTAGGTTTGTCATTGCTTTCCTCCCAAGAAGCAGGCGTCTTTTAATTTCGTGACTGCTGTCACCATCTGCAGTGATCATGGAGCCCAAGAAAGTAAAATATCTCACTGCCTCCATTTCTTCCCCTTCTATTTGCCAGGAAGTGATGGGACCAGTGGCCATGATCTTAGTTTTTTTTTATGTTGAGCTTCAGACATGTGACATGATTAACCTGTTTAAAAGAGGTAACAGTGCAGGAGCCAAATTAACCTAGGCCTAATGGCTGAGTGAACAGACACCATGGCTAATCGGCCTCCTTTCCCAACCCTACAGCATGGAGAAGGTGAAAAACCCCACTTGCCAAACCAGACAACTGAGTCAAAAAATTTCCCTGTTGCCCAGAAATGACCACTGTAAGCCAAACTGCAACAAAGGGAGGGGGGATGCCCTCCAGCAGAGGTTGAGGAGGAGGGGTGGGCTTAAATAAGCCCCCTGTAGCCACACCTAACTTGCTGATGCATTGCACATGAACGCTAGCATCCAAAAAGGCAGCTTTGGCACCAGCTGCAAACTTGCCCCATCATCCAGAGAAGGCTCAGGCAGCGGAACTGAGAATATGGGCACTTGGAGTTCTTTTCCAGGTCTAATGCAGGACAGCTTTGCCAGAGTTCCCACTGACAACAAAAGGTTCTATTTAAGAGGGTGGGAACAGGCATGTATAATGCATAAATTCATTTCTTTGTCATCACGTGTTCCGTTCAATTCTAATCTTTCCTGCTTTAAGCACACATTAAATGGCATCCTTTGATTCTCCACCCCCACCACCGCCCTTTCTCTCTCTTTTTTTAATTGATAGTCTTGTATGATGTGTGTCCGAACAAAGGGAAAGTGGCTGAGTAGATACATTCTTTGCAGAATTCTCTGACTGGGAAAATATTTTTTCAATCTCATGCAAGAGAACCATCAAACCTAGAAACATGAAACTAATTGAGTACCCTTATGTGTTTCGTCTGTGCTCTCAGCCGTTTCAAGCTCCTCGCTTACACATGACATAAAGGTTGTGTCATCTTGACTTGCCAGTTACGAAAACTCTGGATTCTGACCGAGCAAGATGTGAAATAGCTTGTCTTATGTTGCTATCAAAAGGTATATGTGAAACACGTTAAGAAGTGAGAAGAAAAAACATTTCCATCAGGGTAAAGAAAAGGTTACTCTTATTTTCCAGCCGTATGGCTACAACCCATGCAAATGCTGTGGGCTATTTGTGGAGTGTGATTTGCTCATCCATGCGAGAAGCATATTGTCAGGAGGAAGAGTGCTAGATAGCACATATCTGAATGCTAACACTTTAGGATAATTCCATAGGACAGTGCTCAAAGGGAAGCTCGAATTATAACTTCTTAAAAGTATAACAAGAAAATATTTTTCACGCTACCGGAGCTGGTTCTGGGTTACTCAGATACTGCCTTGTCATCAATTGATGTACCTTTGCCTGTAAAAAAAATAAATTGGTTCTCTGAGGGTTAAATCCTATTGTGGGGTGGGGTGGGGGTGGGGGACAAACCAAAGGTGGTTTTCCCAGTTACTCACTGCCCTGCCAGACAGCTGCCAGCAGTCAGAACTGTGGGTGGAATAATGTCTTTGTACTTCTCTATCCTTCCTCTGGTTTTAAAAAAAACTAATTGTGCCCCATCAGAAACAATGGGGTGATAGATTGGATAGAGTGCTGCTGCTGCCAGGGGACAGGGAAGGCACAAGGTCTTGTCACACGCCGTTTTCAAACTTACAGACATCATCTGAACCAGGGCTGCAACAAGTTTCTCCTAGAGGCTCCTTACCTGTTCACGAAGTCCAAAGTTTTTATCTGCTGGGCTATCTCTTTGGGCTATTTCATACACTTGGCAGCACATATAAAAGTAAATGAACCCTACTTTGAAAGTGTTGCTTACTAGTCTGCTGCTACTACTACCACAGCTAAGAAAGAACTTTAATAGAAGTAGAGATGCTTGAAGTACTTGATTTATGTGAGTCGTTACACAAACTGAACTTGATTCACACTTCCTGGATGAAAGTGTAGATGGTTATTCTTTGTACTTTTCACTTCTTTAGATTTTCCAATGCGGTTCTTGGATTTTAAAGTGCACATTTTTAGATTAAACACGTGTAGATGTATTTGTTGTTTGAGAAAATATGTTCAAAAATGTGTTTGTTTTTTTACAGATCCCCCCAACCCCTCCAAAAAAATTTTAACTTTCAAAGGATTGCACTGCACCACTTTTGCATTTGAATTCACCTTGCATGTCCTAGGTGGCTTAATGCAGGTGGCGTTGTGGTCTAAACCACTGAGCCTCTTGGGCTTGCCTATCAGAAGGTCGGCAGTTTGAATCCCCATGACAGAGTGAGCTCCCGTTGCTCTGTCCCAGCTCCTGCCAACCTAGAAGTTCGAAAGCACGCCAGTGCAAGTAGATAAATAGGTACCACTGCAGCGGGAAGGTAAACGTCATTTCCGTGCGCTCTGCTTTCCGTAACGGTGTTCCGTTGCACCAGAAGCGGTTTAGTCATGCTGGCCACATGACCAGGAAAGCTGTCTGTGGACAAATGCCTGCTCCCTCAGCCTGAAAGCGAGATGAGCGCCACAACACCATAGTCACCTTTGACTGGATTTAACTGTCCAGGGGTTCTTTACCTTTCACCTAATGTTTAATATAAGACCCCATAAAGTTATTCCAACTTCCTTTCTTTATTCTAATTTTTCTTTTCTGGCTCTTGGCTGTGCATCATTTCACCAAGAAGCTTGGTATATTACAAGCAATCAGGTTCTACTAAAATTAAGAGTTCTAACCTTTCTGTAAAGTAAAGTACCTCAACTGTGCATGGCACTTCTCTCTGAAAATTGATTGTTTTTGCCTTTTCTTTTCAGCTGAATGTGGTGGACGTATTCACGCTGCTACTTCAGGCCGCATTCTGTCTCCTGGTTATCCAGCTCCATATGACAATAATCTTCATTGTACTTGGATTATAGAAGCAGACCCAGGGAGGACAATTAGGTATGCATGCAGTCTCAGCTATTAAATTTAGTATCATCCAAGTCATAGCACTATATGTTTGACCATCTGCATTATATATATATACCTCGTTCTTGTTTGCTCTTTTAAGGGGTAAATTGCAAGATTAAAAGATGCCTGATTCACAATATTTAACAAATTACTTCCAGAAATCATGAGCTGCCATTGGTTATATATGTATTGTAGGACCAAAAGGGACAACCTTTGATGTGCAAACATACTAGGATGTAAGCCTTACTGAACTCATTGGGACTTGTGAGTGAACATGCTTAGATCTGTATCGTAAATTTCTTTGTGAGCAGATAACAATAGAAATAGAATAGAAATACTTTATTGTCACTGTACCATGTTTACAGTGAGATTAAATGAGCCTCCCTCCCCCCAATCTCCCTGTCCTTGTTACACTCTATGTGCTGTCGTACAACCACCAACCCTGAACATCAGCTGCAATGTTGCTGTTTTCCATTCAGCAGCTTCACAGCCATGCGTAGAAGCTGTTCTTTAACCTGTTGGTGCGGCTTATCATGCTTCTATATCTCCTGCCCGAGGGCAGGATATTGATAAGGTGCTGGGCAGGGTGTGAGTCATCCCTGAGAATGTTCCTCCCTGATAAGCCCATCATATCAAAAGTAGCCATTAATGCTATTCTACCCATGCTTCATCTTTATTTTTGCCATGAAGTGGCAAAATAAATGAGAGCACAGGATCCCAACCTGTCACCTTTCATGGCATCTTATAGGATCTACTCTACTTATTAGAACTGGATCTAGTTTTAGCAATGAAAGTAACTATATTGGTCTCACTGAGCTAAACTGATCTGCAGAATCACATTGTAAGGGTTTCTCAGGAAGTAATTCACAAACCATTAGAGAACTCATTTCCACAGCAAGAAAACTGCCCATTCTTCAGGTGGAGGAGAGACAGATGAACCTATATAGCAGTGCAGATGCAATCTCTCAGGAATGATAGCATATTAGAATTTTTTTGTAATGCATTCTAACTGGAGTAAAATGAAAATCCTAATTCATTGTACTTTTAAGTATCATGTTTACTCTCAAATAGTTAATATTCTTACATAAATAGGCTGAAGTTTAACTGGGGAGGGAAACTGTTTGCTAAAATACTTTCCTTATACATATTCAGAGAAATTCATAATGTTTTTTCCCACACAATTTCATTTTCTTCTTCCTAGAATAGAAAGATAACTGTATTCCCCTAATACTAGACCAAAAGACACCCACTCAATCACGAGTGAATTCATTGCTCCATTTGCATTTTAATAGGAATGGCAAATGTGAAATTAATATAGAATGAAATAAGAAATTACAAACAACCATCTGTAGGTGGAAAACAGATTTAATATTTACTTATTAGCAGCCTTCGGAGTCAATATTTATTACAGCAAGTGGGAAAACGGCATTGAACTGTGACCATTTCCAATAAGTGTAGCTCTCTGGGCAGTGTTTTACACCATCACATGTAATGTTTAATGTTTTAAAAATGTGGATGGTGCTTCACCGTGTGGAAATGGTAACAAAATCTATGAAAGATCCTGACATGCTTATCAGCATAGTAGGCATTGTCATGCTTCAAGTGTATTCAGGTCTCCAAGGTCTGACTTATAATGTAACTGACATTGAATTTGATATGGGAAAAGGTAAAACAACCCACCAATATTCTTGTTTACTTGCAGTTGTGAATGTCTAATGTTAAGTGACGAGTGAGGCCCTGAACAAAGTGGCGTAATGAATGCAGTGTGCACATGTTCAGGGTTTCAGCCACTCTACCACACATACACACACCAAATTTTCATCCTCCTGCAGTCAGTATTTTGCGTCCACTGAACATGTTTGGTCCTCAGCAGTCTGCTTTGAGAGGGTGTAGGTTTGAACACACTGCTGCCCAATTCCATTGGGTTTCTGCACAGATTTCTGTGGGCAGCTCTAGG
Source organism: Lacerta agilis (assembly GCF_009819535.1). Classification (NCBI taxonomy): domain Eukaryota; kingdom Metazoa; phylum Chordata; class Lepidosauria; order Squamata; family Lacertidae; genus Lacerta; species Lacerta agilis. The sequence continues at coordinate 21,306,510 of NC_046314.1, forward strand.
GACATTTAAAAATAGCTTCTTAGTGTGAACCAGGAATGGCCTTCCCAGTCAAGCAGGTGGTTGTCTCTTTTCATCTATGTGTCTCATCCTTTGTCTTTCTCCATGGCATTCCCTCTCCCACCTCGCCTTCAGTGCCACCATCTCAATAGTTTCCAGTCCATTGGCACTGAGCACACTTGGTCTTCATTGGGATATTTTTGGATCATTTCCGCCCTTTACAATTTATTTTATATTATTTTGTGCTTAAGTTTGTTGATTACATCCTCAGAAATAAAACATTCCTTCAGTAGTTCATTTTGAGCTGTGAATGTCCAATGTCAAGTAATGCTTCTGAATTTAAAGGAGGGGTTGTGGTGACCAGGCACTGAGAAATGAATTCCTAAATGTATGTTGGTTTTCTTTCTCTTCAAATTAACGCAGTCCTTTGCAACACTTTATTTCTGGGTTTAAAATAAGTTTTGGAATAAAGGAGATTTATGTTTTTTAATTTTTTTTGGGGGGGGGAAGCTAATTGATGCTACCAGCTTGTTTAATCTGGAAGAGGAATTAAACTGATGCAGTGTTCATCTAGCTAAGTTCAGACCTTTTCCCCCCCGCATCACATTTAGGATCTTCACAGTGCAAATGTGTTTGTGGCTACTTGGATGGCAATCCCATTGAGTTCAGTGGGGCATTCTCCTAAGTAACTGGGCATCAGTTGCCTGCATGTAAAACCAAATGTATTTTGTGGTTTTATATATTGCCGTGGGACCTCTGGTTATAGGGCAGTATATAAATTCAAACAATAATAATAACAACCAATTGCAATATAATCTCAGAGGTGGATTTAAGGGAGTATGACTGGATGGGTCACATGGGCCTCAGAACCTCAGGGCACTGCTGGGGGTGCTACAACTACAATGTATAATGGTAGGTGAGAGGGAAGGTGCCACATTTTGGTGTCACACAGGGTGCAAAGGTCAGCCACTGTATAAGCCAGTGTTATTGGGATATGTCTAGTGGCATCCGCATCTTGAGAATTGGCAATCAGTTCAGCAATGGTTCCAAATAAAAAAGCTGTAAGGAATGCTTTGATGGTGTTTCCTGCTTGGCAGGGGGTTGGAATGGATGGCCCTTGTGGTCTCTTCCAACTCTATGATTCTATGATTCTATCATGTGTTCTGGAGCTTGCATACATGTACCCCAGATATGTCTGGAGCTAACCAGAGAAGAATGCTGATAGACCAGGTTTTCTTCCTTTTTACTGGATGCATTTTGTAGCTTCATGTTAATTATTATAGCCACAATGAAACAAAGAAGATTCACACTTACGTTCATTCAAATAAATGGATTTAATCATGGTTAATTTATGTGTTGTTACATGCCTGTCAGACCTTAATCTGCCCTTTTTATTTAGCACCAAAGGTAGCCATGAATGACAAGTGTCTCACCTTCTTCTTTCCTTTGCAGTCTGCATTTTATTGTTTTTGACACTGAGGTGGCTCATGACATACTCAAAGTGTGGGATGGTCCCGTTGAAAGCAGTATTCTACTGAAAGAGTGGAGCGGCTCAGCTCTTCCTGAAGATATTTATAGTACTTTCAACTCCCTGACGTTGCAATTTGACAGTGACTTCTTCATTAGCAAATCAGGATTTTCTATCCAGTTTTCAAGTAGGTGGATTTGTTTAGTCCTTGAGTAAAATCGAGTTTTGGCCTTTCATGTTTTTGTTGCTAATAGCGTGGTCTGGTATGCCATCTTGAAAACAAGTTTCAGTCTGGTAAGAACCCAAAATCTATTGACTGTATGCTGAATTAGCTGACATCTGCTAGAAATATAAACAAACAGTTCCCCCAAATATTCTGCTTTATGCTTCTTGACAAATTGCATATTTCAATTTTGTATTCAAATGAAACAACCTTAACATACGTTGTAATATACAGGGGTGTGGTGTCTCAGATCAGATTTTACCTGGAAAACTTTGCTGTGCAAATTGCTGCATTTCACATCAAACACGGCATTTACTTGAATCATAAACATTTCATTCTTAAAGGGAAGCAAGCTGTGTCGAATAAGAAGCCACTGCTTCCATTCCGTGGTTCCCTGATACACTGAACCATTTCACTGATGACCGCAGCAGCACGGGAGCTGTTTCTGGCAGCGCTCATCCCATTGCTACTGTGGCAACATGTGAAAGGCTGGAAATGTTGGTGGGATCTCTCTCTCATTTTTTTTACCTAGTCAAGAAAGGGAGGGGAAAGGACTCACACAGTTGACCCTTTCCACATGGTTTTGGCCTTTCAAACATTTCCAGAGTGACAGAAAATAAAACCATTAGAAAGTGGCTCTTGAACTGCTACAGTAATTTATCATCATCAGTAGCAGTGCTGGATTTACATATAAGCTAAACAAGCTACAGCTGAGGACCCCACTCTCATGGGGGCCCCAAAAAAAACTAAAGAAAAAAAAACCCCTGGATGTACATTTCCAAAATATAAGATAAAAAAAACACAAATAAAATAAAACCTACATACAGCAACAGTGTTTTGTGTGGTGTAGGCTCCTAGGATGCAAGTAATGGGCCCTGCCTGCTAGCCTGCTCTGTAAAATACCACTGGTTTGCTGATTTCGATATATAGGGTGCCTACATTCTGCCTGTGCAAATGGCTTTAGATACGTATTATGTCCATAAATTACCATATAGCGACAATTTGTTCTCGACAAAGGACAGCTGGACATATAAAGGGCCACATTACCTTCAGTAGCTTAGGGCCTCATCAAACCTAAATCTGGCCCTGATCAGTAGCAACAGAATCTCTGCATGACACTGCAATCCATGAATTGTCTGGCACTGGCATTGCTGCACATACTGGCCTCATATTTAGCCAAAATAAACTTGCTAATTCAAAACAATGCCGGCCTTGTCCAGTATGGGGAAAGAAAAATGTTTGGGTTGGGTCAACAATTGCTAGGGGAAATGCAACTTGGACCTTCCTATGCCTCCACCTTTGCTGTTTACATTGTTCCTGTGCCTAGCAACTGTGCATTTTTGCAAAGGATCTATTGGCGAAGGATTCTTGAGTGATCTACTGGTGGTGGTAGTGGGGTGTGTGTGTGTAGACATGTCCAATCAGAACTTGATTGCATTTTGAACTGCAGAATTACCAGAGCTCTGACAAGCCTTTCATAGGATTCCTTGGGAGTCTTGAAGTAAAAATAGTCACTTTTATGAGAGGTAATGCTTATTTAAATGTTACCACAGTGGCATAATTGAGGACTGGATGTCATTGGCTCCGACCACATGGTTTGGTCATCTGTACATTACCAAAGCAGTGTGGGGGGAAAATTCGTCACATTGTTCTTCCCATACAGTTACAGTAACACAAAATGGCTTTTAATTTTGCTCTTATGAGTAATCTTCATGGCTTACAGCTTGGTTGCAGATGTTCACCATTTTTCAAAGATTAATTTTTATGTGCATAAATATATGCTACAGATTCCTATACATAAGTTTCCAACACACACACACACCCTGTTTTAATAAGTATGCTGATGGAGATGATTAATTGGATGAATGCAAATGTATTTTGCTCACAAAATGTTTGGACCCCATCAACAGTCCATTGTCTCACCAGCTCAGCACAGCATGTAAAACACCATGAGGACATGAACTGACTGGTGCGATTATGTTAATTGTAATCAGCCCTAACACTTTTCATTAAAACTTAATTACCATTTAATCATGCATAAAGGGATAGAAAATGGAGTTCAGTGTGCATCCCTGACCTTTACTTTGCAGGGTTAAATATATTTAAACTAGTTATTAGAAACTGGGGTTCCTAACTAAACATCTCCCATCAAGTCAGAGAAGTACTGGTATGTGTAAGAAGGTAGAGAATGAAATGCCTGTTAACTGAATAACCCATTTCCTTTAGCCACAGTAGACCTATGACCTTAAGAGTATCCAAGATCAGATTAATTAATTAGCAGACTTGGAGTTTGCTGACTTCTGCATCCCTGTTTATTTATTATATTATTTGCTGCCCTTCATCACCACTCATGTTGGGGCAGATGACAGCAATAAAGAATACAATAAGATGTTAGATACAGTTAAAACTGTAAAAATAATCAAGCATAATACAACAAAATGCAAAACAAAACACTTACCCTACTTCCCGACATTTCTAACAAAGTAGGTTATTTGTTGATGATGGCATTTATGACAATCAGCGAAAGAAAAGAAAAGAAATATTATCATCAGACTGCTAAAAATGTTTTATGTTCTCTACAATTATACAATATAGCACCTTAATTATACCAAGGCATTTGATACTCATAGATGCAAACAGTTAATCGGAGTGGTTTAGGAAACAGCAGGTTGAATGTATAGTTCCTTCTCTGTTTCCATTTACCTTGCTCCTGGGTTGAAACATCAGGTCTTGAGTAATTGTGGAGTGGGAGGAACATACTGAGAAATCATAATTGTTTATTACAGTTTGGTAAAGGTAAGAAATTAGGTTCAGTTTGCCTTTAATGTGAACTGACCTAATTCACACTTTCCCAAACAATACGTGAACTGAACACCCCTTGAAATTTTTGCTTCTCTCAATTTTACAATGCAGTTCTCTAACCAAATAATACGTACAAAACAACATAAAAGTGCATTACATTAGGTCAAACTGCTTGCAAAAATGTGTACATTAGGATAAATGCAGACTAAAATGCTGACAAATTTTCATGAGTATTTTTTTTAAAGTGTTTTCAAACTACTACTACTACTACTACTAATAATAATAATAATAATAATGTATTTATACCCCACCCATCTGGCTGGGGTTTCCCAGCCACTCTGGGTGGCTTCCAACAAAATATTAAAATACAATAGTCCTTCAAACATTAAAAGCTTCCCTAAACAAGGCTGCCTTCAGATGTCTTCTAAAAATCTGGTAGTTGTTTTTCTCTTTGACATCTGGTGGGAGGGCGTTCCACAGGGCGGGTGCCACTGCTGAGAAGGCCCTCTGCCTGGGTCCCTGTAACTTGGTTTATCGCAGCAAGGGACCCGCCAGAAGGCCCTCGGCACTGGACCTCAGTGTCCAGGCAGAACGATGGGGGTGGAGACGCTCCTTCAGGTAAAGTGCAGAAGTGCAGAGAAATGAACATAAGATTGGAAAATTGGGAACCTGAGAGGAGCCCAAATTGTCAGATATGTCTTCCCCCAGTTATTTCTTTTTTGTGAAGCAGGCATTATTAATTAATTGGTACAATACAATTGTTCTTGAAGTTCACACATCTAGAGAATTGCAATAGATCTGCAGTTATATTGATTATGCACACTTGGTACATAGGAGGGACAAAGCAGGTGATTTCTGCTCATGCAATGTGACTTCCCCTTCCTCTCTTCCCCCCTTTAGCCCCTCAACAATCCCTCAAGCTCTCTCTGGAAGTAGATTTTGAGGGCATGGGGAAAGGCTTCAAGAGGAAGAGGAGGAGAGGAGTGGAAGCCTGTTCTGTTCATGCACTCCACCATTAGATATAACCCAGAGTTTGCTGATGGGAAAGATGCCAGGCCATAGGAACAGCCTCTCTCCCCTGTGTCCTTCAGGAAATTAATGCATGACCATAATTTTGTTAGCCATTGTGACAGCAACAACCTAATCCCTGTAACAAAACCCCCTCAGCAGCCTTAGCGTTTGTAGCTGGAGTCAGTCAGGGACCTGCCCTCCCAGGCCAATTGGGAAAAGGCCTGCAAGGCAGGGAAGGACTCACTGCAGTGATGGTACAATACTTAAAAAGAAATGAAACCACACTTCTCCATTTCTTTTGGAGCATCTTAAAACTGGCTCGTTTAATATTTCTCTCTATGCTGTAGCGTAAGGGTTTTGCCCTCTCCTCCCCTTCCTCAGATGCATAAGTTTCTTCTTCAAAGTGTTACTTTTAAATAAATTGTTCTGTCACCGCACTGATTTCTCCACCCTCTTCTCACCCTGCACACCCACTAAATCTGTCCTGGAGTTCCCCCAATCTTCTGCAGCAGATTCAGGGAGCAGGCAGGGTGTGCATGGAGAGAGGAGAGGTGTAAAAAACAAACAAAAAACCTGCTGAGCAAGCAGAAATCCTTACTTTCATAGGTCTCATTAATGGAACACTTCCATGAAATCTTATGTCTGCCTATCAGTTATTGTGATTCCCCCCCCCATACTTTCATTTTTGTGAGGGTAGAGCCAAGACAGAGTGAAGCAGAATGGAGCAACTTTATTCAATATGCAGGTTCCTACATTCCCATCCTTAACCACATAAACCATTATGGGTGCTATTTGTAAGAGAGATCTGATATGGAAATATTATAAAACATCCCCTGTACAGGTAAAAGAAAAAAGAAGGAAGCATGAAAAATCAGAGAGTTTCAAAATTTGTCTGAAGTGTCAATGGGAAACTTGGTCTAAATTGACCTGTTTTCTTGATAATTTAAATCTGCTTTATTTCAGTTAACCCTCCTTGGTGTTAAAGTGGTTAGCTGTTGGCTTAGATGGATTGCCTTTGTTGGCTGAGCACTAAACGCTTGATACGCCTAAACCATTCTAGAAAGAATCAGAACCAAGCTGGAGCAGTCCCATGAATTGTGTTAGGTCCGTGGAGCTGGCAGCAGTTAATGAGCTGTACTATTGAAGGCTGCAGGCAAGTCTTAACACAATCAGTAGTGTGAAACTACTCCTAACAGTCTTGGTGGGTGGTTAGTCAACCAAGACTACTGTCAGTGCAACTGCCAGGCCAGAAGATTGATGATATCCTTGTGCGCTGTGCCTAGAGCTGGAGACCAACCACTCAGTCAGTAATCACCCACTACCAGGATCCCTCCAGCCTCCGGGGAAGTATCCTTGGCATGATAGGATAACTGTTCAACCCCACCCCACCCCAAGAATCCTCAGAACAATGTCCCCCCCCCCCTCGTCCCTCATTCTCCCTGACAGCAAGGAGTTATTATCCTGGAAGTGAGGTGTATCTAGATCTCAGTCGTCAACCTCCCTATTCCTATTAGCTTTTCCAAGTCTGCCATCTTGACCTAATGGGGGAAATACTTGTTCCCAGACAGCCTGGAGCTTATTGCACATCAGAAATAACCACAACTTCTGTTCAACAGGTAGATAGCTGTAGACAGACAGTGTGTAGCACAGGGGAGTCTCCACATCCCTATTGGAATTCTACCTACACCACTGTTTTGGATTGATTGAGTTTATTTATATATGCTGCTTTTCCACAATGAGCTGTGCCCAAAGCAGCTTACAGCAAACATTCAAAACATCGAAATACAGAGCACTGCAAATGCAAATATGCAAAATGCAGAACATGTCAGTACATTTTAAAATGCTGTGATTTAATTTAGATCATGGAAACGAGGGTCAGAGTGGTATGCCCTGACCTCCTTGCCCTGCTCCCTGCTGCTGAACTTGCACATCTACTTAACTCACCTTGTTCATTGGTGCTCTCTGTAGCTCCCCACACTAGGTTGCTCTTAATTTATATCCCTGGCTAGTTCCTTCCAGTCTAGATAATCAGTACTGTACTCTCCAGGAATGCCTGCAACTACTGTGCCATGACTTCCTCCAGTACCTTACCTAAAAAGGGTAGGGAATACTGACCAAGAGTTGCTGTGTGTCCATGAATCCAGGGTGGGATTCTAGAAGTAGGACAGCAGGTGATTCCAACTCATCTAAAGACACAATAACTACATTATGAACCCACCCAGTCTGCTCTCTGAATTTTGCTCTCTGGTTTTTATGTTTTCAGTTTTATGTGTGTCTGTTAAAAATAAACACAACAAATAAATATTTTCTACCTAAGATCAAGAGGCCAATGGCTTACTTACTATATCTTTGGTTAGTACCTTTATGCCAAAATACTGTTATAGATTTGTAGATTCCCTGTTTTCTCCAGGTTTCTGGGTTCCCTGCATCTCCCTAGATTCCTGGGTGTTGGGTTTTAATCAGTGTTTAGAGGAGGAAGGTAACAGACATTGAAATTAACAGTGTAAAAATATAGACAAGACCAGGTCATTAAGAGCAATTGACACCACAAATGCTGTCCTTCCTCTGGCCCTGAGTAGTGGGCAGGGGCAAAATAGTAGGGAGGGGGAGGTTGCCAGGGTTACAGGGTGTGTGATGTCACCACAGGAATATAGTGTCCTTTTGCAGGAGGTTTTTGGAAAGAGCATGAAGGAAGTTGGGACAGGTTGCATGTGGGACACCAGGAACATGGCTGGTTACAACTCAATATTGCTGAAGCTATGGGAGAAGCAACAGCAGACACTCATAGGGTATAAGGTTCTGCACTCCCCCTATAATGACTTGGGAGTACACATGTGTAAATAAAACTATATATCTTAAAGACACCACAGTCTCCACTATGTCTCATTCCAAACCCTGGTTAAGTGCCAAGACCCCTGGAATCCTGCACTGCTCAGCAGAGATTGGGATGGCCCACAACACATTACTTAACAGCCATCAGAAGAGAAGTGCTACACCTGTTCAAGAGTCTGTAATGGCCCAGATCTTATAATGGTAACATTATCACCAGACACGATAATGTGAAGCTTGATAAAAAGAGTAGGCAGAAGTGTGCAGCCCACATGGGCGAATGGGGCTTCAGATTATAATGATCATATCAGCTAACCAACTGGTCAGAAAGAGAGTCATGTTCCTACTTAAAGACATTCATTAAGGGACATGGAAGCTGAGAGAAAAGGGTAAACAAAGCAAATTAACAAATTCTTTTGATTGGATTAGCAATTTGGGAGCCGGCCACTGCTGTCGCTGAGTATGTCGCCGCCTCTCCTCGCTCCTCTAGGATGATCTTAAGCATCACTGGCTGCACATTGAGCACATTTGTCAGTTTCAAGAGCCACAGGACATAGTCTGGCAAAAAGACTGTTTCAGCAGCAGCATCTGTCTCTGCGTCTGCCTTGTTGGATTCCCGCTGACTGCCTGACGAGATGTAGGGACGTGGATCATGACTGTGGCAGGCTATGCTGTGTGCTCTTGCCAGGCCGCTGTGAGATATTTTCAAAATGATTTTTTTTTTCTGTGAATGGCATTTGTTTTGAATGAAAGTAATATTAGTATTCCCTCTTGAGTAGCCTCATTTGTATTAGCATTTCAGTTGTGGCAGGATGGAAGGGAAAGCCTCCCTTTCCAAGGTCTCTGTGAACTAAAGTACAATTTAGATGTTACCTGTGGCTCTCTATGGTTTCAGACATGGCGTTTCCCCAAGCCTACCTAGTGATGCCCCGGATTTGACCAGGGCTTTTTTGTATGCAAAGGAAGTGCTCTGCCACTTCTGTTGTGTTAACACCTGAAAGTTTAACATTAACTCTCACTCTGATGACTGCACACGGCAACTGCCCTAATACTACAGGATAATAGATTCAGGTAGGTAGTCATGTTGGTCTGACGCAGTCGAAATAAATAAAAAAATTGTCCAGTAGCACCTTAGAGACCAACTAAGTTTGTTCTGGGTATAAGCTTTTGTGTGCATGCACACTTCTTCAGATACCGTATATGCCATTACTGTAGGATAATGGCAATCATAGAGGAATATGTTTGGTGAGTTTGTATTGAACTGTGAAATGCCTAGGTACTTTTACCCTGCCTACAATCTGGACAGGGAAGTATAAAAGCACTCATTACAAATACATATAATTCTTACGAGTTAGTGGGGGATGAGGACCCCCCCCAAAAAGATCTGTGGGTGCCAATTTCCCCCTCTAGATTCTTGAGTGCTGGGGTTTAATCATACCTGACAGGCTGAGCTTATTTTCTACTAGACAGAAGGGCATAGGGGAGTGATGCCCTGCCATTAAGCCATCTACAAGATAAAAGACCCTACAAGTAACTGAGGAGAGTTTACCAGGGCAATGTGGGCATGATGTGGCACAGAGGGGTATTTTTTTTGGGGGGGCAATGTGTTCTGAGAACAAGAATGAGGAAGTGAGGAGAACTCCATGTGGTGCTGGCTGGAGGAGTCTGTACCAACAGACCAAGATCAAGACTAAGTATGAGTATCAGAACCATCATGTCGTGAGTTTACTTTTGCACAATCTATGCCAATGACAGTGACTTGCTGTGGCAAGAAGACTTAGTGATGTTATCTCTCTGACTTATGTGGTGATTTCAAATAGATGAGCGGGGTCACATGATGGGAATTCAGTGAAGGAATGCCTCTCCCTGTGGTGACATAATGTTTGCAGCAGCTCTAAGCCCTGCTGGGGAAATAAAGGATTGTCTCTGCTCATCCGGAAATTGAACTCCAAACCAGTTACGTTTCCATTATTTGGATTGCTGGGAATATGGTATTAAAGAGTCCCTGTTCTAGTCTTCCTGCTACCTTTTTATTCATAGCCCAGTTCTTCTCTGCAGTTATCACCACTACTTTAGCCAGTTGTGGAAATTTTGACCCGTTTCCCCAGGCATCTGACAGGGATGGTCACCATCTTGCAAAGAGGTACAGTGAGCCTTGGGATAAGCAGTAGTTAGGGATGCCACCATCCTCATTTTTCAGTTCAGCCCAAGAGTAATAATTCTTGGTACTTCAAAGGGAGAGGGGATCTGCTCTCGGCTGACATGTTCATTTGAATCACTCATTTCTGGTAACTAGTTACATGATAGTTTATGAAGCTTGTGGTGGAGAGCTTTTCTTTGCTTGAATATTGTCGCTGCATTATTTCTTTTATTTTAATAGTATTAAAAATAATAACATGCATTAACAACTTTCTGTCTGATTTGAAAATAGTCAGTTTAGAAAGGGGAAAAAATAAACATATCTAGCAGTTAAAATACTCAGCCATGATTTGGATACAGATTTCGCTTTCTACAGACACCAAAGCTCATTTTATCCACGGAAGGCTTTTGATATATAAGAGAAATATCACTGTGACTTAGTGACTTTTGTTGGCTCCAGATTCTCTCTTCAGACCTTTCCCACCAGACCTTCCACATTGACCAGGAAAATCTGAAGAGAGCTTGTAAGCATGTTTGGGTAACTGTACTTATAACCATTCCTGTTATTGGGAAATTTGGATGCAAGTATTAAAATCAATGTTTCAGATTTTGACTTACAGTGGTGCCTCACAAGACTAAATTAATTCATTCCGCGAGTCGTTTCGCATTGTGAAAATGTTTTCCCATAGGAATGTATTGAAATTTAATTCCCATAGGAATGCATTGAAATTTTCGTCTTGCGAAGCACGACCGTAGAAAAATTCGTCTTGCGCGTCACCTAAAAAATGGCAAAACCTTTTCGTCTAGCGAGTTTTTCGTTGTGCGAGGCATTCGTCTTGCAAGGTACCACTGTAAATTGAAGTCATGGTATGCAATATTCCCAGCAAAATGATTTAATTTCCATGTGATTAATAAATGAATGAATGAATTCTGAAATGTCATTTGGTTTTATTTTTTTACTTTGGGTGTGTTTTCTTCTTTAATGCATTCATAAAACCAAAGAACATTAGGTGTATCATTCTATTTGTTCTATTCCGAGAAATGGTGGTGAAGTTTAGATGACTGACAGCTGAAGTATTAAAGGGAATAAGAATGATTTTTGTAGGTTCGTTGTACAGAAAAAGTAAACCCTAATGTTATTTTCTAACCTTGCCATCATTACCCTTGGAAGGAAATTGGAAGGAAATTGGAACATGATCCATCACAGTGGGCAATTTCCTACAGAAGCAGTCATATACACAACTTTCCTGACACAACACACAAATAACAAAGAAATGTCTCTGTTACAAAACATGTAGTGAAATGCAAGGCTTTGAAACATTCATAATATGTATCTGAAACTTTGGTTTTCTTATTTTTTATTTGCAGCATCAGTTGCATCAACCTGTAATGATCCTGGAACTCCTCAGAATGGCAGCAGATATGGAGACAGCAGAGAACCTGGGGATGCCATCACCTTCCAGTGCGACCCAGGGTATCAGCTCCAAGGGCAGGATAAAATTACTTGTGTGCAGCTGAATAATCGGTTCTTTTGGCAACCTGATGCACCTACATGTATAGGTATTGAGATGGAATGTTAGGTTCTTTTTAAGGTTTTAATCTAAGATACCACTGCATTCTGGTATTCAAATTGGGTCATTCAGGGTGGTATAACACTTAATGCAGCAGACATGGTTGTGGTGGCTCAGACTGAAAATAGATTACTTTTTGTGTCCTTAAAGACTTGGGTATGTATTATTGAGAACCCTTTGAGCTAAAGTTTCCTAATGTTTGCATGAGATAGGACCATAGCGGCCAACTTTTCCCTTTTCTTGTGAGGAATCCTATTCAGAATAAGTGAATTTCCCTTAGAAAAGGGAAACGTTGACAGCTATGGATAGGACCTATGGGATTTACCTTAACTAAACTTCTAGATCTAGGTTTTCCAGATGCAGAAGATTAACAATTTTTGGTACCTTACTTCACCAAAAGCTGGGCCTATTGAACCTGCTGACAGAAGAGTATAGTGCTTTGTGTACGATAAACTACAGCTAGCTTTGTAATTAAATATGTTTGAATACATAAATACCATGAACTTGCACTTACATGACTTGTAGATGGGATGAAATATTACTGGTTCTCTGACAAATTTCCATTTATTCTGATGTAAATAAGGGTTGCAGTGTTTACTTACTTAATTGCTTAGTTTAATTAGGTTCAAGGGTGTCCTGATTCAGCAAGCAGCAGATGTATTGATTATAATGGAGTGATTAGTCAAGCAGCATAAACTTTATTTTACCTATATGCAAATTTACACAAATTTACATCTATCATTCAACTAAATTTATCCCAATTCCTTGAACTTTGATGCAGTTTTAAAGTAAACTCAAATGCTTGGGAAAATGTGTTCAGGAATGGTTTTTCTGGTTGGCTCAATTGTTAATCCTAGATCTAGATAAACTTTCACCACTGTTTGTAATGTAATTGTTCCCATGCGCTATAACATTAGCGCATGTGCAATGTGGTACTGCCCAGACAGATAACTAACTTGAAAAACAACAGTAATGTTCTGCCTTTGCACGGTATTCCAAATCATCTGCCCCTGCTATGCACCCTTAATAGAATGAGTTCAACCCTGGGGCATTTTCTGTGAGAAACATGCTTGAAGGAGTTTCACAGTTTTGCTGGGTAATTTGAAAAAGCAGAAGCTTTGTGATGGTGAACTGTTGGAAATTCGCTTTATAACCCCTAGGAGCAGCAATTTGGTTTGCCTTAACCACAGAAGTGGCTTGACAGGTGGGGTGGAGTCACTGTACCTGCTTACTGGGAAAGGGAGGAACCTGGCATCAGGGAGGTCAACGCGGTGCAAAAGCACTAGTGGAGCCAATCCAGCAATTCTGCTGGTTTGTTTACACCATGCCAACCTCTGCTCCTTTGCCCCTCCAAGCAGCAGCCTCCCCCCCACCCCCACTGAAATGCTAACATAGCAGCCTCCCCCCTACTTAATCTTGAGTGTGAACTAAATTTTTGGTTGTAGAAATGAAGAGGAAAGGCCAGACTTGCTAGTGTATCAGGAAGAAGCAATAATTAGAGCCAAATAGATGTGAAGTCAGCGGTGTGAATGTAATTAAGACTCACAATTCTGTAACTCAAATAGCGAGCTGGAAAAAAGAGAGAGACATTGTTCATACTTTTGTAAACCAAGAAAATCTTTCATAAAATAATAATAATGAGGGGGGGGGGGAAGCAGCCAAAGGAAAGCCACAGGACTGTGGGCCTGGAGACAGAATGTATTCTCTCTTTCCGTCATCACTCTCTGAAGCTGCTATTTGCATTTCAAGGGAAAACGCCACTGCAGCCAATGGAAGCAATGCCATCTCTAGTTCGACCTTTAGACAAGGGATGCAAAGCAGACTGATTAGCCTATTTGGTTTTCCTTTGTTTGTTGTTTGTTTTTTTATGCAAATAGTTCATTTAGGAGAGTCATTATGGCAAAGTACCATAAGTGTACTTTACTAAGAAGGATGACCTTGAGGATTATGCAGTTTAAAATGTTCATTATACTAAACATAACAGGACTTCAAGCCTCAGAGGTTCTATAAAGGCAGGATAAAATAGAGCATTTAAAATCCCTCACCAAGTATTACTCTTGTATGCTAGGGTAGCTGAGATTTTATAGCTCTTCTTTTTAGCATTCTGACTGTTGTCAAACAGACATTCATGTTTGTTTAATTTTTTATTTCACTTTTTTTTTTTGCTGCGTTCACATTTTATAACTTCTCTGAGAGCAGCTCTGTATTTTACCTCAGGCTGAGTCATCAGAAGATGTGGAAAAATTTTGAAGTCTTCACTAGAGTAATAACTTACAAAAGAGCTATTTTGTTAGTGTGATCTATTTTTAAACAAAGTAGCCGCCTGGGTTGATTACTATTGTTACTACAATGAGAATTATAGGTGTTCAGTACCACTGTTAACAAGACCTCTAATTTTAAGTGCATGATTGCAGATTTAGTTGCCTACCTGCCAGCACAGAATTACGCAATTGTTTTTTCCCCCCTGTTAGTGCCTGCCTGGGTACTTGGATTGGGAGACATCTTTTTTTAATCAAGTAAAGTGATTTCATTGGCTTTCTTTTGTCTAAAGAAAGACAGACAGGAGGATAGACAAATCCTCAATTTTGAATGTTTCTTTATGCAGAAGCTCTGCACTGCTGAAGGAATTTGTTAGAGGAATAGCCAAACACATTATTAATACCTTTCTCAAGAGGCCTTCCTTACATAGGATTGTGTGACTGTGGGGTGGGGTTGTTTTGCACTTACCCAAAATACAACGTTTTCTGTCCTGGAACCCAAATTATGGGATTCACTTCCCAGAGAAGAATTCTTGGTTAGACCAGGGTGCAATTTTAAATAAAACTTGAATACCTTTGCTATTTATCCATACTTGTCACACTTTAAAGGCCTTAACGCCTTGTCATTCTTTGACCTACTTTAATAAGCAAAACCTCTCCTTCCATACGTCTTTGCTACCCTGACCCCTGATCCTGATATGTGACATACTTTACAGATGTTCCTTTTCTCTCCCATCAGGTTTTAGGAACCTGGATGTGAAATGACTGTGTTGCTGTTTCTGTCTTATCTTATCTTTCTCTTATTATTTTGCAGCTGATTTATTAATGCTTCGTTGTTGTTTTGCTGTGTTTCACTTCTACAGTATTATAATTGCAGATTTTGGCTGCAGTCCTACGCACAGTTACTCTAGCTGTGGAGAGAGAAAAGGCAGTGTTTGCAATCCTCCCCACTGTTAAGGATGCTGCCTTTTACTCTTTATCTGTAAATAGCAGACATAGCTCATTATCTCCTAATTTTAGCAGGGCGGTGGGCTAGGATTGGCAAATGGAGCCCTCTGGCTGACCTTTAGGTAGTGATCTCTACTGAACAAGCAGAGGGCTTTATCTCTCAATCGAAGTCCTGGGAACCACAGTACTGAGAACGGGGGATAAAGCTGTGGGGGTTGGCGGGCCACTTCCTGTGGCTCGGTGGGCCAGAGCCAGCCTATGGCTTGTGGGTTGGCTACCCCTCTCTTAGCAGAATGAGGTGGTAGCTGCTTCATACATGCAGAGAGCATTTAACTTCTTCTTTTTTTAAAAAAAACTTCTAACAGTGTGTACCTTGCAAAACCTAGTCCAATAGAGGACTAGGCTAGAATCTTTGCGCCTGTTATGCTGTTTCGACTTGCACATGGTGTACGTATCTGGGGGAAGGGTAGTATTGGATAGTGATATACAGTGGTACCTCGAGTTACAAATGCCTCAGGTTACAAACGCTTCAGGTTACAAACTCTGCCAACCTGGAAGAGTTACCTCGAGTTGAGAAATTTGCCCCAGGATGAGAATGGAAACACAGCGGCAGCAAGAGGCCCCATTAGCGAACGCATGCCTCTAGTTAAGAACAGTTTCAGGTTAAGAACGGACCTCCAGAACGAATTAAGTTTGTAACTAGAGGTACCACTGTATGCACATAGTACATGCATGCATACGGAAACATGTTGCAAACACACACATTCCTATATGTGCTTAGTTCTTTTTGCTCTTGGATTATTATTGAATAGCAGCTAACTAAAAAGTAAGATGGAAGAAAGGAATGGTTAAATGTATAAGATCTCAACTTACTTTGACAATTGCCAGTCCTTAGTGTGACCATTGTGATCAATTTTGCTTTCCTCTCCTCTGTGTTCTGTGACAGCTGCGTGTGGTGGAAACCTCACAGGCCCGGCAGGTGTTATTTTATCACCAAACTACCCGCAGCCGTATCCTCCTGGGAAGGAGTGTGACTGGAGAATAAAAGTAAACCCTGATTTTGTCATTGCCTTGATATTCAAAAGGTACCATTTCTAGAGCCATGCTTTTTTTATTTTTTACAGCATGTGTTTATTTAAATGTCACATTCAAAAAATCACATCATTTATCACTTCATAGCATTTCTAATTACTTTTCCCCCCCAAGCAATGCTCTACAGCCTTCATTTAGAACGTTCTGTGTCCGTGCTACAGGAAGATGTAGAAGCGAATAAGAACTTAAGAGAAGCTCTGTGGGGGGCATCTAGTTTTGCTTCCAACTGTGAGCAAATGCCTGCCAGAAGGGCATCAAAGCTCATGAGTCTAGATGTCCCTCCAACTCTTCAATTCTATGAGTCCCAATTCTAAAATTACAGGGGTGCTGGAGGGGGCCTTGCTGCTTTACTTTTTTGTGATGGGTCTCTTAGCTACTATCTTTACAAGGCTACAGGGGACCATGGATTGACTAAAATGGAGAGGGAGAAGAGGTAAGGGCTGGAAACTAGGTTTTATTAAACTCCCCCCACCTGATTTCTCTGCTGTTTTCCCCTAGTAGCTGGTATTCGGAGGCAAAAAGTTAATAGTTGCTGATAGACTAAGCTATCCACTAAGATAATGCCCATCATGGCATCATGTGGCAGTATGTTCTATAATTAAATTATGCATTGTGTGAAGAACTACTTTATTTTGTCCGTCCCGAAGCTACTACTGAACAATGTTGTTGAATTGCCCAAGTTCTAAAGAGGGGCAACATTTTCTCTCTGCCTAAGCTCTTCACATCCCCCCCCCTAATCTTATATAATTTTATCATTGCTTCCTCCCCCCCATACAAAAAAGCCCTGCTGTATTTCCTGATAAAGAATGTTCCCTTAATTATTTTGGTTTCCCCTTTCTCTCTTTTTGAGATGGGGCCACACACAAGAACCGTACACAATATTACAAATGCTTTGCACAATAGATTTATAAAGACATCATGAGTATTTGCGCTCCATGTTCGGTCCCTTTCCTAATAATCTCTTACATGACATTTGCTTTTTTTAGTACCACTGTACAATGACTTGACATTTTCACTGAGCCTCCCGAGGTCTCCTTCCTGGTTAGTCACAGACAGTGTAACTTTATAGCAGTATACATTTAGATTTGTGGTATGGTGGGTGAAAAGTTTCATATGTTTGCTTTAATAGTGCTAAATACACAACTTGTGTATCAGAGCTTAGTGTCATCTGCCAAGTAAATCCTTTTTAAGGTGCACTTAGAACAGGGCTTCCCAAACTGTTGGTACGTATGCCGCAAGGTATTCTGGGGGATATCTGTATACTTTCTTCTTCAGGACAATGTCACTATCCATATATTAGCAGAGAAACTGGAAATAAGTATTGGACAGGGCTTCTGTACTGTGAAAGCCGTAGAACAGTGAGGACATCCAATGCAGTGATTTAATTTTTCAATTGAGCCGCTAGCACACCAGCTTAGGAAGGATACAAAATGTGATTTGCTACTGCTGATACAGGGCAGTATTAGTACATCTGTGATTTAGTCCATCCCCCCTTGAAGTCAGTGTGAGAACTCTTGACTGACTGCAGCCTTCTTAAATTGGGAGGGGTATGTGTGTCTTATTTGATTTTGAAGAGCTGCAGAAAGTTACATTTCTTTTTTTCCTAACCTGCAGCACTCCATACACATAAGGGAATAGATTGTTCTGTGGCACTTCTTTGAAAATTTCATTAACAGGGTATAAGAATTAATTAAAGTGAATGTGGGATGTAATCACTACATGGTAAAGGTGTTTATCTATATTACTGTATTAGTTTACTCAAAGCAACAGAAAAAGTATAGCCCCCACCAAGTGCAAATCAGTGGGGGGTTTTTGGAGGGGGGGGGACAACATTTAAAAATATATTTTGAGACAGGTAAAAAAGCAGGAGGAATTCATCTCTACTTCCCCAAAGACTGCTATATATTTTACAAACTCTATCAGCTTTTCACCATAAATATTGGCTTTCACCATTTTGGGTTTTCTGCTTTTTATTTCCTTTTTGGTGCTACAACTATATTACCCCAAACGTTAGATGAGATCAGGAGCATTCCATAGAAGATGATTTCTACTGAATCTTGCCTTCCTATGGCATCTCCCTGCACCGTGCTCTTCTGGAGAGTCTCCCCAAAATACCAAACCAGTCAATTAAGAAAAATACGGTGTGGAACCACAATTACCATAAAAGTGTTGGGCTCCTGTTTCTATTCCTAGTTGTTAGGACTTTGCTTAGTTTGTAGTTTTTTCCCTCTCTCAAGGGACTTGCTTCACTCAGAATATTCCGGTACTGAGCCAAAAATGCCCCTCTATTTCCACAACAACATTTGCAGGCCATAATAATGGGTATCATTACAGTGATCAGGGGTGGGAATGATAATAGTAATGTTACAACTTATGAAAGAAAGTGGTGTAATTTTTGCTACAGCTACAAGTTGTCACCACGTTTCTAACAATGCTGTATGATGCCATAACGTTGTTTCAGGGCATTGTGAGACTCATGTGGCAGTTTTACTGGCTAGTAGATAACTTTTTTGCTCAGTGCTGGAATATTTTAGCAATTCAGCCTGGCATTCATGAAGACCTACATAGGTTTTGCATTTTAAAAACCTGATTTGAGCACTCCCAGGTATGTGCTGGGATCAACGTCTTGATTTTCCTTTAAAGTTCATCTCATACAGATTAATTTGCACAATTATTTTGAGTAAAGTAAATGTCTTGATTCCCTAAACTCTAGTAAACAATGCTGTTAGACCTATTTAGTGCTAGCTAGGTAGGTACATGGATATGGCAGAGAAACACAGAATGGTGGTAAATGTAAAATAATATATATAATTTAAGCTACTAAACTTTGAAGGAGTTACAAAAGAAGTTCCAATTACTTTAGTTAAAACTGCTTTCTAGGGATCAGTTAATAGTTCCAGTTAAGCTACTGTTAAAGTAGATAGTGACATTATCATCCTCAAATGAAACATCAACGGAACCCAAAGAGTTCTGAGAAGACTTGTGAACACGTAGGAAACACCCTTAAGCCACTGGAATCTAAGGAACAGGCAAAATATATAGAGGCAAAGGGCTCCATGCCAGATTCTTCCCCATGGAAATGCAGCTTGGGTTGGCATATATAGGATTTTAGCTGCCCATCTTCTTGTACCTATCCAGAAAACACTGAGGGCCAAAACATTCTCTAATAAGTATTAATAAGGAATGGTGGGGGGAGCTTGAACAAAGTGTGGCATTCTGAAATAAATTGCAGTATAATAAGTTAGACTTTACCATTTGTTCATACTTTAGAATGTGGGAGAGAGAAATCCTTTATAGAAGTGTACCACAAATCTTAGAAGTAGAGTTGGAATGTTGATGCCATTATCTTTATTTTTTAAGCAACAACAACAACAACAGAGACATTTTATTTCTTGCTTCTCTATTTCAGTTTCAACATGGAACCCAGTTATGATTTTTTGCATATTTATGAAGGAGAAGATTCCAACAGCCCTCTAATTGGCAGTTTTCAAGGCTCCCAGGCACCTGAAAGAATAGAAAGCAGTGGTAATAACCTATTTCTGGCATTTCGTAGCGATGCTTCCGTCGGCATGTCAGGATTTGCCATTGAATATAAAGGTAAATTTAACAAAATATGTATCATCACATAAAATGTAAACACAATATTTCCCCCCATCTAGTTATACTTGACATGTCGTGAGGGATCATGCATAGGTTTCTGACAAAGTTTGTGAAATTTAGATACAGATTCGTAATCAAGTATAGCTTAAGTATATTGATGGCCTTACTCTCTCATGTATGGCGCATATCATCAACGTGGCTATGATCACAAAAAGAACCAACATCGTTATCATATCAGCTGGACTGATTTTATCATGTAAGCTCTTGTAGGAAAAGCCACACATAGGCTACAAAAGAAAAAAAAATCATAAGGACATTCATTTGTGATGGAAAGCTCTTTTTTAGACAACTCTCTGCTCCCAAAACACTTGAACACCGTTTTTAGAGCCATGCTGTATATAGATATAGAAGCTATTTTTTTGTTCAGTTAATTTTTATATATATTTATTCATATGTCATTTACTCCATTTGTTTAGTTGCTAATTTGCAACTGGTTCATACATTTCTGTAGTCACAGTTCATTTTTGTTTGCCATTGTTTCCAATGGAAAACCCAGCCAGTCTTCTGCATCCTGATACTTCGTTGTTTGCCTCCAAGTTACATTAAATTTTCAGGTACAGTGGTGCCCCGCTAGACGAAAATAATTCGTTCTGCGAGTATTTTCGTCTAGTGGGTTTTTTGTCTAGCAAAGCGGCAATGTAAACTGTGGTTTTCGCTAGACGAAAAAAAAAAGGATGAAAAAATTTCGTCTTGAGAGGCAGCCCCATAGACTTTTTCGTCTTGCGGGGCAGCCTCCCGCTAGACGAATGCCTTCGTCTAGCGAGGCATTCGTCTAGCGGGGCACCACTGTATTCTTCTTCAAGGGGAATATATGGGACATACAGTGGTACCTCTGGTTGCACACGGGATCTGTTCCAGAGCTCCGGTCCGATCCCGAGGTGTGCGTATCCGGATATGTTGCTTCTGCGCATGTGTGCGGTTTAGTGCTTCTGCGCATGTGCGCTGCACATAGAGCTCTTTTGCGCATGCACAAGCAGTGAAACCTGGAAAAATACTTCTGGGTTTGCCGCATACGTATCCCGAAGGATACGCAGAGGTACCACTGTATATATGTTATGCATGCATATATATGTAAGGCATGCTCATGCTTCCTCCTTACACAAACATCAGGGTTCAGAGAAGTTCCTTGTGAATAAATAACACATAATGTGCAGAACCCTAACTCTATCATGCTGCTGCACCTAACACACCGAAGCCTAGTAGTGGTTATACATTAAAAATATATACCATATTTTATTGTTGCAGTGAGACCAATGTACCATGCGACGTAAGTCACAGCATTGGATCCAGACGTGCACTCTGTTGTGCTGAGGGAAACGGGATTCCTCATTTTCTCTTTCTTCTCCAGTGCCCACTTACAGCTATTTTGGAGGATTGAGGGACCCTTCAGAACAGCCTAAGAGATAAACACTGGAGACGCCTTCAGGGGGATCAGTCAAAATTGCCTCCCCTTTTCCTTTTGCAGGAGCCTCTGCTGGACCAAAGTCCCTTCTAGGAATGGAAGAAGCCTTCCATTCATAAACTGGCAATACTGGAAGCAACTGCTTATGCTATATTCTGAATCTCTCTTGGTGGGAGTGTGCACATTAGAATCCCAGTTCTGAAAAGGTCTTATGATTTGACGAATACACTTATTTTCTTTTTGTCTGCTTGGTTTGTTGAACGCCTAAACGGCTTTTATGCCCAGTAAAAAGAACGAGAGAGCTGCTGTTGAGGGAAGATCTTCTCAAACAGAAATGACTTGCACAATTTAAATACGAGAAAATGATGTACATCTGTTTAATACATAACAGTTTCATACATTCTGGGTGCAGATTATTTGAAGACCAATTTGCATACATGTTTATTTCTCGAAGCTATATAAAATGAGAATATTTCTGCTTTATCTGACAGCCGTTCCCAGCCAATCAGGAGATATGTATTTGCATAATACCTTTTGGGTTGTTTCTGAAAGGATAATGTGAACATGCAGATTTCTCTTGTCTCATTAGCTGTTTTTCTTTGCTTGGGTTTGCATATGTGCTTAGAATTCCCAAGCCCTTTCCTCTTAGAGCAGCTCTAGTTTCTTTGTGGAAATAGTATCAAAATGTACAGGACAGATGTAATTAAAGAAAAAGGAGGAAAAGCCCAGTCGAATCATGTGTACCACGACTGCTTTATCAATATAGTTATATAAACATTCTAAAACAATGCTCATTTGTTCAAAGGGGTTCACATGATCCTGCTACCTGCATAGAAAGGATGTTGCACAGCAAGGCTACAAAGGACAGCCCTCCAACTGCCTACATTAAATGGGTAGCCCTGCTCCCTGAGGTCCATGCATATAACATACACGATTGAATATTTGGCAGGGAGTAGAGAGAAAATAGAGGGGAAATGGACTGGAGTGGCTGGAACCCTGAGCATTTTGTAAGATACATTTCCTATTCTTTAAGTTATGCTTCAAAGTGCCCTGGTTCCGTAAAATGTTATTTAAACATAGTACATAATCAGCTCTGAAATGCTGATTCAATTTAGGGAATTAAATCTTTTTACATGCCAGCTGTGGGGCTTCAGTGCCCTTCATAATTTTTCTTCCTGTCCATATTGCTAGCTGAAGTGGAATAAATTATGCACCAACAGCAAATACATACTTGTATTATTTATATAGGTCACAAATTTTCAGTTGTTTTAGTGCTTAATACACACAGCCTGTTTTCTAAGGCTTTGCTCCTATAGTAAGGCTTGGCTCTTTGATGTGCATCCTGTTCTGATTGTTATTGCCATACTGTTTTTTTGTTTGTTTGTTGTCACCATACCACAACGACCACACACAGCCTCAGCAATGCTATGGCTGCCCTCGTATCGAACTTCAGTCGGGATTCTCCGACTGCTGAGTTTGAATTATCTCTACGTTTGCCAGCACATTGACCTATAATTATGAGCCAGTGAGTGCCAATAGACTTTTAAATACCCGGACAATCAAATATTCTAATTGCCCCATCCAGTATAAAAAGTAGCAGCTCTAACTGAACTACTAAGTCCTATAACTGAACTGATTTTTTAAAAAAACAAATTTTTATTGGTTTTAAAACAAATACAACTATGAAACACTTATCCATCAGTACAGCTAATGATGTTTGTTATATCAATTGTCTCTAGAAATACACATACTTTCAACATTTAAACATATTACTTGACATAACCCCTCCACTGATAATACTGAGTTGCTGGTTTGGATTTTGGCCATTGGCATAGTTAAAGAAAGGGACCCATGTTTCTCATACGGTGTCTCTATTCGTTATGCCTTTAATTGCTCTGGCAACAAAAAGAATAACAGATTTCTTCAGCTAGAGTTGAACTTCTTACATGTTACTTACTGTTACACATTACCATTCTTAGTTCTGTATTTATAGAACATTAGCACTTTTTTATCCTAAACTTCAGATTCTCCAGATGCAAGCATAAGCATATTTACACATTCAGAGAAGCAAAGGATTCACTTCTCTTAGGCCAGGACACAGACTCCCACTCCCCTTGTCTTCTATTGGACTAACAGAAAGCCTGCTGCAGGCCTGTATTTATTCCATTTGTTCATTGTCCAACCTGCTACAGTAAGGGTCAACAAACAACAGAGGACACACACCCCTTCCATTCCCCAGTTTTCCAGAGTCCAAGTCACTCAATCCCCTGTGATAGCTTTAAGGCCAAAGACATGGGTGAGCTTTGTTCATTTCCCCTTTGCCCTGAAGCAATCATGGGCATCTGTCCTAAGTTGAAGACAAGCTGCCTGTTTCCCTTTAGCCTAACTCTCTCTCTCTCTCTTTCAATAATTTTTATTAAGTTTTCTGTTTTACATTTCAAAATAAACATTATACATAATACCAGTATCCAAAGACTTCCCTCCTTCCCCTTCCGTGGTTCATTTTACTTGTCTATCAATCCTGCATATTTTACTATAGCCATTTTAGTCAGTTTTCCAATTTTACATCACTCAAATATTAGTTACACTGTTGAATTTTATCTTAATGCTGCCAGTGTTTTCAGCTGTGTGCAATTATTTTCCATATACTCAGCAAAAAAAATCCACTCTTTGAATACATGTTCTTCTTGTTCTCTTATTATATATGTTAAACATGCTAGTTCTGCATATTCTGTCATCTTAAATTGCCAGGCCTCCTTGCCTGGGACCTCACAAAAGAAAACCCGAGCCGACAGTGTTGCATACATACATAATTGTTTCTGACACCTGGGAACCTCTATCTGAACTATTTCTAACAAAATGGTCTCTGGTCTTTTTGGGAAGGTTGTTTTAAACATTTTTTTCCAGCTCATTATAAATCATTTCCCAATATTCTTTAACCTTTTTACATGACCACCACCCCCCTTAGCCTAACTCTTACCCATGGCCTATTATGGGCTTGCAGCTGTTTGCCGCTCTTTGCATGTCGAGGCTTCCGGCCAGCTCCCACCCCAGTAACTCAGACATCACACAGTAATTTTAGTTTAAGGTTTTTGGCATAATTTTGGCCACAACTTTATTTAAATACAGCCAATGTGAGTGGTTGCTTAGGCATTGGTTACCGACTACTGTCCCCCCAGCCATGGGACAGCTGACATTCGCTTTAAGGGCGAAGTCAGGAAGGGTAAACACCTAAGGGAGAAAAGGAGTCGGGCCACGACCCACGGTTCTCCCCCAAATGCTCCCAAGGACTCTGCGTGGCCCTAGCCCCCCACCACTTGAGGTGGGGGTGGACAAAAGCAAGAAGAGCCCCTGGATTCCTTTAACAGAATACCCTTTTTGCAGGGGTAGGCCCAGCCAATTCCATACCCCTGCCCAGCGCATTCAGGGGTAGGCCCAGCCTATCCATACCCCTGAAGCAGCATTACTAGGGGCAGGCCCAGCCTATCCTGACCCCTAGTGCGAGCAATTTTAACCAATGCCTAACCGCCAACCTTACAAGTTGTGACGATTTGCTACGCAGTAGGCAAAACCAGTGACAAAAGCCAATCAGCCACTGGACAAATTCCTACCAGGCTCCTGTTCCAAAGCAGACAACCCCATGACAGGCATAGCAAGGTCAAGCAGCAGGACACCATTCCCTAAAGTTAGGGAGGGCGGGCGGGAGATCCGTTGCACGCAGCAAAAGTGAAACTAGAGTTTCACAAACACAGGTTTTATAGGCAGCACCTGTCAATCATCAAGTGGCAACATACCCAACTCCCCAGCGACTCGCCCCAACCAATCGCTAGCTGTGGCCAAACCAAAAACTGCCCAGCAACTGGGAGCTGCTCCTTTAACCCTCCTGCAACCCGTGCTCTCTTTTAAGGGAGAACCCGCTTTATCACCAATATTCTGAGAGAGCATGAGGCCCTTTTTATGTTGGAGAAACAGGCATGTAGAGCACATGTATAAAGCACATGACTTCCCTCAAAGAATCATGGGGACTGTAGTTTCATCTTCAGGGAGCTACAATTCACCTCCCCATTAATAAACTACACTTCCCAAGATTCTTTGGGGGGAAGTTATGTGCTTCAAACGTGTGCTGGGTGTGCTTTAAATGTATGGTGTGGATCTGCTCTAATTCATCCACCGACTGTTATCTGAAAAGATAAGGGTCTCTACCCTGCTGTCCTCCCCTTTCATGTTTTTGCTTCTCTAATACATTTGGAAGTGATAACAGTACTCAAATGAAGAATGATTATCATTAAAGCTCAGCTTGATTCTTACGTTTTATCCCACGAGTGCTTGTGGACTGGCATCCCTAATGCCTTAATTCTCCTTCTCTCTCTTTCTCTTTTTAATTAGAAAAACCACGGGAAGCTTGTTTTGACCCCGGCAACATAATGAATGGAACTAGAATTGGAGCAGACTTTAAACTCGGATCGAGTATTACTTACCAGTGTGATTCTGGCTATAAAATTATCGATCCTTCCACTATCACTTGTGTGATTGGCGCGGATGGAAAACCTGCATGGAACAGAGTGTTGCCATCTTGCAATGGTATGTACTGAATTGGAGGGTGCTTTCTCTCTGCAATTGCAGGCTGGAAGAACGAGTTCCATGCTATTAGCCAGCATGAGCCAGTGTGTTGGGCTAATGGGGGAAGGGAGGGGTGGGGAGAGGAGAAAACCCACCTTCTCTTGCTGCTCACCTTTACTGCTATTCTCATTACTGATGATATAAGGAAAGGAAAGGCTGGAGTGTGTTTTGGAGGAGGAACCCATCTCTATTGAGTGCCCACTATGCAATATCTCAGGTTCAATCCCCTGTGTCTACTGTTAAAATAATCAGGTAGTGAGTGGAAGTGAAATACCATTGCCTGAGATCCCACAAGGCTTCTCTCAGTCAGAGTAAACAATATGGGACCAGATGAGCAAATAGTCCTATGAGATTGCAGGCAGCTTTCTATGTTATGTTCCTAAATCTTGCTTCAGTTAGCAGATGAAGAAGATCCTTTTGAACCTAATTCTAATTTAGTAAAGCCAGGTGGATGGCCCTGCCAGCCTCCCACTGATAAGCTGTTCTTGCTTTAAGGCTCATCAATACTTCCATTTGCCCATCTGCTGCTTTCCCCCAGGTTTAGTGCTGAATCGGAGCAAACATCCATCAAATTTGTTTTGATTTATTGCTAAAGTGTGGGTTTTCTAGGGGAATGCAGTGGGGCAAAGGGAAAACCACTCTGACATACAAC
Source organism: Lacerta agilis (assembly GCF_009819535.1). Taxonomy (NCBI): domain Eukaryota; kingdom Metazoa; phylum Chordata; class Lepidosauria; order Squamata; family Lacertidae; genus Lacerta; species Lacerta agilis. The sequence continues at coordinate 21,333,182 of NC_046314.1, forward strand.
AAGCAAAAAACTGCTTGGACCTGTGCTTTCTAGGCATGGAACAGGCAGAAGTGTCGACGAGTCTTTAGTGACATTATATGGCAGAATGGAGTTCTTAATGGAGTTTTATTGAAAGTGAAGCACTAATTGTTGTGTTTTTATATTTAAATAACTTAAAATATGCTGGTTGCACTGAGGTAAAACGCAGATGTTTTAAATCATTAAATTGTGGAAGATTCTCTCTCTCTATTATTTCTTATTTATCTAAAGACTTACCAAAACTTCTCCAAATTATTAGTTTTCTTCCCAGAGGTATTTGCATATGGTGATGCAGTATTGTTGCTGATGATGATTGTTGTTGTTGGTGATGATGTTGTTGTTGATGATGATATGCCAGTACATTTTAAAGTAGTAAATATCAATACAGTTTAAAAACAGAAAATAATTCCTCAAGGTTAGCTCATGGTTTCTTTGCATGAGACGGGGGTTAGTGTAAAGCTTTTGATTGATGGAGTGTATAATAAAAGGTTAAAAACCGGATACTGAAGCCTATGAAACATTAATTACTTCTCAAGAGGATACATTGACAGAGCAGTCCAACTACTACCTCCACCACACCTTACACCAGTCTCAATGGTTGACTTGAGTGGAGATGTCACTCTGTTCAGTTCTTCAGGCTGAGCTGTCCTCCCACTGGTTGCTGAACAGACAGGTGCGTTTCAAGGGAGGGCGTGTGCCCAATAATCCTGGCCCCCTTTCTGAGGCCAATGGAACGATGTGATTGCAGATGTGGCAGGGGCTCCACCTCTCTGCGGATCCCTGGAGGCAGTGGGGAGTTTGGATTGGACCTTAAGGCTGGAATTCTGCACACCCTCATCTTGGAAGCAGGCCCCATTGAAGAAGTGGCTCTTACAGGATGGCACTATATTTAGTATTATTTTGAAAGCAGTATGCTGGATTTCTATTTCTTGAATAACCGCTATTCCCTATATTTTAGCTTGAAAGCTTTTATGTCTCAAAGCAGGATATGAATGCAGGTTTAAAATCTAAAGAGAATGTAGTTACTTGGTAGAAAAAAAGTCTTGGCAGCTGCAAGAAAGATTCAGCCTTTGGCAAATAATGGACATCTTTCATCTGATTGCTGACAACTCCATTTCTGTGTTTCAAGCAAACATTGCAGCAGAATCCCATTGGGCTATAAAATGCATACATATTTCTAGCTATATGCACACACTATCACCCTGTAGCATCACACAAGAAAGTTGTCCTTCCCCTGAAAAATGTCAGGCCACATTTTCTCTCACCTATCCCTGAAATCGTTTTTTGTTTTTGTTTTCTAAGGCTGGTTTTATTCCTTTGCCCAGCTCTAATATAGATAGATAGTCTTGGATCCAGTGAAGAGTAACTGGAACTCAGTTCATGCAACTAGTATTTTCCGCCTGCAAAGTAACTCTTGAGGGGCAAGGGACCCTGCCAGAATGACATGATATGTGGCACATGAGCTCTCGTGGGGATGAGAAGTTGGCAGAAGTTGAGGGAGGAGGCTTCTCATGTGGGTGGAAGTGTCTTTCTGTCTTTTTTAAACCACTGATTTTTTTTCCGAATGGGGAATATCATTCTTCAAAGCTGCAGTTGAGAAGCTGTGAAATGTGTATACATCAGAGAAGTGGCAAATTATCACCTCGGTGCCACAGCGATCTTGCTGCACACAGACTGCAGACTTGCACACAGGATGTTTCTTGGTAACTAGGAAAGGGATGTGTTGAGGATTTCGGTCTAAATCACTATTTATTTTCTTAGTGCTATTTGAGGGAAGAAAAATCTGAGAGTAGTGTCACTTGCTTCTCTGCACACAAAGGCTTCTGTAATATCAAGTCTCCAGGGATACTCTCATTTTCTGCTTTCAAAGCTAAAACCTCACATTTGCTCAAGGATATATGTTCCATACAAGTTTGGAAATCAGGGCCGTCAGAATGGAACTAACTTGTACAATTAAGTTGATTGTGCAACAGTGATTCAGAGCAACCTTAAGGCCTGTTCGTTAGATTGCATAAGCCAGATCTATGGTTTGAATCAGATCAGGGAAGTAGAGCTGGAGAAGTAGGCATTTAACAGTGCAATCCTATTTTTGTTTACACCACATAAAGTTCAATGGGCGTTAACCTCAGGTAAAATTTTATAGGCTTCCAGCTTAACTCTCCCTGTGCCATATTTTCCTTATCTAAATTACCCCCAAAGCTAGTTTTGTTTGTTTGTTTGTTTTGGCAAGGGAGACATACAAGTGCCTCTATTTGAACAGAAATCAAGTAGATTCAGTCACAAATCTCCCAGTGGCCCATCAAGTTCGGCCATAAATGGACCATCTTGGTTGATTTCAGGTATTTTAATCTATTTATCAATCCATTTTCCCTTCTCAAAAATGTCCTCGTGAAAAAAGAAGAAAAGGTTGTAACATACAGTTCACTTCAAAGTTCTGTGCAGGACCCAGCACACAGTTGGAAAGGAGGATTAATAGAAGGAGCAGCAGGAGGAAACACAACTCACCTTCAGGGTTATTCACTAAAATGTTATTATTTCTGCATCAGACCACCATCAAGATGCTCCTTGAGCTGCATGCTGTCAGCACTTACCAGGCAGAGACATCTGTGGAGTTTGCACAGAACTGAGCTGTGTAATTTTTTCACCTTAGTGGGCAATGAGAAGCATGATGAATATGGAGTTCCATTTTTTTATATAAAGGTTAATAGCCATTGACATAAATTTTTATTTAAATGTACTCGACATATTTGTCTAATCCTTTTTTAAAAGCCATCTAAACTAGTGATCATCACTACATTGTGGGGTAATCTATTCTGTAAATTAATTAGGAATTATAGGAAGAAACACATTACTTTGTTTGCTCTGAACCTACTGTCAATCAGCTCCACTGCATCCTGGGAAAGAGTAATATCTACTGTGTTTCCCATTACCATCTTCTTTTTTCTAATTTAAAAAAAAAAGCTTGGATCTTTTAAGGTTTCCTCTGCAGAGAAGATTCTCTAACCTGCTGATCATTTTGATTGCCCTGTTCCATAGGTTTCCCAGAAATACAATAAAGCAATACAGTATCTTTTTTGAGACCATAACTACAGACCATATTCTTAACTTGAGTCCACCATACATTTATATAATAGCACAGTAATATTTGCCATCTAATTTTTTGTTTCTTTCATAATAATCCTAACATCATTTTTTCCTTTTCACTGTCACAGCAAAGTGAGCTGATGTTTTCAATAAGCTTTCCACTGTGACCTCGAGATCTCTTCCTTGAGTAGTGACAGCCAATTTAGACCCCATCAACGTGGATATGTCTATTTCAAGTGCATCACTTTGCATTTAAAGTAGACATATACATTGAATCTAATCTGCCATTCTGTTGCCCAGACACCCATGCTTTTCGAGAAGTTCACAGTCTGCTTGGTATCCTCTGCCATGTTGGCTTCTTCAGTATTGATTCCTGATTTATTAAATCAGTTATAAATAAGTTTAATAATACCAGTCCTAAAACAGCTTCATGGGACCTCATTCGTTGCATACATCCACTGTGAAAACAATCATTTGATTCCCTGCCTTTTCCTTCTGTCACTGCTACTTTCTTCTAGCTAGTACTACACAAGATGATTATGATTCTTTCAATTTACATTCTCTCCTAAAGGAGTCCAGGGCACTAGACACAACCGTCATATACATTAAGAAAACAAAACCTGTTTTAATACATTCTAAAAAGAGCTCAAGCATTCTCAGCAAGTGATCTCTCCATGTCAGTTCCTCAGGAATATTTGGAGTTGGATGAACTATAAAGGAACTCTTCTCTCTTAACTCAACTTAGTGACATGCCACTGACATGTGGCCATAACTGTGGACTTCAAATGGCTGAAATCCTAAACACCTTCTAGAGTAAGCTCCACTGAACACAGTGGGACTTAACTACTGAGCAAACATGCATTGCCAGCACATTAAATGTGATGAGTTCTAATCTGATTGCAGTTCAATAGCACTTTCCCTCAGTTTAACATTTACACGTTTTCTTTTTTCCAGCTCCCTGTGGGGGCCAGTATATTGGCTCAGATGGAGTAGTTTTATCACCAAATTACCCTCAAAACTACACCGTTGGGCAGACTTGTCAATATTCAATTACTGTGCCTAAGGAATTTGGTAAGTTTTATTCTGACATGTATTTATCCACTAATTCTTTCATTCTGATTTTGTTCTCGGTGTACAAGTTGCTGAACTAAACCAAAAGTATTTGGTTTCCCATGAATGAACACAGCTAAACATTGTATGGAGCTCCCGAATATTTATCAAGATTATTATTTTTATTCTATTTTGCAAGAATAGTTTTAAGGCTCTACAGTCTCCAGGGCAATCAACCACAGAAGATACCAATAATCAGAACATATAATTAACTATAACTGTGTACATCAGTTTTTATATGGGAATAACAATTCATTAATTTTTGCTCACACACAGTATTGGAGACAACAGCAACAACGTAGTAGGGTTTATTTTATTTAAACATATGGCATAATCCAAAGATCTGAGTCTCCAGTTCTACCTGCCAAAGGGAGTATTGGCTCCTTTCATTCAAACAGTAACCCACTACCACCATCTGGTAACCTTGAGTAAACTTCCAGGATGCATTTAAAATATGGGATTTGGGGAGGACTTGTCTGCGACTGAAAAAAAAGGGCAAAAAATCGCACTGGGTGTACCCAAGCTCTTTGAATGTCAAGAATTGCTTTTGGACCCTGATCCATGTACTCCCCCCCCCCCAAAAAAAAAGATTAACGCACACAAAATGAAATACAAATTAGAGATGATTTTTGTAAAATGGCTGATTTTCCCCATTCTGGGTTGGTGGCATTTGTGGCCCCTCATGGTCCTGCACCATCCCCGGGCAGCCAGATTGTGCAGGTCAGCTGTATGTTAGCATCCATCCCTGGTTTGTTGCATCATAGGGCAGGATTGCCTGCCAAATCTCCCAATCACTGGACCCCTAGTGGGCGAAGCCTCACTGGTGGGCCGTGAGTCAGAAGTTCCCACTCCGGTCCGCCAGTAACAATAGAAGCCAACCACACCAGCACCCATCTGCATGGTCTGCAGCATATTCAGGGTACCATGTTAAAATGGTCTCATTGGAAGTCTCTGTCAAGAAGCCAAGGGTGGAGCATATGGGCCATAGAGGGTGTCCTTCACACTAGTCATCTTGTAGAGGCCATAATCCCTGGCATGACCCTGAAATGTCTCAGCCCTCCAGCAGGAGGCTGCGGCAGATATGCACCCAATGTCTGAGCCGAAATCCACCTACGCCTGGAATCAATAAAGTTGTGGCCGATTTTATCCCAGATGGTTGTCCGGTTGACTTTATTCAGCGCACACTTGCTATAGACACAGCACTCGGAGTGGTCTTGGTGTTGCGACTGGGACCACAACTTGTGGAAACACCATAGAAACCTGTGACATACATTTGGCCCAGATTGGGATGGAAGGGATCTATTTCTCAAATTAACCATCAACTAAACATAGCATGCTATAGAATGAAAGGTTACTTTAGTTAATTGGATTTTAAAAAATGTTGTTGTTGTTGTTTGTTGTTGCTGCTGCTACTGTTACTGTTACTGCTGTTATTTGTTAAATTTCTAAACCATCCTTCTTCCCAAAGGAGCCCAGGGTGGCAAACACCAAAACAATACTGTTAAAAATAAAATAAAGAAACCAGGTTTTCAGCAGACCAATGTTTCTTCCAAACCAGTTGTAAACAATTGGTTTTCACAGGGAAAGCAGCAGAGCACCCCCCCCCAAAAAAACCCACTCAGACCCATTACTTGAAATCACTTGAAATCAAGGGTCAAACAGAAGTTTGGATGGGCCCTTAATCTAGGCAGATTTTTTTTAGTCTTAGCTAGTTTGACCTCTGTGTCATGTGGTGTCAAACATAAGATTTGTGGGCCTCATCAGGTCAATTTAGAGGGCTCCAGTGTGACCCACAGCTAACCCACCATTCTTCATACATGTTGTTCCATTTTGTGTGGTAGAAAGCCACTAATTCACTCTTTGCTGTTGTGTTGAAGCTACAAATGCTTAAGGATAGACATATTGCCACAGCTGTAAGAACTGTATTTCAGCTTCCCCAATTTATGGTGGAATTGATGGTTTGGTGTTGAGTTCAAGTAGAACTAACATTTTTCAGTGGAAAATTATTGGCTTTGCCTCAGATGTCTACGCTGGGTGGGAATTTCCCCTCCAACTCATTTGAGCTTGCCACCACTGGATTGGGCTAATAAATTGTTCCTATAAATTCTATATCCATGAGAAATGTTTATTTTAACTGAAGTGTGTGTATGTGCTTGACATAAATAAAATTCCTCCTTTAGAGATATGTATGGGGGTGGAAGGGGGGTGGATGGCCAAACTAACAAAAAAAAAAGTAATCGTTTATGTTGCAATTTAAAAAGAAGCTTATTTTTTAAAAAACCAAAACAGAATTCTCTTTTCCCTTGATACTGAGGAGATACAATTTCATAGTAGGTAAATGCAGTTTTGTCAATGAGGGAATTAACTAAATTCGATCAGATAACACATTTCAGTGATTCATTGTCTTATTCAGCTAACTCCACTGTGCATCATGGGAAGAATTGCATTACTCTTTGAATGAGGGTGGATTTTTGGTGACTTTAGACCAGGAATAAAGTATGAGTTAATGTATCTACAACATTTTAGTTCCCAACAGATAACACTACACTTTGTTACTGTGTATTTCTTTCCTGCCTGCTATAGAGGTTATAAACGAGAGATGGATAAAAGTCTGGAGCATTGGAGCATTTAAATAAGAAATCACTGAGCATTCAGAATTATTAGTGTCCTGAGATGGCAATTACAGTAAAAGCCTATTTGAGTTTTATACAGGAGACATATTTACGACATTAAAGTATGAGTTACAAAGTGCTTCCCCCCACTCACCTTGTGGTCAAATAGACATGTAATTTCTTTGCGTCATAGTGCTGCTGATTAATTCTCTGACATTTCCCCCATACATAACATTTTTAAATCTCAGTAAATTTCCTGAGAAAACCTATGGCTGAACTAATATTTTAATAGTTAATAAGGAGATAACCGTTAGAAGTAATATTTCTACTAAATGAAGATTTAGTATTTAATATTTCTAAAAGGAAATGAATATTTTTACCATTATGTTACAATGAAACAGTGTGAACATTTATAGTAAGGAAACCGCACCTTGGTTTCTGAACATTTTGGAAGTCGAACAGACTTCTGGAATGGATTCCGTTCAGCTTCCGAGGTACCACTGTATTTTGAAACCTAGTTTATAGCAAAGAAAAACCATGACACAGGGTAGAATGAGTTCAGTTTTGCCTGTGGCTTTTGCTGTTGAACGCACACGAATACTACTTGGTCTTTTGATTAACATAAGTCTACTATCATAAAGACTACACAAACACCAGTATTTGGGCATGTGGGTCTTTTGCATCTGCTTGCTGTATAGTAATGAGCTGAAGCAGGTTATTCCTTTCTACATTGTTTTGTTGGGAGAACAGAAGGGATCCATTCTGTTCTGTCCAGGCTCTGGTGTGAATGCCCTCTTTGAACCAACTCAGTTTGGAGTATGCAAGGAACGGACCTAGCATGGGCTGTTCTGGGATGGTAAAAAGGTAAAGGGGCCCCTGACCATTAGGTCCAGTCACAGACGACTCTGGGGTTGCGGTGCTCATCTCGCTTTACTGGCCGAGGGAGCCAGCGTACAGCTTCCGGGTCATGTGGCCAGCACGACTAAGCCGCTTCTGGTGAACCAGAGCAGCGCACAGAAACGCCGTTTACCTTAACGCCGGAGCGGTACCTATTTATCTACTTGCACTTTGTGCTTCCAAACTACTAGGTTGGCAGGAGCAGGGACCAAGCAATAGGAGCTCACCCTGTCGCGGGGATTTGAACCGCCGACCTTATGATCGGCAAGCCCTAGGCTCTGTGGTTTAGACCACAGCACCACCCGCATCCCTTCTGGGATGGTACCTTACTAGCAAATCACGGCTGTTTCCCAATAAAAGAAAGTGGGGAAGTGGTGTGGTGCAAATACAGCACAGGAGTGCCAGATTGGCTTCACTGCCCAGATTCCAGGTGTAACAGATTTTGGAAACATTCCTATAGGTATGCAACTACTGTGAACAGAAGGAAAGTAATACATTTGACATACCAGCTATACTTCTCCCTCCCCCCGACCCCTCATTCAGAGATGGTGAAAATCTTGAATGGCAACTTGCCTTTCCCAGAAAGCACAACCCAGGCATTCAGTCTTGTTGCCTAGAAGGCAGCAATGCCTATGCTACACTCTCCAGAAATGTATTTTTTCTGACAGGAGAAGCGTTGTCATTGCAGTAATCAAATCTGCAGAGACCTTCTATGCTTGGATCCACTGGCTGGAATGAAGGTCTGACCCTTGCCTTGGGAGACTCTTTTACATATACTCCATGTCATTACCTCTCCCCAGCAAGAGCCTTGGGCATATTAAAATGTAGCTCTCTGCCACCTCTCCCTTTCTTTCAAATTAAAGTCAACCCACAACTCCAGGCACAGTGCAGCCAAGTCCGATACCAGAGCTGGTCTTGAGGCAAATTCCAGCAACTCTTTTTGTACCTTCCCAGAAATATTCTGCTGTCTTCCAACTGAATAAGTGCATGCCACACAAAATGTAACTTCTTTGCATTTATATTTTCACATTCATAGATCTTATTTTAGTTATATGGAGATTTTCATTATTCCAACAACCAGGCTTTCCACAATGTAATCACTATGTCAGGATACTTCTGTGCACCAAAATATTTTTTGAATATTGCCTCACTAACAATACTTTACAAATGTCAGTGCATAGAAGGTTGTTGAATTATTGGCATTCACAATGAGAATCAATAATGTACAAACAACAAGTTGCTTTAGAAAAAACAGCAGCATAGATGAAGCATAGCAAACAATCTTCCTTTTATCCCCAAAGAACTCAAGAAACTTAAGCTAATTTGTCATGTTTTACATTTAATATGCACTTCATTTCTTTTATTATTTTTTCCCCAGTTGTGTTTGGACAATTTGCCTATTTTCAAACAGCTCTAAACGATGTAGTAGAATTATTTGATGGAGAATACCCACAGGCTAGACTTCTGAGTTCACTTTCTGGATCTCACTCAGGTAAAAATATATTTCCTAAAAAACACTTCGTGAAAATATTCCCATTTTTTATTTGTCTTTAGATTCATTGTTTCCCCTAGCCATTGCTGCCGTTCTTGTCTATAGTTTTTCTTTTTCTTTAGTAGATCAATGTGAGATTATGCTGCGAAGTCAGTGACGTGATAACCATTTAGATTGAATTTAACTATGATGTAATCAGAGCAAATAAAATAAGTTCGGAGTGAGGACGATGCTTCTTGGATTAGTTACATATCTAATTCCACTCAATCAGGAATCCAGTAGGTAGCTGCTTAGATGTGTGTAATTTTCTGAAGTTCAGAGGTGAATGCCAGAACTTATGTTCCAAGAACAGAAACATCCACATATGAGAGATATATGAACATGCATGGAGGAACTCAAGGGTTTTCCAGTATAAAACATATTTAGGGGGAAAACAACATTTCCTAAGTATACTCAATGGGTATGGAATGCTGCCTGACTGTTGGAGTCAGTGGAAGGGGAACAGAAACCTAAGCAGGAGAGGGAGTGGAATATTGAGGAGGAAGGCATATGCAACTAACTGGAACAGTGAAAAGGAACATTCCACATCACCAGCGTTTTGTTGCAAAACTCAGGGCTAAGCCCAAAGTAAGACATTATAAGTAAGAAGGAAGCAGTGCAAATAAGCAGGTGGATGTTTTCTTCAAGCTGTTCAGAAATGTAATTTTTAAAAAGGTGTTTTTGAACATGCTGCAGTTTATTTATAAAAAACGGTACTTAGTTTCAGCAAAAGTGAGTTATATATACATTTTTTGTATTACGTCTACCAATAAAATCGTAATAAAAACAACCCATCTCAAATGCAAATGTTTCATGCTTATGTGTATAGAACACAGGCTTCTGTCTCTAGTTATTTTGTTCATGATTTCTCTCTGTTTATTTTCATTTGTAGGAGAGACTTTGCCCTTAGCCACATCCAATCAGATTCTCTTGAGGTTTAGTGCCAAGAGTGGAGCATCTGCCAGGGGCTTCCATTTTGTCTATCAAGGTATTGGTCCTTTTTCCTTTTCCTTTTTTACCTTCTTGTATTTTGTGGACTGTGTTGCCTTGGCCCTCACTGCCAGAGGAAGAACTCAAACTCCAAGCTCCAGTGCTGCCCAAGGCTTTCATGCTTAAATCTGATGGGTACACAAGGTAAAATACAGGTTACAAGGTTCAGCAGGTACATAGGAGGCAGAATGCAAGGCTAAGTCCAATCAAACAAGTAACACCCACCCACACCTTCTTTAGAAGAGCAGGGCGGGTACAGCTATTGGTGTGATAATAGCTTGCCTGAGACTAGGCAAGCCAAGGGGGATTCCTTCAAGTGGGCTGGCTCTAGGAGGTTTGTCTGTGCTGGTGTCTATGTGTCCATGGAGATGTAGTCAAGGTTGTCTCAGCATCACTTACTCTCCAGAAGGGAAGGCTCCTCACTGGCAGGAGCAGGCTCTGGAAGCAGGAGGTTACGAGTGTCCAGTATTGTAGGGACAGGGCATTCTTTTGACAACCTGCTTCACCCCTCTCCAGGATCCACATATCCATCCTCCAGGCCATCTGTACCCCTTCCCAACATCAGACACTACTTGGGGTCTTCATTCCATTTCCCCCATCTTGCTCAGGACCCTTCTTCTGGGTTCTCAAGCTACATGTCCCTGAATTCTTTCCATTCCTCCTCAGCATCTGATCACCCCCTCTACAGCACTTCCACATGGGGTCATGACATATGTATGGCCTCAGTAGCACCAAATATATATATTTTGTCTCAAATAGTCATGGGAAATGTGGTATGTTTTAAGTGCTTTTCTAATTGACTCATGGCATGTTTTGCAATCTTAGCTGTTTTCTTTACTTTCACAAGGTGTGTTATTTGTCGTCTTGATTGTGTTCGAAAATTAGATTAGGCATCTAACTCTATAGGGTACGCAGTACCATGCAACCTGGTGTCTTAACCCATGCGCTGAACTCCTTATGCGCAGCATTCATATGCCAGTGATTTACAGAACAGCACAAATCCTCTTTGGGCAGTGGTGGTGGAGGAGGACATAGATGTCCAGCCCTGCAAGGCTAACTTCACCACCTGCTAGCTGCCACCCTCATCATTACATTCTGGTGACGACCCCCCCCCCCCACCTGCCAAGTGGGTGTGGGGTGGAGTTTCCACTGGTAAGATCACCTCTGCTGCCATTGTGTGATTCCCCTTAGCTTGACCTAACTATCGAAGCCAATTTTCATGGGCATTGGAGGCTACAGGGACTGGGGGAATTGGCCAAAATCTTCTTCCTTCCTCTTCCATTAGTGAAGTCAATCACTGGATCACAAATTCCTTCTGTGAGCAGAAGGAGCAACTGAATTCCACCCTACAAGACCTGCTCCCAAATAAGGTGTATGGGATTGCAGCATTCATGATTTTGAATACTTTGGACAGCATCCAGTGTTTTTCTGTATAAATGAAGGAACCTCCATTAGAGTTGTGCTATTGAAAGGGGTCACTGTAGGGGGGGAAGTCATTGGATGTGGACCTATGTGTTGTTGTTGTTGTTGTTGTTGTTGTTGTTGTTGTTGTTATTGTTGTGTCAGTCTTCTGCTACTTATAAAAATATAGTTCCAGATTCAAGGGTTGGGGGTGGGTAGCATTTCATTATCATGTAACAAACAAATTGTTCAGCAGTGTTTTATTGTTTGCTAGTTTGGGGAGGGAGGGGTAGTGTTTATGTTTATTCATCACTGGCATTAGGATATAGGATTACTCTGTCTAGTGGCATTTGAGAATAGGAAATGCTATTCTCAGCATCTCAGAATGAATCAAGTAAGTAAGCCTGCTTTATTTATCTCTGGAGAACTTTGCAGCTAGTCAAGTTTCCATTTTTGGAAGATGAATGCATTAGGGTCCCTAGCTGCTAAAGCTTTAGCCAGGGCCATGCGGCTTGTGGCATTTAATTAGATTTAATAAATATGCTACCACAATTTGGGGATTTTCAATCTTCTTGTGAAATATAGGAACAGATTTCCCAGGACTGCCTGCCTGCTAATGTTAAGATACCTCTGAGAGCAGCATCCCCATTCCTGAATGAACACTCTAATCTGGCCTGCAAAGTCAATCATTTTATTTATCACCCAGTATTCCAGATTGACCCTATTACATGTTTGCTTTTCCACTAGGCTGATTTCTATTTTGTTTCATAGCACTAAAAGATGAATAATAATTACTACAGAAAATGCAATTTCTCTCTGATACCATCTAAGAAGACTAACTTGTCAACATTATGGTTTAGAATTAGACTGAGGATTAGGAGGGAGAGGACGCCCACAGCTAGCCTGATTGTATATTCTGATCACAGCTAGTGAAATATTAGATTTCAAGCTTTGGGTTTTGATATAATGGGGCTTCCTTCAACCCCCCCCCCCCAAACTAATGCCATTTTCTCAACGGATTTCTTTTTGTCTCTAATAAACTGCCCACCTTTTTGTTATGACTCACATTTCTTTATATTTCATACTTCACAAAAGCAGGATGATTAGCAGTAACATGAACGAGCGAAACCTCTACAAAAAAATCCTCAAAAAACAGTGTTGACATTTTATAATGTTAACTACCCTCACATTTTCAGTACAATTGGGCTTTAAAGGGAGTCATTTGCTCTCATTTCCATAATTATGCCATGCTGGCTTATTTCCTATAGCTCTCTGAAACATCCAGTGCTGGCCCAAGACATTAGCCCTTGCAAAGCCTATATGGTTTACTCTAGCGAGAAGGAACTCACATTCCACCATTTCAGGGCCTTGCAGTTTGTTTGTTTGTTTGTTTGTTCATTTGTTGTACACTGGTACCTTGGTTTACAACCATAATCCGTTCTGGAGGTCCTGTTGTAAACCAAAACAGGTTGTAACCCAAGGCGCGCTTTCGCCAATGGGGCCTCCCCCCAAAAAAATGTGTTGTAATTTTAAAAAGGGGGGGATACGCACTTCCGGGTTTGACGTGGTTGTAATCCAAAATGGTTTTAATCCAAAGTGGTTGCAAACCAAGGTACCACTGTATTTATTAAATTTATATTCTGCCCTTCCCCCCAAAGGAGCCCAGGACAGCAAACAACAAGCAATAAAACAATGAAAACTGTTTTGTATTAGTATTTGTATTTAAAAAATTACCTGTCATCATTCAAATAAGTTTTGTAGGTGTCCCAATAGTCTGTTTCAAATGGGTTCCCCATTTAAATCAGGGAAATATGTGATCAATAGTTGCTGGACTACAATTCTCACTATTGGTTATGATGGCTAGGGTTCATGGGATTTGAAATCTAACACCATTTGGAGGGTCACATGTTTTACAGTGCTTCTTTAAGAAGCAATCTATATATAAAATGCAAGTGTCTCTGCGTCCAGTCCGTGTGTCTCTGGGTTTGCGCTACTGCGCATGTGCCCCAGGGACACAGGGATTGGCGCAGAGAGACATCGGGCCACGAGCAGCGTCGGCAGTTCAAGCGGGGCGGTTGAAATGGAACGTCGACGCTGCAGAAGAGAGGGGACGCCGAGGAGGAAAGCCACGCTGCCGCAGCTACAACGAAACCCCGAGGCCTTGCAAAAAGCGGGAGCGCGGGGGGGCAATGGTTTGCCCCGCTGGAAGAGGGAGGCTGGGGGGGGTGTGGTGGGAAGAAGGTGGTGGGAAGAAGGAGCCCGAGGGGCGAACTTGCTTGCTCCCTTTTTGCAGGGAGGCATTGCAATGTACCTGTGGCGCCTCCTCTTCTTATCGCGGACACTCCTCGGCAAGGAGTGTCTCTAGAAACTTGGAGAAAAGAAGGAAACTTGGAGCAGCGTGACTCGCCTGGCAATCGCCCCGTCGCCACACCCCCTTCTACCTTCCCGGCGCCCCGGTCTCTGCAGCCGGTGGGGGCGGGGGAGGAGGAGAGCGCCCGGTCTGCCTACCAATCGGCAGCAGCAGATGCTTTGTTCCTAAAAAGCCAAAGGCACGTGTCGTGGCTGCCGCGCCAGGGAGAGAGAGTAGGGCGTCTGCGCAGCAGCTGCTTTCCAGAGGAAGGAGGAAGAGAAGGAGTAGGGCGCAGATCCAGCTGCTGCACACCCGCCCCGCGGGTGCGGCAGCCACGACACGTGCCTTTGGCGGGTCGGCAAGCAGCGGCAACCAACCCGCCGCCCAGAGCGGCCTCGCGTTCGCGGGGCTCGGCGTGTTGTCCCTCCGCTCAAGCCCCAGGCTGCGCGGGCCCCACCGGCCCCACGATGAGGCGGGAGCTGAGGGCGGGAAGGGGCAGCAGCAGCTAACCGCCGAGCGCTGCCTCTGCCTTGCTCTCTTTCCCCTCAGGAGTCCGAAAGATGCAAGGGGTCAAGGCTTGCCGCCGCCGCTGCCGCCGTCACCACGCGCTGCCTGCCCTCCTCTTCTTCCTGCTTCTCTCTCTCTCTCTCTCTCTCTCTCTCCCTCTCACCCTTCTCTCTCTCTCTCTCACCCTTCCTTCCTTCCTTCCTTCCTTCCTTCCTTCTCTCTCCCTCACCCTTCCTTCCTTCCTTTCTTCAATTGGCGGGGGGGGAGGGGCAGAAGGTGATCTGCACCGACCCTGGGAAGAGCATGCTGGAGGAAATCGGGAAATGGATGCTAGCACCCGTTATTTTAACGGGCTGAAACCACTAGTATGATAATAATTGCTTCTTCAAAATATACATGGAAACATAAGGATTGGAGCTTTGTGGCATTTCTAGTACTTCCTAGATATTCTACCTGTTATCCTATGCAGTAATGGGCACAGGCAACACTTGACTAAGAGAATGAGCTTTAGTATCGCCTCCATTTGCTATGTTGATGGACAGATATTAAGAAAAATAAAGAATACATGTCATGTGACAAAGGTATTTGAGAGCAGAAGCAGTAAAGGAAGCCGTAAAGGAGTCTAGAAATGTGAAATGCTGAAAAGCTGCAGAACCATTTAGCATGCTGAGTCACTGTGACTTATCTTGAGGATGACTGATTCTCTGTATAAGTATTGTATCTGCTTGCAGGCAGACTCAGTGTCTCACTCACCGTCTGTGACTCAGTATCTGCAGTGTGTCTGTGTGAGGTGGAGCCCGTGCTCAATGGAAACTCTGTGTATGCTCTGAAGCTAGTTTAATCTTCTGTTCATTGTGCTGTTATTTGCCAACAAGTTTATTTTAACTCAGTAAAGCTTTTATTCTTTTACTGAAGAAGACTTTGCATTATTAATTTACGCTGCACTTCAATACATCCAGTTTGGACTTGTGTGGGACTTCTACAGGGCTTCTACTGCTAAAAAGCAACTGAATGGGAGAAGGCCTATTACTCTGCATATTGTATTTTGCTACCAAATAGTGAGGAGCTGGGATGTAGCCACTCTAGGCAATAAAGGTCATTCATATAGCCAGGGCCTGTGGTGGAAGCATAAGCATGCTATCAATGCAATCATGTAGATTGAACCCAGTTGTGAAGTGTGTGGAGTCCAAAAACCCATACTCTGTCACTTAGCAGCAAATGGTGTCAAAATTAAAGAGTGGCTTGACTGAATTTTGGTGTGACTGTTGTGGAACAAGGGACTCCAGGAATTCAACCTGATCGGTATAATGATGCTTTCAGCCAACAAATCATCTCTCAGTTTCTTTAAGGAAACCTCTGTTAGTGGAAACTGAATTATCTGTAGTTTCTAGGTGATGTTTCTCAGACTTCACTTCTTTCATCCTGTCCATGCAGCTGTTCCACGAACCAGTGATACACAATGCAGCTCCGTGCCAGAGCCAAGATACGGTAGGAGGATTGGCTCTGAATTCTCGGCCGGTTCCGTGGTTCGCTTTGAATGTAGTCCTGGCTATCTTCTGCAAGGCTCCAAAGCCATCCGCTGCCAGTCTGTGCCCAATGCTTTAGCTCAGTGGAACGACACAGTGCCAAGCTGTGTGGGTAAGGCATTTTTATATTTAGGTCATCTGTTTCTAAATCAGAATTCAAGAACACTACTTGTTTCATCAAGTAGTATTTAACACTTAAATTCTCTCTCCATTGATTAATACTGGTCGTGTCCAATTTAAAAGAGCAATTTGTCATTTCAAAAGTAATTGAGTACCAGCTGGTTGGTAGGCAGTATAGTGTTTCACATAATAACCTATTAGATTAACAAGGTTGATGCATGTTTTGCTGAATATTTATTATCAGTGTGACTGCCTCTAAAATCATAAGTATAATATGGAGCATAATGTCAATGTCTAGAAATCATCCTTCTGTTAATTAATTGATTCCCCCCCCCCCAATGAAACATCCTTCATAGCAGATTTATAACTGACACAATTAGAAGTCTGCTGTTACAATGTCATATTTTAGAATAACAAGATCCAAAATAAATCCATCCAAACAATGCACTTAACACTGTGTTTTGTCAGTGAAACTCGCTAATGGAATTGTGTTTACTGTTTTGGATTCTTTTGCATGTATTATGCGTTTTCCCCCTCTCCTTTTTTTTTTTTTTACTCTCAAGACTTGTGCATTGCAATTATTAATAATACTGACAGGGACAGTGTGACTTTAGAGAGACTAAAATAAGATCATAGTGATTTGAATCATAATAGCTAATATAATTTTACCTGAGTACATTCAGCTCCTAGTATATTGTCACGGGGCAGAAGAAAGTTCTGTTTTCCACCTGGGACATAACTAATTCCAACACCACAGAGTTTCATCTTTATTTTTTATTGAAATTCTCTTTAATCTGGATGTTAAGAAGCATTCATCCTCTCTCTGCTTCATATCCAATATAAATATGATTAAAATTAATATATTAATGTTGCATGGGCAGGCCCAGCAAAGCAACATTACTTGCCTAATCTGGGTCATGTAGCTGCAGGGTAGCTTCAAACCTACCTCTCTTCTGTGGCACAGGTCCTATTTCTCTGCCAGCTTCAAATAAGGGTTTTGTTTTATTTCTCTCTCTTTCTCTTTGTCTGTCTACCTCTCTTACTCCGAAGACTCTGTGGCTGTTTTCCTGCAACCTTCCTGTTCCTCTGTGGTGCTTTTTCCTACTCCAGTCTCACAATGCATCGTTTGTTTTGTGGGAAAATTGGACTGGAATAAGAAAAAGGAAGAAATTCTGGAGTAAAGCCACCTGAATTTAAAATAACTTTTCCATGCTTTGGCAGCCATGGTCACCATTAGAGAAAATTTTATTGAATGTGCACATTTCTATGCACACATATATTTATCGATACTTCCTTTGAATGTGAAAGTGTGTCTTAACTTTGGTTGAAACGAGGTCTTATTTCTATTGTTAGTGTTACTTTGCTGTTCCCTGAGCATGACTTTACCTTTGTCGTTATCTCTAATTCAATTTTCAGTGCCATGCAGTCGAAATTTCACTGAACGGAGGGGTACTATATTGTCTCCAGGCTATCCCGAACCTTATGGTAACAGCTTGAATTGTGTTTGGAAAATCATAGTGACTGAGGGATCAGGTATTCAGGCAAGTCCATATTTTGCCCACAGTGGAATATGAACTACTTCATAATAGTAGAAATGAATTGATTGTTGATTGATCACTCCTCTTTCCAAACCCCAGCCAAATCTAAAGAAAATAATCAGCTTGCTTACAAGTATTTATTTATTTATGACATGTATATGCCATCCAATCAACTATTTTCCCAGGGTGGTGTAAAACAGTAAAATACAGTTAAAAACAATCAATACAAAAATATAAAGGAAAACAAATCACACAAGTACTCCTAGAGAACTAGACAAACAGCATCACGAAAGCATCACGAAGCAGCATAAAACCAATAAGCCTATGATGTACTGTATATTCTGGCATATAAGACTACTTTTTAATCCAGGAAAATCTTCTCAAATGTCGGGGGTCATCTTATATGCCGGGTGGAGAATCTGCGGTCGAGTATATCTCAAACTCTATATTTTAACTGGAAAAGTTGGGGGTTGTCTTATACGCCCAGTCATCTTATACGCCGGAAAATACGGTAGATCTCTTAAGTCTGGGAAAGTATGTAGATCTCAATGTTCCCAGAGTTTCAGTGTATCTTAGGCTCAGGGCCAGTCCAAGAAATTTTGCTGTCCATGGCAAAGGGCAAGATGCCACCAGTTAATTCTATGAGCAGAGGATGACTACATTGACAGTTGAATCTTCTTTCAACACTGGCAATGGAATAACATCCTCCACTGTACCTGGGAATGGCTGGCTGCTTTAAAGAGTGCATGATAAGCTGTGTAGCATGCAAGTCTCTAATCTCCAGTAGAAGGGAATAGGTAGGAAGCTTAAGAGGAATTCCACTGCTGCCTCACCTCAGCACTCGCTGCCTGAGTACAGCATCTTTTTCACTTTGTCTAATGGTAAGTCTTGCCTGATCAAGTAACACACCCTCTCATTTCACCCCACATGGCGCAACGAAGCAAAAACCACTCCTGTCTACCCCATTTATTATGCTTAAAAGAACCAGTTGCAGAATCAGGATTGATGTTGCAGGGCATTGGGCTAGATGACCCTTGGGGTCCCTTACAACTTTACAGTTGTGTGATTCCGTTATTCTTTGTTCCTTTTATCAAAGCATTATTTTATACATAGTTAAATAAAGCAATATCACCATCTGCTGACAGCTAGAGAAACAACTAACGAGGGCATCCAAGTGCATTCAGTTAATTTAACACCAAAGGTCTTTAACTAATAATGATGGAAATGGAATCCAGCTGTGGGGTACTGATTAGAGGTGCATATCAGCTATGTGTGGAGGCCAGAAAAAAAGGAGGCAGATGGAAGGGCCAATATCCCCTCACACTCAAGTCAGATCAGGGCCCCCCAAAAGTCTTGTCTTGTTCTGCCTTTTTATTATTATTTATTTAACACGGGGCATACACTTCAACAACACAGAAGAAAGAAAGAAAGAAAGACAATTGAATTAAAATCAAAATTAAGCATGTTCTGTTTTTAATTCATTTTTCAATTCAGAACAGCTGCATTTTTTTTTTTTTTGTATATCTCTGTTTCTTTAGGGAAGTTTGCTTTGCAGGAACTGAGGTTCTCCCAAATATTGTCAGCAGAGCTCTGGACTGGGTTTTTGTTGTTGTTAAAACCCAGCAATACAGGATTTTTATTTATTTTTAAAACCCTCGAAGTCATAAAAAAAACCCAGAGCTGTTCAGAACTTCACTGGCAGTGTTCTGGACAGCCTCATATTGTCAAGCCTCTCGGAGACCTGTAAAACTTATATTGGAAGCATAAAGCCTATCTCAGAGGATACAAACAAACTCTGGAAAGGTTTTTAAAATGTAAAAAACAAGAATAAATACCACTCAGCCAGCTCTTAATTGGTTTAAAATCAGAAAGAGCAAGAGACAAACCCTCACCCCTTACTCACATAGAAAATTATAGAGAAAAGTGAATCCCTTCTATTTATGCCTGGACTCATTTGTCTGCCATTAATCTACTCCAAAAGTAGTGTTGCCATATTTCCCAAAATGGAAATCTCTTTTTTTTTTCTTTTTTTGGGGGGAGTGAAGCTATTGAGCTTTTTCAGGACATCTCCCCACAACATGTTTTTGGGGGAACATCTCAGGAACAGATACTTTTTTTAAAATGTTCAGATAAAGATGCAAGGCAAATCTTGAGACCCATGTACACATCTAGTATTTATAGATCCATTGATCGCAAGCATTCATCATGTCTTTGCAGGCATTTCAGTGTTATGACAACTGCTACTTAGTGTAAAAACCGGCGGTGAAGTTTGTGACTGATTTGAGTTCTGCAACAGGTTCTTCCACAAATAAATCCAACCTCTTGTCTTGCAAAAACAAAACAAAACAAGCCATAAACCAAAGACATCAAAAATCGCAGTCTTTATTTTCATTAGGATTTCCCCCTTTAACCAAAATAACCCCTTTTCTAAATACAAATTTCGCTGCCCACACAGACTGCCCTGATCAATCGGGAACACTCCACATCTATTAATACATTCCTTTGTGTGTGCAGCCTTTTCACTTCCATTGCAAGGAATGAACTACCCCCATAAGAACTCTGTATCTGCACAGGCAGGAATCTGGAGTGCAGTGATTGTGTATAATTCTGCCTTGCAAACTTGACTTTCTTGGGATATTGATAATACCTACCTGTACTGCTGCTTCTGTATATCTTGCCCTTTTTTAGTCTTCCTCATTTTCTTTCTTTAAATAATTATTATTTATACCCCGCTCATCTGGCTGGGGTTTCCCCAGCCACTCTGGGCGGCTTCCAACAGAATATTAAAATACAATACTCTATTAAACATTAAAAGCTTCCCTAAACAGGGCTGACTTTAGATGTCTTCTAAAAGTCTGGTAGTTGTTTTTCTCTTTGACATCTGGTGGGAGGGCGTTCCACAAGGTGGGTGCCACTACCGAGAAGCCCCTCTGCCTGGTTCCCTGTAACCTCACTTCTCGCAGTGAGGGAACCGCCAGAAGGCCCTCGGCGCTGGACCTCAGTGTCTGGGCAGAACGATGGGGGTGGAGACGCTTCTTCAGGTATACTAGACCGAGGCCGTGTAGGGCTTTAAAGGTCAGCACCAACACTTTGAATTGTGCTCGGAAACGTACTGGGAGCCAATGTAGGTCTTTCAAGACCGTTGTTATGATGTCTCTGTGGCTGCTTCCAGTGACCAGTCTAGCTGCCGTATTCTCGATTAGTTGTAGTTTCTGGGTCACCTTCAAAGGTAGCCCCACATAGATGCCTTTCTTCCTTTGTAATCATCTGTCATCTGCTGCTAACTTGAATCCAAGCTATTCAGTTTTGTAATGTGCCTTTTTCTGCACAGTGGAAGGTTCTATGTTTGAATATTCCTTCACATTGAAAATATACCCATGGTTACAAAAGTAGCAGAAAAGGAAGGAGGCTTCTAGACTAGCTCATATTTTAACATCTAGATTTATAGGTTCAGGGCATTTAAATGGAGTAACATCCATATATTTTATCTACCATCTGAAGTCTGATACAATTCATCCTGTGCATCTGCTGTAATGCAGCTCTGCTCTGATAGAGAGTACTATCCTAACCCTTCCATGTTGATGACTGGGCGCTTAGGATGGCACTTCCGTGCCTCTCTGCTGGCCTCTGCAAGCAGAGAGGAGCACTGGCAGTGAAAGGAGGGCACCCTACCTAGATGGATGGGAGACTACCACTAGTGGTTCTCCTGCTGGCAAGAGTAAGCAGGAAGCACTGAAATGGAGCACTTCGAAATTGAGGTGAAAGCTTTGGTAACATCATATCCTAAGCCTGGAAGATGCCCCAGGCCTTTCAGCTGTGCTTGCCTGGAACTGGCATAGCAAATGCAATAAAGAACTATTTTCACCATTCACCGACCTGGCCAGCAAGAGCCACCAGGTCTTAGGATGCAACAGTAGATTTGCCACTCCCATTCCTTCTAGGCCCCACTGAAGATTGGTCTGTCATTTTTTGGAAAACGTGACACTTCAGCAATGAATGCCTTGTTATTCCATGATCAGTTGCTGCTCTTTGATGTCACTTTGCAGTTACAAACGTGCACAATATTGTGAGGTCAAAATGTGTGTTTAGCTTATGCAGCTACGTTTTGCTGTCAATCTCTTTGCTGCTTTTTTTTGTCTTTGATGTCGCAACTTCTGAAAAGATATGTAACTATACTGTTTAATGAACACCCGGTGGTGCTTCTTTCACAGATCCAGGTCATAAGCTTTGCCACTGAGCATAACTGGGACTCTCTTGAAATCTATGATGGTGGTGACTTGACAGCACCAAGGCTTGGGAGTTTTTCAGGTATGTAGAAATCTACATTGTGGTCTTATAATGGCCAAACCATAGGGATGGTGAAGAAATTTGGATAGGTTCGTATTTTTTATGTGGACCTCCTAATTCACACTTTCTAAAAAAAATATGCCAGCTGAAATGCAGTTTTCCTTCAAAGTTCACACTTGCCT
Organism: Lacerta agilis; assembly: GCF_009819535.1. Classification (NCBI taxonomy): domain Eukaryota; kingdom Metazoa; phylum Chordata; class Lepidosauria; order Squamata; family Lacertidae; genus Lacerta; species Lacerta agilis. Next base: position 21,355,335 of record NC_046314.1, read on the forward strand.
GAAAGTTGCAAGTCAGTTCTCCAACCATTATTACATATGTCAAGCTGATATGCTTGCACAAATGGAACATTTAGAATAATGTGATGTTGAACCTCACCCTATATGTTTTCTTCTTCTTTATATGTTGTGCTTCTTTAAAGGTTCCTGTGTTGTATAGATCTTGTGCTAAATGACAGTGTTCATAACCTGTCCCATATTTCTGGTAGGTACTACAGTACCAGCATTGTTGAACAGCACCTCCAATCAACTTTACTTGCACTTCCACTCTGACATTAGTGTGGCAGCTGCTGGTTTTCACCTAGAGTACAAAAGTAAGTTTTTTATTTTATTATTATTTTGATTGGCATTGTGCCTCTTGTTTGTGTTTGCTAGGTATCATTCATATCATCACATTGTTGCACGCCACCCAAAGCGGTGCAAAATTCCAGGGGTTCCAGGTGCTTATCCAGAGTTCAGTTTCCTTTGGAATGAGGGTCAGTGGAGACTATGGTGTCTTTATGATATATGGTTTATTCACACACACACACACACACAACTTGATGGAGAGGCTCACAGCATTAACCCCCCAGAGGATCTTGCTTCTTCCATAGTCACAGCCTTGGATTGCTGCAGAAATCAGGCATGGCTCTGTCTCCCTGCTGCCCAGGCTTCAGCCTTGCTTCTAGCTTCACACACAACTCAACTCTGGCCTTTGTCTTTCTAACTGCCAGGCAGTTGAGGGAAGGGAGCCACCCACTGGCTGTGTGGCACAGAGCCTCTTCCTTTGTTACCTTCATGTCCCATACTGGGAGGGCCATTACCTCACCAGGAAGCTAGTGTGGACCTAGGAACTAGAATGGGACTCAAGCATAGAGCCCACCCTCTAAACTCATAACAACATTCCCCCCCCCCTACATAAATCCAGAACTGTCTTCACTGTGTTGTCTTTCCTCTGGTATTTTTTTATGTTAATAATGTCCAGTTTTATGGCATGGATAAAAGGTTGTTTTACGCTTTTATTCTATACATTTGTCAATATGTGCACATTTGTGTGTGATCTCTGTAGCTGATATAATGGCAGAGAATCGTAGCAACTGCATGCTTCATGTAATGGTTTTGTCTGTCCTACCCTTTCAGTCATGGAATGTTGTGTACAGCACACAGGCTGCTCTGGCAGGGTGTACAGTTGTTGCAAAGTCTTTGAGATTTGCTGTTTTATAATTATGCATGTTGATAGTTGAAAAATAACAACAGGGTCGGTTCGAATTCACATGCCATTGTAGTTTCCATTGCGGTGTATTGTTAACCCCAATGGCTTATATAGAACAGGCACCCCCAAACTCGGCCCTCCAGATGTTTTGGGACTACAACTTCCATCATCCCTAGCTAACAGGACCAGTGGTCAGGGATGATGGGAAATGTAGTCCCAAAACATCTGGAAGTTCGAGTTTGGGGGTGCCTGATATAGAACTACTGTATATTGTTTAACCAGACAAGGGAAGTTATCAATAAAGGTGTGATCATTCTTATTTTTATTTTAACTTGCAGACAGAATGCTTAGTAACTTGTATCCTAAATTTATTTGGCTTTCCTGGTATACATTTAGCCCCCATACCAGATTGCTAAAGTCAGGGTCGCCCCCCCCCCCCCATATCAGCAGAAGGGCACATAGTATTGCGCAAGACAGCTTACAATATTTTTGAAAAGAATAAAAAAGTAAGTATAAATGTTACAACATAAACAGGGATCACTAAATACTTGAAAGCACAGTTGGGATGCTAATTATTCTTGCTGGTTCTCTTTCTTCATGTAAACATGGAGAATGACATCATTTTCTGCTGCATCATGTGCTTGGATCAGGAATATATTGTATTTTATGCCAAAAGGGTCATCACTATGTTTTCACTCAGTAAATTACAGCACCATCCTAATCATTTCTACTCAGAAGTAAGCCCTACTGAATTAAGTGGGGCTTAAAGGTAAAGGTAAAGGTACCCCTGACCGTTAGGTTCAATTGCGGACGACTCTGGGGTTGTGGTGCTCATCTCACTCTATAAGCCAAGGGAGCCGGCGTTTGTCCGCAGACAGCTTCTGGGTCATGTGGCCAGCATGACTAAGCCACTTCTGGTGGGGTTTACCTCCAGGTAAATTGGATTAGGATTGTAGCCTAAATAAAAGTAAAGTGTGACACAGACCTCCAATAGCGTAAAGTTCTATATCATTTGAACGAGGATTTGGAAATTAAGCCATGGTATTCCCGCTAGGATAACAGGAAGTTGTTAACTGAGATTTGATCACTGGGGAACATTTTGCACACTCTCATTTACATAGTGGCACTCATGTCCTTTTCAAACTTTTTAAAACTACTGATGCAAAATAGTGGTGTCCTCTGTGCATAGCTATGTACATCAGTGAGTCATTCATATTAGCTAGAGGTAGGCGTTACAAAGGTGACTCTTAAATTTTAAGCATGAATATAGATATTAATTATTAGTCTGATAAATAGCTTGACAGAAGATTAGATTCACCAAACATCTTTACGTTTGCCTATGCAAACATTCTATTACCTTGTAGAAGGGCAATAACAATTTTCTGTGAGACTAGGGCTTATTAGAGTATGTAGATGAAGGCACCAAATAGTCCCTTAATGTTGATATTCATCTCCTTTTAATGAGCAGTCCCAAACAAGCAACTATACCGATAAGCATCAATAGTAATACTTATAATTGGGGTAATCACTTTTCTAAAATGTTAATGTGTGCAAATTTTTGGAAAGGCCAGATTTCCAGCTGATGATAAATATTCAGGACCAGCAATCAGCCACAGGGTATCTTTATTCTGTGGTTCAATTTCCCTATTTATTTCTACTATTTGTATGCAAAGCTTCCTGTAATTTATATGAAAAAGAGGTAATTTATTGATGATGCCAAATGAGTTTCTGAAGCTTATTTATGCAGAATGTGTTTTGAAAGGCTGATGGTTTATAGCACCTGCAGATGTTACGTCCTGGACAGGATTCTGATATCAGTAACTCGTCTATTGCTCTTACCTGCTATCTGCAAGGTTAGATCAAACCTTCTGACTTTGTGTTAACAGTGGTCCATTCCAGTTGAAACATTAAGCCATAGTTTAGTGATACGTGAACGTGCAAAACCTAGACTTCTGCTCTAGGGCAATGGAATTTGCTACCACCGATTGTGGTGATGCCCACCAGTCTTAAAAAGGAGATTAGACAAGTTCATGGCTATCAATGACTACTCGTAATGATCATTGTATGCTACCTCCATATCTGAGCTAGCATGCCACTGAATACCAGTTTCTGGGGAACAATAGAGGAAGAGGTCTGCTACCTTTGTGTTCCACTTTGGGGCTTTCTTGGGCATCTGGTTGGGCGTTATGGAAAACAGGATGTTGGATCAGATAAGCCTTTGATATGATCCAGCAGGCTTTTCTTACATGTTTTCCTTTCCCTTCTCCTGTGGGACTGCAAGGAAAAATCAGAAGCATCTGCATGCTGTTTTAAACTAGTCATAGTTAGAGCTTGCCTGTTGCTCTGAAACAGGTAATGGGGACAGGAGATGGACTGCTTTTCAATCAATCAATCAATTTATTTATTGCATTAGCCATATGGCCATAGCACATTGTGAGAGACCAGGCAGTGACCTGTTGCAATTATACATAGAATACTACGAATACAGTTAGAACATTAAGTGTAAAATCATACTGAGTAATACAGATGAGATAAAGAGCAATAACGGGGCATGTCGACTGTGTCTATGTCAGGAAGTTACATAGGACTAGGGCTGAGGAAAGTTAGCCAAAAAGGTGGCCCTGAGTTTCAGGGACTGTAATATGTAGATGGCCACTCCACATGATATCAGTGGGTTGGCATTCGCCAGTAAGTATTTCATGTGGTCATCGTCCCGGGCAATGATCGGTGGGATTAAAAAGAAAAGCCTGGGTCTTACTGAGACATATATTGGGCAGTAGAAGAAAAAATGAATAAGGTCCACTATCTTTCCCTTGTTGACTGCTTTTCAGAATTTGCAAGGAAGTCTAACTTTTAAAAACACAGTGGTCAGTGGTTCTACTTCTGCTTCTATTTTCAAAAGGAAAGAGCCTTAGCTAGAGTCCAAAATTGCGTTGATAGCTTTGCCATGAATCATGACTTAAATTAATCTGAAATATAATGAGCCTTGTTTTTCAGCACGTTATACAACCAATTTAGGATCAGACATGAGGTGATAAGTATTATTATTTTTTAGAGGGGGAAAAAAGGTGTCACTAAGTAAATACGAAACCAAATACGTTAGGTTTGTGATGTGCATGTCTTCTTCATTTCTGTGATTAGAAGGAAACACTGAAGATTAGTTTAGCATATTCTTTCTTAGTTTCGATGTGAGTGTTTTTCTGTGCTCCCAATTAATTCACTGATGAAATGTTATCAGACGTACTTCCCTCGCCCACAGTTCTGAATTGCTGCAATGAAAATGAATGGCAATAAATCACCATATCTTATGAACATAATCTGGACAAGTACTGATTTAATAAAAATCTTGATTTTGTCTCTTGATTTGGCCAGCAATTTTAATGTGCCAGTCCTAAGCAAGTTTACGTGATAATCAGCTCACTGAAATCAATGGCACTCACATCTTTTTAAAATGCTTAGTGTCAGGGCGCTAGACTGTACTGCCTTTTTTTTGCTGAAAAATACTTTGCTTTCAGATAGATCTATCAATACAAACAAATATCCCTCTAGAACTTAATAGCTTTTTAGCATCTCATGTTAGCAAAATAATTGCAGTGTGGGTAGCTTATAATAATATAATTGAGCAGCTAGCTACACAGAAAGTTGTGCAGAATACACAGCCACAGCAGGCTCCTTTGCTGCTGATGCGCTTGTGTGTATTGAACAAAATAAGTTTTTCCATGGATCAAGATGGAAGAAGAAATAGCATCAAAGGGCCTTTGTGAAGCAACTGAACATAGGAACAAATTCTGTCTACTTTTATTATATTTGCAAGGGTTTTGTTTTTGTTATCACCAGGAGACATTTCAGTTGATATTTTCCCACTCCCTGTAGTAGGTGCAGTGGGCTGGTATTGTTTTTGGCTCTAGAAGAGCAAAAAAGGCACGTATACACATCGTGCATCTGCTTGCAGCAGGCATAGGCAAACTCAGCCCTCCAGATGTTTTGGGACTACAACTCCCATCTTCCCTGACCACTGGCCCTGTTAGCTAGGGATGATGGGAGTTGTAGTCCCAAAACATCTGGAGGCCGAGTTTGCCTATGCCTGGCTTGGACCATTCATATGCCATTAGTTGTGGTCTGGCCTTTTTCCTTTCAGCGGCTCATTCGGAGTTTTCTTCATGCCCACCTACCCTGAGTATGCAGTAAAGCACAGTATGGTTTCATAATTGGCTGAATAGTTTAGTGTTTAATGCAATTGAAATCTTTTGTTGGAAGCCACCCAGAGTGGCTGGAGAAACCCAGCCAAATGGGCGGTGTATAAATAATAAATTGTTGTTGTTGTTTTGCTCTTCACCCATACTGACAAGTTTGTCACTTCCTACCAACCTCCTACCTTGAAAAATGCCTGTATGGTTTGATCCACAGTGTATCTCCTTTGTTGTAAAGTTAATGAAGCTGTGGGTCTAGATCAGGCATGGCCGAACTTGGCCCTCCAGCCGTTTTGGGACTACAACTACCATCACCCCTAGCTAACAGGACCAGTGGTCAGGGATGATAGGAATTGTAGTCCCAAAACAGCTGGAGGGCCGAGTTTGACCATGCCTGGTCTAGATCATTGCCAGGAGCCCCACTTCTTTATTCTGAATGTGCAACTACCGGTACCTCTTTCCATTCTTTATCTTATATTGAGCTCTTAGGTTTCTGCTTAAAGGATAGATGTGCTTCAGTAGCATTTTATCAAAACCTATTTCACATGCTTAAACCTTTTCTTTCAAAAGGAAAATGGTTTGTTGTATTTATTAAATACAAGTACAGTCACCCCAAATCCAGCAAGAGTCACCCTCACACAAAGCACTGGAATATCCTGATTTTCCCACTGTACAGTTGAAGGCTATTACTCTGGCCTTCCTGTAAATTGAGCACACCCATATTTTGGGTAAGAAATACAAAATATGAAATGGACATACAATATCAGTGAACAGATGGGGAAACTTTCTTTGAAGAAGAAGAGAATTGATAATAGCCTGATTTGCTAGGCATAGCAGTACGAGTCTTTTTATGTTTCAGATGAATGACTATGGCTTAGAGTTTGCCAAAGGCACACCTAGAATCTTTATTTACCCATAGTAAAGGCATACAGACATTCTATGTGCATTGGTATTTTAATTCAGATTGCACACCCTTAAGCTACACTGTGACACCAGTTCTTAAGCCAAGGGTTTTTAATGTAAACATTTAGCACAGTGTCTGCGATGTTCATTGTCTCAAAATGGTGAGGGGGAAGAGGAAAGAATATTGCATTTTTGTTTTATGCAATAATTCAGTCTCAGATTGATTGCAATAATGATGCTGTCTTTAGTGCTAGTTTTGATTGACAGCTATTGTTATATGGAAGAAATTAGCCATATCATCAGGTTATTTTCTATGCTACAAGGAATCATTAGCAGTAGAAAAGCCCATTTAGATTAATGGAAGAATTAATTAAATTCTTGAGTCAAAAGAGCAACAAACTCTACAAGGAGTTCATTAAAGTTATTCTCAAATTTTCATCAGTCATAAAAACAAAATGATCTGAAAGAGGAAACCAAGAGTTCACACACAAAATGTGACTTTATATCTAGTTTTCTAATACATTTCCAAAATTTTATCTGCTTTTGTTTTAACTAGTTCGAAACAAGTAGTATAAGAATCTCTCGGTTTCTAGCAAAGACTCATGTAGTACCTATACTGTAGTTGTTCCTAGCCTGTGAACAACTTTTCGAAGTACTTCAGCTGTACATGATTGTGCTACAAGTTGTATGTTAAGTGCTTTTTTATCTGTCTGTTAAACAAGTTTCAATTTCAAGGACTAAATGTCTAAGGAGTTCCAATTGCAGTATGGGTAAAATTGCATTCTGATGGCCATAAGATTACTCAAAACAGCATTATCTTTTATTCTCCCTAGCTTCAAAGCAAGTTTGTTAACACAAGTGTCCCCAATCTGTTTTCATACTCCATACACATGCTCCGTAACCACTGCTTTTTTTTCTTAAAAAACAACAACCGTTTAGGGGTACTCTCATTTTCCTACTCATAATGAAACACTGCCCCTCAATGAGGCCAAACCTAGATTCACAAAATGTTTAGGGGTATGCGTACCCCTGCACCCCCCTCCAAAAAAGCACTGTCCATAACTTATATCTATGTGCTGAATAAACTTTGGCCACAAATAAGTTTTGTGTCCGAATTTTCACTTTTTGAAATATGGCCACCCTAGACAATGGTGCAGCATATCCACTGCCACACCTGCAGATGTGAAGAAGAAGAAGAACTGTGTGTTATCACCATATTGCTGACAACATACTCCAAAGCTCCAGATGACTGCACTCAGCAGTTTCATATAGATGTTGAACAGCTGCTGGAGAGGGGGAGACTTGAACCCTGAGGAACCTCGTATTGAATGTTCCATGGGACTGAGCAGCACACACCCAAGCATCACCCTCTAGAAATTGCCATCCAAGTGGGGCCACAACTACCACAAAGTGGTGCCACCCACCCCTAACTTGAACAGCTGCTCCAGAAGGATAACTTGGTTGATGGTACTGAAAGCAGCTGAAAGGTCGAGGAGAATTACCGGTAAAAAGGACATAGGAGAGGTAGAATCCACAGAACACATTCTACTGAGTTGTCCCCTTTATAACGATTTAAGGCAATATCTCATAGCCCCATATTTATCTCAGTTTAGCTCTCGATTAAGAGAAAGGCAGGTAGCATATCTGCTGAATAAGCCCACTGGGAAAATAGCCTTATCTGTGGCTAAATTCCTCTTCCTGGCGCTCAAGTGTCGGAAGTGCAAAATCGAATGTCTCGGTGTGGGTTATCTGCATGAGGTTTACTAGTGCTGTCCTATTTTAATTGTGTATCCCTCTGTTTTTTGTTTTTTTTTTTAGTTCTATAATTTTGTATTGAGAAATGTTTTTTTCTTTCTTTCTGACTATCGGTCGAATAAAGGATGTATGTATATTTCCCCTGTCTCTTTCCTAACAGAGGTCATCATACAGGACAACCAAAGCAGTTTCTGTGCCAAAAGCAGGTCTAAACCCCAATTGAAATGGACATGACAAAAACTTATACATCAGAGCATGCTGTTGGATACATGAACTTGTTATTCATATTTTACTGGGTCAAGTTAACTCCCCAATCATTGGAATTCTTAACTTTATGCTGCATTATGTATGGAAACATAAGCCAGGATTTGTGATGTAGAGAATCATGACAGAAGAAGATATTTCCAGCTCGCAGTGGCAATCAAAGGAATCTATTAAAATCTCCTAGATTCTGTATGCAGGGAAGGAAGATAGTAATAGCCTACCTCTGGCTTCTGTTATTGATACATTGATCTTCCTTTCTCCTTACCTGCTTGAGTATTCCTTTGAGGGAAAAATAATTGCCAAGCATACCACTATGGGCTGTCCCTGTCGAACAGCAATAGGAAATCTTACCCGTAATTCTGATGTTGACTTTACAGAAAGGGAATTGTGCAAGTTCAGAACGCATTAAGGAGTGGTAGCAAGGTGATTTTAAACACCCAAAGTCTGTATTTGTGGTTTTAGTCTTCTTTCTTCATACTACCTCTTGAACTTCTCGCCACACCCTGGATTTGTTATCACACCCCACCAAATAGCAATAATTCAGTAAAGAGATCTAGAGTTCTTAAGAAGCCTGAATAGAAAGGGAAATACACAGAGTCCAGAAGGCAGACTTTATCGTTGTAAATCTTGTGGTAGGCATGGTTGGGGGTGGGGGGAGAGAAAGAAACTAAATCCAGATAGGTTGGAAGTTCTCTCTCAATTGGGAGTTCCTGAGACCTCAGTGAAAGTCTCTAGTTTGCCTTGGATAACACACTCTTCCTTAAAAGTTGAAGTTATCATCTGGGGTGTGGGGTACTAGAGCCAGCGGGTGCCTTGTGATCAAAATCACTGAACCCCTTGGGCTTGCCAATCGGAAGGCCAGCAGTTTGAATCCACGTGATGGGGGTAAGCTCCCATTGCTGTGTCCCAGCTTCTGCCAACCTAGCAGTTTGAAAGCATACCAATGTGAGTAGATAAACAGGTACCAGTGCAGCAGGAAGGTAAACAGTGTTTCTGTGCGCTCTTGTTTCTGTCATGGTGTTCCGTTGCACCAGAAGCGGTTTAGTCATGCTGGCCACATGACCTGAAAAGCTGTCTGTGGACAAACACCAACTCCCTTGGGCTGAAAAGTGAGGTGAGCGCCGCACCCCATTGGCACCGTTGACTGGACTTAACTGTCCAGGGGTCCTTTACCTTTTACTGATACTATAAGACTAGGTGCCAGCAGCAGCTAGGAGTGCATTCATCTGCGACATCTCCCACCCTCTTTTCCTGTAAAGCTGTACTAGCCAGCCACTGAGAGCCCTAGACATTTCACTATTACATTTTTCTAATGCACTGTAAGAGGGACTGTCTTTGAAGACAGGTCAGAAACATTAGTTGGTCCGGAACAGGAGTAGCCAATACTGTATAGTGCCCTTCAGATGTTCTTAGACTAATCTCCATCAATGTCCCCAGCCAACATAGCCAATGATGAAGAATGTTGGAAGTTGTACACTAAAATCAGGGATGTTAGGGCAGAACATATCACTGGCATAGTATTGTCTGCACTGGTTACTAGTCTGTTTCAAGGTTTAATTCAAAGTGCTTATTCTTACCATTAAACTTCTGAATAGAGCTAGGTGCCATCTGCTCTGTATATTTAGAATTGAAATAATTTGGAGTTGTTGTTGCTGCTGCTGATCTTGGTGCCACAGTCTCTTTCCCGAGCTTTGTGGTTCTGTCCCAAGTACTCTCAAATTAATAGATACCTGCAGGATAGGAGAGGCAAGACAGACAAACTCAGCTTCCACCATCCAGGTATTTCCATTCCTGCCCTCCTACACACCAGCATACTTGCCTGTTTCCAAGGGACCAGATGTGTACTGGAAGTGGCTGGATGTGCCATCTTTGAAAAAATGGAGACAATGAGAAGAATTCAGAATAACACTCCTGGGGTCATTCCATCAGTGCAAGCATTGCCAGATGGAATGACCTCCCCTCTGCCACCTAGGGCTTCCTGCATGTATTCCCCTAGCTGGATGGAGGATCAAACATGTGAATAGTTTGTACACCAAGTTCCCTGTTCTGATCCAAGAGCTGGACTAGTGTATGCCTAATTCTTAAATAAATAAGAAAATCCTGTGTATTATCTTTTTTTCAGTAGGGGAGTTGGGATTGGATTTATTTCCCCCCTGAACCCCTTTCCCCCACAAACAGCTGATTCTAGCTTTTAAGAGTCTTATCTTCTTGATGCAGGCCCAGCTGCTTAGTGCGCACTGTTATTTCTGATCCACCTTATTCTATTATATAAATAAAGTGCTGAGAGACATGTCTGTGCTCCTTTTTCACTGGTATACTGGATGGTGAAAATAAGATATAATTTAAACCTCAGCCACAGTTCCAGTGGCTTGAATGACAGGTGAATACTTAGATAAGGCATAATTAATATAAACTCTAACTTTTGGCAATAAATGTTGTGCTATTGCCAGAGATATACAGGTGTAAAATCAAGGGTTGTGTGGTTTCTCCGTGAAGAAGAATTGAAGCACGGAAGCATTATTTCAGTGGATTCCGAATCATTTCAACTTTCCTAAGGCAGTATTTCTGCCTTCCAGTCTATGGTGTTGGATGTTTTGGTCTGCTAGCTTTCACCAGAGGCTTTTGCTGCAGCTGCCCAAGCACAGTGAATAAACTCCTACTACCTGAAAAAGGGAATTACAGGGATGGGGCAGAACAGGGCTGGTCCATTTCGTTCTCTAGATAGCACCTCATCTGGGTCCTGGAGCAGGTGCAGCAAAACAAACAAACACCCCCCCCTTCCACTTTTTGTCCTAACTGGTTCAAGCTGGCAGAACTTTGAGTATGGCCATGGTTTCTCTACTCTGATTCTCTCTCATTTGCTCTAGAATGCTCTATAAATGTATATTTCCTTCTCTATCTTATTTTTAAAAATAATAATAATAATAATTAAGCAGGGCTTAAAGCTCAAGTCTATCAAGTGGTGTTTAGTGCAGATGTATTTTTTCTAACCGAATATTTTTTATTTGTTTTGATCTCCCCCTTGGAAACGTATTGGATCACAATTTTATTCCACATATATTAAGGGTTTACTTCTGTTCACATTCATGAGTTAATTCTCAAACTTGCACAGAATTTGTTCTCTGTGCCAAGGAATAAGGCTATTCACTGCAAACCGAGACTTCATAGAAATTAAGAGCAATATTTAAATTATACATCTGTGTGTGCATGTGTGTATCACACACTAATATATATCATATTTCTTTTTTGTGAAACGTAAGAAGCAAAGCTTTTTTTTGAGACTGGATCAAACAGCCTAGGGAATTTTATTTTGGTTAGTTGACAGTGTCGTGTAATGAATGCTAATAGAGTTTCAGAAATGTTAACTAGATTATAGTGCTGTGAGCTTTCTTGTCAGTGATGGCAGTGATGCCTGGAAAATATTGGAGGTCACTGTAATGACGTGCCTGGATGTATGTCTCGTGCCAGAGCTGGAATGGCAAAAGTATTTAACAAGCAGGAACTGGGATGAGATCACTGGGAGAGTGATCAGTATTGACATTAATGAGTTTTATGTCCTATGCCAAAAGAGTTAGCTGACCTGTGAAGATCATGCAGTAAGCAATTTCCTGTACAAGAGAGGCATGCTACCCTTGAAAACAGTACTTGATATTCATAAGCTGTGAATGAGAACTACAGCATGTAAAGCATGATGTGGTCTAAAAAAATACCTTGTCTCTGGCTCTGCAGTATGGCAGCTAGAGCTCTACCCATCTTTTCCTTTAAGCCCCATACAATCTTCAGTAAGACATCGTCATGTCACACTATGTCCTGTTCAAGAGACTTGCACATGCATGTGTACACACACACACACACACACACACACACAACACTTTCAGTGTACATTATTAAACATGAATTCCTTCTGTGAGTGTGAATGAATTTCTAGATTTGTCACACCCTTATATTTTGAAGCTAATTTTACTCAACAGCAAATATATAAAATGTGACCTATTACCATTGTTTCATATGTATATACATGTCTCTGTGTGTGACTGTCTGTGTATATATGTCTCTGTGTGTGTGTGTGTGCAATATATACACACATACATACTATTGATGGCTTTATGTATCTGTTTGTGTATTTATATTGAACTGTTCTTCCTTTCTGTCCTCCTGCATCATTTCCTCCCTTGTGTTCACTTAGATTATGGCATGCTTAAGTCAGGGACTTGATAACGTCTTTTTAATTTTGTGAATTGATTAGATCATGTTATATGCTAAAGAACAAAATAATAATAATAATAAAACTTAAAAACAATATGAATATTTTAATATGTTTTGTTCCATTTCCCCCTTCCCTTTATTTTGTTTTAGCTGTAGGCCTTGCTGCCTGCCCAGAACCAGTAATTCCTAGCAATGGATTCAAAATGGGCGATAGATATATGGTGAATGATGTTTTGTCATTTCAGTGTGAGCCAGGATACACGTTACAGGTACCTGCATTTTCTTTTGAAACGGTAGAGTTGCTGTTCTCACATATTGGGCTGGATTCATAATTGAATAGAGCAGAAACCCACAACATGGATGTGTCCATGGTGAAAGTGATTTTTTTGTCAGTTCTTGCTCCCACAACTTACATCTCCTAAGGCAGTGGCTCCCAATTGGGGGGGTCTGCGGACTCCAGGGTATCTGTGTAATGTGCCCAGGGGATCTGTGGCACCACTCACATGACAAAAACTACCATAGAGATATCAAATATTTCAAAAGTAAAGGGTCCGCGGCTTGGCTTTTTTTTGGGGGGGGGACAGGGAGTCCGTAATACTTTACTAATTGGGAACCACTGTCCTGAGGGTTTGGGACACAGCAAAAATGTCTCAACTCCTTTCCCCTCTGGAAGCACCCAGTTTGCAAAGCAGAAGCCTGTGACTCACTTGGGCAAATGGAAGGAGGATTTGTAGAACAGCAGGCTGGACCCAACTCACTGTATTTTCCTTATTTATAAAGCAGGTATTGCAATATCTTCTGTTTGATCAAATTCTTTTGGTGAAGAAAAGGTATCCTCTTGAACTATTTCCAGCTTTTTGTCTCATATGAAAACATAGATCGTTTTCTGCTTTACAAAAGGATCAGGATAAATAAGTGATGGCTGCTTTTTCACTCTGCTTGCTGAAGAGAACTGCATAAAGTCAAAACTTAGCATATTTCCCCCCTCTCTCTCATAAAAAAAAAAAAAATTGCTCCAGCAGAGGAACATCAGCTATTTTCTCTTTCGTATTTTCTGAGACTACTACACCTGCAACTCTTTTATATCAAGTGATATAGCTAACAGAAATCAGTTGGACATGATGTTCATAAATAATCAGAATCCCTATTAATTTAAATAGGTCTTAACTGTTGCTAATTTTCTCTGGATTGGGAGTATACATTTTGCATTCATTTTAATAAATTCTGCAGGAAAGGAACATGCCATGTATCAGGTCATAACCATCTAGCCCAGTACTGTCTAATTCTGAGTAACAGTCACTCTCCAGTGTTGAAGGCAAAGGCCTTTCATACCATCTACTGGAGCTGATGCCAGCAATTAAAACTGGGAACTTTTGTGAGCAAATCTTTTTCTCTGCCACTGGGTTATGATCTATCTCCAAATATGACAGTAAACTGTCAGACAACTGTTGTTTCAGACATGTCTGCCTGCCTCTGTACATCTCTTTCTTTTTCAATGGACACTTGGAAGTTGTGGTTTCATTTAATTTCCCTTGCTATCTTCCTCCCTGTTCCTATTTCATTATTAATTCTGATTATTCTTAGATTGTTATTGTTTTCTATTGGTCCTTCTGCAAAGCAAATAAAATAGTCATAATAAAATTAGTTTTGCTTGCATAATGGGCCTATCTTCTTGAAAGGTAAAATAGAGTTGATTTTCCATTTATATACCTGCTTCTCTGCCAGGGTTTCTTTTCTCTTTTTTAAGCCTCACATGCCTAATCAGACCTTTTTTGCAGTCTGTGGTATTGCTTTTCTTAGTGGTAATTGCCATATTATGATAATGTGAGAATATATTAATGCAGTCTTCCTTGATTTATAAATAAATGTATGGCCTTTCTTACTTCAATCCAAGTGCAAAAATCTCACTGAGACATACTGGTAGATTCTGAGCTAGCACCTGTGCTGCTAAGCACTAGGATGCAGACTGAAATATTACATTTGGTCTTCTTTTGCTGAAATCTAAATAAATAGTTTGCACATGCCAAAGATCAAGTGAGTTCTCTGACACAGTGTTTTTTACTGCCTTTCTTTGGGCAATGCATATGTTTTAAACACATCCGCCTACACTGACAAGTCACCAGTGGACAAACATATAACGTAGCTACCAGAATATATACATTTTTTCCCATAAGTATGAATATAAAATATACAGTCGTACCTTGGGAGTTGAACGGAATCAGTTCCGCAAGTCCGTTCGACTTCCAAAACATTTGAAAACCAAAGCGCAGCTTCTGATTGGCTGCAGGAAGACCCGTCAGATGTTCAGCTTCCAAAAATAGTTCACAAACTGGAACACTCACTTCCGGGTTTGCGGCGTACAGGAGCCAAAACGTTCGAGAACTAAGCTGTTCAAAAACCAAGGTATGACTGTAATCTAAAATTAGACCACTGAAAGTCAACAAGGAGAAGGGGTTTAGGAATGGCATTATACAATAAATAATCCATGTCTACAGCAATACTTCTATTTATGTATTTATTAAATTTGTTAGTCTTTCCCAGCACAACCCAAAGCGACTTACAACCAACCAGACAGTCAGACAGACAAAAACTCCACATTAAAACCAAGATGGAAAACATCCTGCCCACTTCTAAAAGGCTGCAGATAGTTAAATGCCAAAAGGCTTGGCTATGGAGGAAATTTATTGGTTGGCACCTAAAGGAATACTACTGCATTGCTTCGACAAGCACTTGGTTATATATTAGTACTGTAGTACATTGTACTTCATGCTTTGTCATCTTGGGTAAATACAGGGCTAGCCTTAGCCCTTGACAATGGGCTTCACTAGAATATGACACTTGTTTCAATGTTGTCATCACAAGAGTTAGATTGTTTTATTGTGGATGTATTTGGCAACATGTTCTGAACACAATAATGATACATTGATGGTGGATTTATTCTGCTTTATTAATTGTTCTGTGACATTTCCCCAATACTGCCACATTATCACTCCTCGAAAGTGCTGTAGAGCTACAAAAGCAGGAGGGGGAAAAACCTACAGAGAAGATTAGTGCTATGAAAAGTTATAGGAGTTCCAGAAAGAGGATACAGAATATGCACTGTCTGGAAATCAAGCCATTTGACCACCTCATTTTTATTTTTATTTTTACAGTCACAAAGAGTATTGACAGTGAGATCAGACATGGCTGCTTCTCTGATAGCATGAGCTCAAATAATTTATTATAATTGTATATTTTTTATTGTTGTAACCCACCTGGGGACCATGTGGTGAAGGGTGGATAAGAAAACGAAATAAATCAAATCAGCATGAATGAGCAACAAAAAGAATGTTTGCAGGGCCCCCTAAATATGATGGTGTATTTCTAAACTATTTGATTGGTAGCCACCCTAATAATAAGCACACTAGGGTTAAAAATAAGAGTTACAGTGGAGATAGTACAGGAATACAACTCCCCTGAGGAAAAGTTGTTGTT
This sequence comes from Lacerta agilis, assembly GCF_009819535.1. NCBI lineage: Eukaryota > Metazoa > Chordata > Lepidosauria > Squamata > Lacertidae > Lacerta > Lacerta agilis. The sequence continues at coordinate 21,371,316 of NC_046314.1, forward strand.
GTTGTTGTTGTTGTTGTTATTATTATTTTTCTTTGTTAAGAAAGAAAGAATCTAGGCATTCTAGGATTTGAAAAAGATGGATAAAAATATGCATGCTGTGGATAGAAATACTTTTCATCCTTCTCTCACAATAGCAGAACATGAGATCTTCCAATGAAATGGAATGGTGGTAGTTGCCTCTCTCTATGAACCCATCCCTTCCTTCCTCTTCAAACCCACTCCCAACTCTTGGGAGTGGGAGCTCCTTGGGGTGGAAAGGAGAAGTCAGGGAAGTTGGCTTTTGTGAGCCCAACTGCATATGTTTTTCTGTGGCTGAAACCCTGTGAAATATGAAATCTATCACCACAATTTGCAACATTTTCAGCAGACTAACCACAACCCAACAAGGAATGGGACAACCTTATATCCATTTATCTCCATAGGTGCCAATGTTCTGGGGCCCTGGGTGCATGAGCACCCACATAATTCCCCATGAAGGAGCCAGGCACCCACAAATTTCCGTGCCACGGCCATGCACGGTGCATGGCACTCATGGCCCTGGGCACCTATGGTCATGGGGCAAAGCTGGCATTTCTGTTTATCTCAGTGGGTTTTGGTTCATAGAATCACAGAATTCTGGAGCTGGAAGAGTCCCTGAGGGTCATCTAGTTCAACCCCTAGGAAAGAGAGTTGAGATAACTCTGTTGGATTGCAGCCACAGCACATGTGTTGTTTATCCATAAAGAAGTTTATCATAGAATCATAGAGTTGGAAGAGACCACAAGGGCCATCCAGTCCAGCCCCCTGCCAAGCAGTATATTCTCAATATCGATATTGAGAATAACTTGGGTAGAGATTACATTTGATTTAATTCCGCACTCTCTGTATGTATGTGACGAGAGATTTTTTTAAAACAAAACATCCCAACTAAACTATGATTTCAGTATTTCTGGAATTGAAACCATGTACATTATGTTGGTTGGGCAGTATAGTTAAGACATTATGGTGTGATCCTGTTCTGCGCTCTCCACTGAAAAAAAGGGAGAGCAGTCTTTTAAAAAATTCCTTTCTACACCAAACCATTGTCTGATCTTGAAATAAATCCCGTCCTTTGGTAGCATGGTGAAGAATGCAAATGAGGATGTTACATTGCTCTGCAAACCTATGCAATAATTGAGTTCAGAACAGTGGTTTTGAAACAGTTTCTTAAGACATGTGGCACAACTCATTTCCCATTTTAAAAGGAATTCTAATTATTGCAGTAGTCTTTTGTTTAACCTTAATTAGAAAACTGTCATGGGTAGTAAAGTACAGGGGGAGTGTAATTGGCAAAAGGATTTCACTAGCAACGCTGGTGTTTTCTCCTTAGAATAATTATGCTAAATTGCCAGGGGAAAGCTGGAGAAAAAAAAATGACAACGATGAATCATTATTTTTATTTTATTTTAGGGGCGCTCTCATATTTCTTGTATGCCTGGAACAGTTCGCCGTTGGAACTATCCTTCTCCTCTATGTATAGGTAGGTATGCATGCATACTTTATGAACCATGTGTTATTAAGAATGACATAAGTACAAAACTAAAGTGTTAATTAGCAGCTGCAGTTTGTATCTGCTGATACCAAGCCCATTTGACTGGAAAATGTTGCTTTTACACCTGTCAGATGGTACCCACGAATCATTGACCCTGATTATCCAGAATTAAGGGAATGGTTTCTCCTTTTCTCATGTCTCAACTTTCTCTTTCATATACATGCTTTTTTATTTAGTATAGCTTCCTCTGTTGAATTAAAATGTCAATTAACATACTGATTCATAGAACCTGCTGCTGAATGATAACTCTCACAATCCCCAGGCAGCATGGCTCATTGGCCAGGGATGATGGGAGTTGTAGTTCAACAACATCTAGTGCACCATAGTCTAGCCACCCCTGGTATAGAACATCTTATAATTGATCAAGCCAGTATTACCATCCACATATTGCAGAAGAGAAGGGGATTTTGACAGTGTTGGTGATTTGCCTAAGATAACCTTGTGCCTAAGGTGATATTTCAACCATTATCTTACGTATGTGAGCTGAATAATTTAAAATAAATGTGCAGATTAATGCAAAAAAGAGAGAAATAATTAAATCACCCCTTTGTCATGCTTGAATCATATAGAAACCAGTACAGTGGTACCTCGACTTACGAATTTAATCCGTTCCGAATGCACATTCGTAGGTCGGAAAATTCGTAAGTCGAAAAAAAGCAATTTCCCCATAGGAATGCATTGGAAACGAAATATTCGGAAAAATTCGTAAGTCGAGTAAACCACATCTAAAACCGCCAACGGATGTTCTTCGGATGTCGAAAAATTCGTAGGCGTGCGGGCACTTCTTTCATTCGTATGTTGAGTAATTCGTAAGTCGAGTTACCACTGTATAATTTAAGTGTTCAGAATATAAAGGTCCTTGGATGGTTGCTCATGAGTAACCAGGCAAAACTCCAGCTGTTCCAGTAGTTTTATTGTGCATACTATGTACATTGCAGAGCTTAAAAGTTCATGTCTGTATCAACCGTCTTCAGAATCTGGGAGTGGCCCCTTCCGGTTCTGACCCCAACATAAGAGCTTCGGTATACGAAATCCCTGCCTCCCCTCTTTTTGTTTCATCCCTCTACGCATTTGGGGCAACAGAAATTGCGTGTCTCTCTCCTCTCCCTCTGCGTGAGGGGAGTACAGGGTCTCTCCAACATCCCCAGATCCTCGGCTCTCAGTTCCCTGGGCTGCCTCCCCCTCCCTACTGGAGACATCACTGTCTCCCCTGCTGGAAGTGGAAGTGCTACTGGTCAGGTGGGACTGAGGCTCTCTGTAGCATCCCGAGAGCCCTTCCACCACCCTGCGCTGAGCCTGGGACAATCCCATGAAAAGTACGGATGACCATTTTATAATTGAAACTGATAAGGGGTCATTCTACACATCATATGATGCCTGGACGTACCAGTGGGTGTATACTGTGGTTAGTGATTTCTTGCTGGATCAGACTTGCCCAAATGAATCTTTTTACCTACAGAGGTTTCTCCATTAACTTCAGTGTCTAATGCTGCCCTCTGCATGAAAAAGAATCCATGTGTAGAGCTGTCAAAGTGAATGGGGAAACCTCTTCAGATAACAGCCTTATATGTACAATGGAGTGCTTTGTGTTGGTTCAAGTTTCTGTGTTCATATTACTTCAGTTGCATGAACATTGCATAAGTAATACATAATTCAATAAACTATGAAATATAATAGCATTAATTTATTTTAATTTATTTTCAATAGCCAAATGTGGCGGGACACTGACAAATATGGCTGGAGTAATACTGAGCCCAGGGTTCCCAGGAAACTATCCCAGTAACCTGGGCTGCATATGGAAGATATTATTGCCTGTTGGATATGGTAAGAATCTTGATGAAGATGATGATGGATGATGATACAATTCAGCTCAACCATAGAATTTGCGAACTCTGGGAGTTCCCTAACTTCCAAAACAATGACTGCCACATATTTCTTGTTGTCTTTCTGTCTGTCTAGACACATAGATAGATCTATATAGGCTTTGTACACCACCATGGGCACATTGTGGAAAGGTGAATGATGTTACAGTAATATATAATAATATAGCCGCTGCTTTTGTGTGTTGCTTTATCCAGAGAAAAATAGATTTATGGTTGAAATTGGAAATCCCCATCTGTTCGCTGCCCACTTGCTACATCTTTTTTCTCATGCAGGAGTCCTCCACAGTCACCTCCCCGTATTCTACCAACAGGGCTCAATACAGGGAGAGTTGTTTTCATGTCCAATGTTAAGTGTAGGGATGGATGGATCAGGTCCAACATTTACTTTTAGTAAAAAAAGCATTGTTTGTGAAATCTCTCTGCCTCATTCTGAGTAGTATGAGTTGGAATGGTGGCTCGAAATAAAACACCTTACTCAATTTGATCTGTCCTTTCTCAGTCCTCTAACAAGAGGCCAGGCCACTCACTTTGCATTTCTTTCCCTTTTTCTTCAGATGTGTTTGCTGGTAATCTATACATTATTCATGTGGAGAAGATAATAAGGCTATATGTTTATCATCACAAACTAGATTGAAAAGTCCCGAACGCTTCTTACCTAAATAATTTCATGGGTAGCTAGAACTTGTTTACAACCTTCTTGGGCTCATTAGCAAATTGCAGCTGTGTCTTTAAGGGAAAGCATCTTAGGATAAATAATAATTAGGATGGTGTGATTCTTTCTTTCATCCATTGAAAGAAAGATGGGAGTCTGGAACAAAATGAGAATACAGTTTCTAACTACGGTATTAAAAAAAATAGCAAATTATGATATTTAGGCTGTATACACATGTAGCTGTGGCAGTAAGCCTTGTACAATTAAACAGGGTTTACTTCTGAGTAGACATGTATAGGACTGCACTGTTAGCTAATTAAAATTGGCCTGTTGTTGGACACTTAGCTAGGTATTCATTTATTTTATGTATTAACAGCTTTCCTTCCTTACATGGATTTATGTAATATAATACACTAAGTAAAGATAATATTATGTGCTAAGCTAATTAGTTAAATTAATCAGTTTGGTTATTATAAATCCAGCTATAATGTCAGGTTCTTAATAATTAAGCTTGTTTTTAAAATAATGCCCTGCTTGTATTTTAGGGATTTGTATAGAGGTTAGACACTAATTACTTTGTGGATAATAGAAACTGTGTGGTTATAAAAGGTAGCAATGTTACAATATAGATTCCTTTTGCTATATATATATTTTACAACATTATCTGTCTCTTAGACAGCTTTTATTAGGGATCCCATTTGCAAAACACATGAGCTTGCATTGTAGCTTCCATTTTCTGATTACTTCTTACCGGTAGTTCTGCTCATGGAACAGTGGTTTTACGCCTCTCCTAGAAATCCAAATCTGGTGGTTGGGGGGACTCTACAGAGCAGCATGTCCTAATGCTGTGGTTACAACAGGACTGATAGGTAATATCATTTTTATTACTTTTTTCCCCCATACAGGGGCACATATACAGTTTCTGAACTTCTCCACCGAAGCTAACCATGACTTCCTTGAAATCCAGAATGGTCCATATCACACTAGTTCTATGATTGGCCAGTTCAGTGGAACAGACCTCCCTCCATCTTTATTAAGCACAACGCATGAAACTCTCATCCATTTTTACAGTGACCACTCGGAAAATAGGCAAGGATTTAAACTTGTATATCAAGGTGAGCAACCGGTGACATAACCTTAATTCTATAATTTGAGGACTTACATAATTGTCTTCTCCTATGTGAATCGGACAGAGTGTTAAGATCATTTTCTCAGCCCCTTCTCCTAGGTTTGCATGCCATCAGGTGACTGGTTACCAGGGAGTCCCTTTTGTTGTTGTGGCCCCTTGCCTGTAGAATTTCCTCCCCAGGGAAACTTTCCTGGTGCTGTACCTGTTTTCTTTTCAGTTCCAGGTGAAGACCTCATTCTCTTTTTTTCTTCTTTAAGTTTTTGCATGTTGGAATTTGTTCCATGGCACTTTTTCCATTTTGCCTTGGTGCTTTGTATTTATATTATTTTACTTAAAATGTGAACTGGTCTGGGCAATAGATGTCCTGTTAGACATTTCACAATTCTCAACACTAGAAATATATGTTTCTGTGATGTGTTCATTTATTAGCAGTTTGCTTAATGCCCAATGATTGGAAAGGAAACAAGAGTGTTTTTAGCCTGCTCTGGATTGTAGCCAGTATTTGTATGGACATAGTTACAAAGCCACAGTATTTTTCGGAGGATAAGTATGTAACTGGGGAAAGTTTTGAATGGAAATAAATGTAATAAATATTGTTGAGCTCAGCTTGGTCCCAAGTCAAAGCTTATGTGTTCTCATTTCCCAGACTTTTGGTTCTTAATTTGAAAGATGGCATCACAGCCTCTTTTATTGAAGTGGGACCTTTAGTCCTTCTTTTTGCATTTGCTGTGTTTTTAGCCTTTTGGTTCTATTGCTGTGCTTTCAGTATATAAAGGTAAAGGATTAAAAATGTAAAGGACCCCTGGACGGTTAAGTTCAGTCAAAGGCGACTATGGGATCGTGGTGCTCATCTCGCTTTCAGGCTGAGGGAGCTGGCGTGTCCACAGACAGCTTTCTGGGTCATGCGGCCAGCAGGACTAAACCGCTTCGGGCACAATGGAACACCATGACGGAAACTAGAGCACACTGAAATGGTGTTTATCTTCCCGTCGCGGGGTACCTATTTATTTACTTGCACCGGTGTGCTTTCGAACTGCTAGGTTGGCAAGAGCTGGGACAGCAACAGGAGCTCACTCCACCGCCTTTGACTGGACTTAACCATCCAGGGGTTATTTACTTTTCAATATATAATATACAACAAATAATGATAAATAATAACAATCAGTTTTGTTTTATGATTAGCATGGGTTAAGGGATACTTTTACCAATGCACGTTCCATGTTTTATAAGTTGTGTGGGTGTGCTTTTTTTTTTTTCAAATATAAAATCTTTATTTTATTTCCAAATGGTTTACAAATTTTTACAAGTTTTACAAATACACATTACACACAATAATAAAAAAAACAGTTTACATTACAAACAATAAAGGAAAAGAAGGAAAGAGGAAAATACAGAGAAAGAAAAAAGTAAGAGGCCAAAGAAAGAAAGAAAGAAAGAAAAGCAGAAAAGAGAAAGAAAAGGAAAAGTAAATTATTGTTAAAGTTACAATAGTCAACTTCCATTGCTGCATTTCACTACCTACACTATCTGAACATTTTTGCCATTCTTCCCTTTAACATCAGAGTTACCATAAATCCACTTAAATGCTATTCTAAACATAACCAAAACCTTTCTCTAGATCCTTGTTTATTCAAATATTCATTAAAACAATTCCATTGGTCTTGAATTACCTTTTTTGGCTTTTGTTTTATTATATTGGTCAGCTTTGCCGATTCCAGATATTCCGCTAACTTACTCAGCCACTCTTTCTTAGTTGGGATGTAGTTATCCTTCCAATGTTGGGCTATTAATGTTCTCGCCGCGGTTGTCGCGTACAGGAAAAAATCCACTTTCTCTTTGGGTATTTCCCCATTAACTATTCCTAATAAGTATGATTCTGCTTTGGGTGTGCTTTTTTAAATATAGATCTGTCTGATGATTACATACAGTTTGTATTATGATTTTTTTTCCTGTTACTTGAATTATGATTAGTTATTTTTTTCCAAATTCCCGAGGTAGGTTTCCTCTGAATCATGTTGGGCAATTTACCATTTCATTAAAGTTCCCTATGGTTTTATCCAAGCCATTTTGATGTACCAGTACTTCCTATTGTGTTCTTTCTCTCTCCCTCTGTCTCTCCACCCGCCCCACTTGTGTATAGTACAGCCTCAATCCTCCACTCTTACTCTCTTGCTAACTTCAAGCTGGCTGCAAATAGAGAAATTTACTGAAATGAATAAAAATGCCGAACTCCTTGAGACCTGCCTTCTTCAAGGCCAAGGGCATTTTATGTTCTGTAATTGCATAAGGGGTTTATGCACACTGAGAAAAAAAGGACAAGAAAGGGTTAAGTAAGGTGTGCTCCTTAATTTGGTGTGTGTTTGCCCAGCACCTGCAACTAGTTAAGCATGTGAGAATCAGTCAGCAAGCATGTGAGAAGGACTCAGCTTAATCTAAAATATAAATACACTTGTGTTTGAAGCAAGTTTGTTTTTAGCCCCCGCCCTTGGCTAGAGCCTAGTCTGTGTTGGAATGTTGCAAGGCGACTGTATTCTGCTGGATGGAATGTAAGTTACAACTGTATGTAACCTACAAGCTGTGGAATGGCTTTATGCTGCCAGTAGAGGGACTGACTCTACCTAGAACTGTATGGTGTTTTTCTGTTTCACTGACACTCCCCCCTAGTATGTTGAATGGGCACTCTGCACATGCCCCAACATGTTCTGCATTTAATAATAATGTTATTATTTATACCCCGCCCATCTGGCTGGGTTACAAGTTTTTTTTTTTCCTTCTTGTTCTTGCTTTTCGACAACCAGTTGTAGTGTTGTCCTGGTTTCTCCTTTCAATCTTCTATATGGGGTTATGGATGAAAGAGGGGAAGAGAGAGTGAATGTGTAGTGGAATGATAAAGGGCAGGCTGATCGTTCTTTGAAAAGCTGTGAACGTAGGTAATTGGATTATTGCTTCCCTAAAAAGCAATTACGAAAAACCGTGAATAATGCTTACTTGTTTATTTATAATTTGCATCATCAGCATTCTTGCTGAACACAAGGAGTGTCCTGCTTGATTTGACCAAGGTTCATCCAGTTCGGCATCCTGGCCAATCAGTTGTCTCAAGGAGCCCACAAGGAGGACATGAAAGCTATATTACCAGTTGTCCCATGCACCCCAGCACTAGCATTTAGTGGCATGCTGCCTCTGTACCTGGAACTTCCATATAACCATTATGATTAGTAGTTGCAGCCACTATTAGTGTTCACTCCATGAATTTATGCACCTCCTTTTAAAACCATCTAAGGTGGTGATCATCACCACATCTTGTCACACAGTTTGAAAATTATCGAGCAAGAGTGTGATAGACTTTGATTAGCTTGCATTGCCAGGCATTCTATGTGGTCATGTTGCCAATAAATGACTATTGGAGAACCTTCATGGTGTGACAGGGAGAGAATTACGGTTCTGGCATTTACGCAGTGCTCTTCAGTACTTAAGGAAATGCAGTATACCAGAGAGGAAAGCCTTCCATTGATTTATCTAATATGTGAATGGCTTGCATTGTACTGCAAGACGGTGTTGCATTGATTTGTAAGGAAGGTGGTGAATTTTCAAGCTTTGAACATGATTTATATAATATGGGGCTAATTAACAAGTCATGAAGCTATCTATAAATCACGTTGCACATTTTTTGTGTGTCCCCGGCACTGATTTATAAGTCAAGTCATTCATTTGATTTATATATGTCTTCAATTTACATGCCTTTACAGAGGTCACAACTGTGATTCGGTGATGCGTCTGTCCTAATACAGCATTACTAGGTGAAACCTGAATAAACTGAAGCATTAGCAACAAGACATTAACAACAAGCAGACATTGGGTTAATAAGTTTTTATCTGGGGGTGGGATGGGGAGAACAGCAGCAACCTGAAGCCTGCAGCAATGCAGATGTTTATCAGTTAACTGCTATGTTTCTGTAAAAAAAGCATGCTTCTTTAATAGATGAGTAGTTGTACAATGACTATAGTACTTGTACAATGACTATTTAAACTTTTTACTTTAAAACTTGCAGGTCAACATGGTGAACATATGAAATACATTAAAATAGTTCCAGCTAGGTGACATCTGTTGGGTTGAACAGAAATCTTGCTGTCACAGACCTTAACTATATACTGTAAATCCCTGCTGCTTATTGTATATAATTTCCCTTATGATTTCCCTTGTCCCAAAATATACTATTTTCAAAACATTTCCTGCCTTTGCCAATAGTAAAAAACTTGAGCTGCTTAACTGCAATGTTGAATGTAGGGAATCATCATCCAAGCATTTTTTTTTCCCTTAGCGGTTCTGAATAAACAAGCTAGAAACAAGTGTAACTGTTACTTTTAAAAAATTGTCCCACATTTCTTTTTCTTCCAGCATATGAATTACAAAATTGTCCGGATCCTCCTCCGTTTTTCAATGGATATATCATTAATTCCGATTACAGTGTGGGCCAGTCAATATCTTTTGAGTGCTATCCAGGATATGTATTGATTGGTCCTTCTGTTCTCACTTGCCACCATGGGATCAACAGGAACTGGAACTACCCCTTTCCAAAATGTGAAGGTAAATTTTGCTAATTGTAATAATAGTTGACTCTTAGTATTCTCTCAATATTATATATTCGATGAGATGAGATTGAAAATTGCAGAAAACCCAATGCATGAGGCTTGAAAATGATATCAACCACTAATGGAGATGTTCCAACATCCACACACCACTTTAGTTCATAACTGGGCTCAAGAAACCAAGGTGTTCCTCACTGAAATTGGGGAACAGCTTGTTTTATTAGACGTTGAACTCCATCACATCCCAGATTACATAATTAGGAGAACAACTCCCCTTACTCACATTTCCCCATCAGCCTCCAAATCATCTTCCTTTCCCCTACCTGGCCACACCTGTAGCACATGGAAAAGTATTTCCCCTCCTAGGCCTAATGACATTCGAGGATTTCTAAAGATGTCTTGAACCCTCGAAAAATTATGCTTTTTCATGCATGGATTTCCAAACTGGTTGAGTGAACTGCATGTGCAAATGTGTCCTAAGAATAGACTCCACCCTCTTTGGTTCAAAAGCCAAGGCTACACACAAACTTTTTCAGTAAATGCTAAAATCCTGCTGCTCAGCTGCTTCAACACCCCTTCTCACCCTCTCCCTACCAAACAACTGATCTGCATATTTTAGCAGTTTTCAGATAACTTCCTTGCACATGCTTCTTTGTGTTGAAGCCCCCTGTGTTCAATTATTTGCCTGCAGTGGTTATTCAAATATATATCACAGTTTGCAATGTTAGTTGCCCTGTCCTTTGTGCACCTGGGTATATAAATTTATAAAGTGGTACTGTGTTGCCCTATTCATATTTTAAATGTAGTTTATAACTCAGCCATATATTTCAATTCTTTCAATCTGAATCACCTCAAATTACTTTGAAATTTTGCACATTATACATAGAGGGAAAAGAGCGAATTATTCTGTGCCTTGCCTAGAATTTAAATTAATTATACTGAAATGCTGTAATTAAAATAACTTTCTCACGTCCGTAAATGGATATCCTTGACAAAAGGAGAACAATGAAAATGACCAATATCATCTTCCTTTGTCATGCAAAAGAGCCAGATGGGAACCTGCATACTAAGTTGCATCATGCCTAGACATCAAATCAAATGCAACTTTTTCAAAGCTACTTGTAGTGACTATATTATTTGTATTGTGTTTTCTTTTTTAAGTGTATGAATAAAATTATTTATAGGTTATCGGTGATTCTCAAACTTTTTTCCTGTGGATTACACTTTCAGAATAAAAAATTTGCTCGTGCCACACCACATTTTTAATTGATGAGAAATAAATTGGAAAACAAAAGGAAACAATTAGCATGGTGGAGAGTCAGTAACAGAGGAGATGGAAGCAAGTGATGCGCTTCTCAGGGGGCCTATCTGTTACATCCAGTTTCGTATCTGTAAAAGCACCACACCCAGAAAGTGAAAAACAACAACACACCTGTAGTTGTTCACTTTCCATTCAGTCTAACTTCCAGGTGTTTTTAGAGTCTCTCTTGGAAAAGATCCACTTTGGCCTTTTGATAATTGGTCTTCAAACCAAAGGATTGTAGGAGGCATTACACAACTTTCTGTGTTAAAGACATTACTACTGTGACAGCTGCATACAAATGAGCTAAAATATTTTTATCACCTATTTTGAAATGGGGGGGGACATTGAAAACCTGACAGATGTGAAACCATGTTGTTTATTCTAAATTAAAAAGCAGTGTCAGGCCTTTTGTTTGTTTTTCCCATCTCCATAATAGCCTATTTGTACAGGGGAAGCAAAGACTACATTAATATTGTCTGTGTAGGATCTTAGTGTCGCTGCCATGCAGAGTTTGACATTGTGAGCAGGAGGCAAAAAGCTTTCCATAAATATAGGACCAAAACAATTTTCATGCTCCTGCTCTCCCTGGCCTAAATGTTTAACTGGAATCTCCTGATTGCCATCAAACTGATTTATTGACTTTACACAATTTTAATAGCTGTTACTTGAATGTGCAGTACTCTCTGGACTTTCTTAGGTATCGTTCAAGAAGGCATCTAATGACTGTAGAGCTTCTTTAAAAATAAAAAAGCAGTTTAAATATTTCCTACCCTTTCCTTCCAACACTTGGTGTTTATAAACTGCAATCCTAGTCCAGGGGCCAGGGGAGTGGCCCAGGGGCTTGCAAAATTATATGGATCTACAACATCCGAGAGAGAGCTCCAGTGTTAAAGAGGGAGAACCGCTATCAGATTCCCTGCTTCCTGATGCCACAGAAAGGTCTGAGGTTCTGACCAACCAGCGTCAAAACTCTGACATGGTACTGTCAAATACTAAGCAGTTTGGGGGCTTCTTGGGAAGGGTCAGAAAAGGCTTGCACCTAAAAGATCCAGAGTCTTTTCAGTTGCACAACACCCCCTCCCCAAATGGATGATTCACATTGCAGCCTTAGAGTGACTAGAATGGTAATTGGCCAAGATTTTTTAGGTATTCAAACCTCCAATGTGTTCAATGAAGGGAAGTCATTTTCTTGAATGTAGAGTAACTCAGCAAGTAAAACCACTGTCATACACTTAACAGCTGCAAATTTTCCTTTGTGCTGTATTGCATTTTGGCAAAAAAAAAAATCAATCAGCTTTAGGTCAAGTTCTTAATGAAGTAAAAGCTACTACCTCCCCCATTTTAACTAGAATGTTTAAATAGTTTCAAATAGTTAAATTGTCTCCTTACATTGTTATTTTGAGCATGCTCCCGGAAGAGGAAGTAAGCATTTTGTGTGCTAAACATTGAGAAATATAGTAAGACATATTTCAGCTTCTTTTCCATCTCTCACAGTCAAGTCCAACAGGAGGAGAATCTGTCTGTAGAATTAAGTCACGTATACTCATTGTTAATTGACCCGACCCTATTGTTAAGTGGATAAAATGGGAAGGAAGTTGTGACTACAGGGATCACAAGAAATGGGAAAGTGACATTGCAGGGCAGAAGATGATGTTACCCAATTCAATTGATTCTTTATCCCTTTCTTTGAGGAGGAATAATCACATGATTCATCACATTCCTCTGCACAATTGGATGCATTTCCAATTTGAAGCAGATTTATCAGTGGGATTTGATCATAGCTGTCAAGTTTTACCTTTTCTCACAAGGAAGCCTATTTGGCATAATGGAATTTCCCTTAAAATAAGGGAGAACTTGACAGCTATGAATTTGATCAAAAGGAAGAATATGGTGGGTTGAATCTATTTTTAAAAATGGTATTTTGTTTTAGTCCCACAAAGCAGCTCACAAACCAAGGAAGCTTTGGGAGCTCCTTATGGCAACTTGCTTTGACAAGAGCTGGACTCCAATTCAACTCTCCTAGGCTTTTCCCTTTTAAAAAAACTAGAGTTTTGTAACAGCCAACCCTGTAGCTTGAAGATTGAGGGATGGCATTCCTTCTGGCTTCCATGGCCTCTCACCTGATGCTACTGGACTGGCACAGCTGAGGGGAGTTGTAGTCCAAAACATCTGGCACTAGGTTAAAGAAGGTGCTTTAGCTGATAGTAGTTGCAGCAGCATTTTCTGAGCACTGTTCTGTGGAGGGTGCAGGTGTAGTCATCTGCCCTCAGTGCCATCTGTTCATGATCCATCAACATGCTAACTTGCACTGTCCCCCCCCCCCCGAAGATGGTACAAGCTTATTACTGAAAGGTAACCAACCATGTGAATTTGCTTTTTTGAACTCTTGAATTGCTTTGTCTTAAACGTAAGACAAATCACTGTCCTGACTTTAACCATGCATCCTAACTTTTAACACTCCCGTTCCTCTCCTTTTCAGCTCCTTGTGGCTATAATGTAACATCTGAAAATGGTACTGTGTACTCCCCAGGATTTCCAGATGAATATCCAAATTCAAAAGATTGTACCTGGCTTATTACTGTACCCCAAGGTCATGGAATCTATATCAATTTCACCTTACTCCAAACAGAACTAGTGAATGACTACATTGCAGTTTGGTATGTTAACTTTTATTACCGTAAAGACTGATAATTGGATCGATCCGAACTTCGTATCAGTCCAGAATAATTGAGCTGTTGGTGTTCATGTGTATTAGTTAGTTGGTGGGTTGGTTATTTAGTTAGTTTGTATACAGCAGTGTTCCCCAACCTTGGGCCTCCAGCTGTTTTTGGACTACAGCTCCCATCATCCCTAGCTAGCAAGGCCAGTGGTCAGGGATGATGGGAGTTGTAGGCCAAAAACAGCTGGAAGCCCAAGGTTGGGGAACGCTGGTATACAGAGCAGAATTTGTTGACTAGCAAGTTTCTATCCTGCTTGAAAGATCTGTTTTGAAACACAGGCAGGCTGTGAGAAGGTGAGTCTTCTCTCCAACAGGAAAGCCAGCCTGTGAAGCTCTATTTTGATTCTGGAACATTTCCCACATGAAGTCGCTTGAAAAAAAGGATTGCATCATATTTTGTGGTCATCAAAGCAAAGAAAGCACTTGGTTCTATTTCTCTTTCCCACCCTTGTCCATGGAGTCTGAACTGACACTTGGAGGTGGTCACAGCCCAAACATGAGTAAACAAATTAAAATTGACAAGGCAAGAGAAGGATAACTTCTGATCCAGGAATAGGGGTCTAACTTGTTGAATTAGTACCTGCAGATCTGGCCATAGTAACACATGCCCTATTTATATCGCATCAGGACTACTGCAATATGCTCTTCCAAGAGCTATCTTTGAATAAAGGTCAGAAACTTTTATTGGTCCAAATTGAGGCAGCCAAGTTGATAACTGGAGCTGCTTACTGGGAGTATGTGACTCCCTTTTTGAAAATACCGCATTGCCTTCCAGTTCATTTCTGGGCTCAGTTCAAAGTGCTGATGATGAAGCTTTAAAGCTCTTTGTGGTATGGCTTCAGGACATTTGAGGGGGGTGACCTTTTATAAATGAGCCTGTCTCCTTATTAAAACTACCAATGGAGGCTTATCTGCATGTCCCAACAAATTCTGAAATAAAACTGATTGTAACCAAGGAGAGGGCCTTCTCTCCAGGCACTGGAACATCCTTCTAAGGCAAGTGCGCTTGCTATCTCATTAGTGGACTTCCACTTAATTACAGTATATAGACATTGCTTCACAAGAACACTTGAAAGCAGCTTTACTTTTTGATTTATTTTAATCGTTTTAATCTTTGCTGCTCTTAATTTTTGTTTGTGGTTTTGTTTTAATGTTATTGTCTTTAACTATTGATAGCTTCCTTGAAGTATTCGGGGGGGGGGAGGTGGAGTAAAAATATTTTTAGTAATAATAATATGGGTATATTTCCTGAATAGCATTTTGAAACACTGTGGGGCACAATTTGTACCTTACCAGAATAGCACAGGGACTGCTAAAATGCAAATGCTTACGGGGTTACTCTGTTGGGCAGTAATTAGGTTGGTGGACCAACAAATTTCTTTACCGTGCATACTAGCTCTGCCTGCTAATGCCTTTCTTTTTGAGCACGTGTTGGAGAAATATGGAAATGCCAATAATATTGGAGCAAGTAGTAGGTGTCCATTACAATATATTGGATTTGAAAATAATTTTATGGGACATTTTGCATTTTCATACTACTGTTACTGTATACCTGTCCCCAGCTGACTGGATAGGAATGGGCTACAAATTCAAAAATATATTCATGGCATTATTGAATATGCCTAACCAGATATGATCAAAATGCCACATTTCGTTGTGTTAGCAATTTAAATTAACAATGCTTTCAGTTGTGAGGGGAGCCACTGGGACCATTCTCTTCCCAGAGGCAAATGTTTTCCCATCCATCTGCTAACCCAAATGCTGAGTCCTAGAAATGCCACTGCCATTCAGAGATGCCTGCTTGGGGGAAAAAATGTGTTGAATTTTTCAGATCCCTGTTTTTCTCACAGTACATATTTTGAGAAGGATTATATAGCAGATGGGCTAGTCAGTCCTCCTTTGAACTACATACTGCCCCTTTCCTGAGTTTGTATCAAAAAGATTAAAACCACTGGGAAGGTCTAAACAACTTATGTCTTTTGCACTAAAAAGCTGTTGATCTTTTGCTTGATTAAGAATTATTCTTTAAAGTGACATCTTAATATCTGGTCCGCCATAGGCACCTCACTGACCAAAACAGCTTTTTCATTAATAAAGGCATTAGTAAAATTTTGGAAATGGTTTTTCAAGTGGACTAGAGAAGTCCCAGGTGCCTGGGAGCCCAGATGTTTCATAGTATGATTCTGCTGCTTACTAATTTGAAATGTTGCCAGCTTTTGTGTGGCAGCGTAAAGCAATAGTGTTATTAAATGGTGGTGTTAATAGTATCATTAATCCTGCTAGAAGAATGGCAAAAATTGTTATACTTTTGCAAGTAGCAGCAAAACCCTTTTAATTATGGTAGCTGAAATACAGAATCGCATAAAATAATCTGGGAAGAAAATTCAGTTTATACACATATACAAGAATAGTGTAATGCCACATTTTGTTTTCAAATGAATTATTTCTCCTGTTGAAAATGTGGTTTTTATTTCTCTCTCACACTAAGTGTGGCACTGACATTTGTTTCATTAGCTGACATAGAACATATGATGTCAAGGCTGAGGTTTTCGGTGAATAGTAAAGTGATTAAAGAACAGCACCTATATGAAATACCCATATATATTTTCTATATATAACAATAGAATAAAGCACCTCAGGTGACCTCATGGCAAACTATACAGTACTGAACCTTATTTAATACAAATATTACTTACATAGCTTTTCCAGCTTCTCCTAAAAGGTCAAGCTTTTCACATTAGCAGGAATGTATTTAATCGCCTTCCTAGATTTGCATGGAAATGAATTACTGTGCTACAATTGTTAGGATTAACCTGCCTTCTTGAAGATTTAAAGCTACCATCAAGAGAAAACAGAGTTAATTTAAACCTTAATTACAGGCTTTTGCTGACACTTCTCTTTTCTCTTGGTCCCTAGGGATGGGCCAGACCAGAATTCTCCTCAGCTGGGAGTGTTCAGCGGGAATACAGCTCTTGAGACAGCTTATAGCTCAAGCAATCAAGTCCTTCTCAAGTTTCACAGTGACTTCTCCACTGGAGGGTTCTTTGTTCTCAATTTTCATGGTCAGTTCTCCTCTTCTCATCTTACAAATCATGCCTGTGAGATAGAGGCAGCCTGTGGAGCTTTAAAGGGATATTTTCTGCCTACTGATGTTAAAATAAATTAGACTGGTTTAATTGGCATGATATTTTCATTTAATAAAAACCTCTAGAGTAACAGTCTTTATTATCCACAGCCAAATGAGTGTTAAATATTTAATATTGAGTTACTTGGTTTTTTAATATTTTAATGGGAAAAAACTCTGGCCCACTTAACCCTGGCCATGCACTCCTCTCTAAGTCCTAAGGACTTTCTGGTGTTAAGAAAACCCAGTGGTATCCTAATCTCCCATTGAGAATATTTTAGCTGCTTAGAGACATGAGACATGTTTTCACTTGGAACTTTGAAACTGTTTTAGTGTTTAGTTATACAGTTAAAGAGTCAGAGACCCGGAGAGGGAAAAGTTAAATAGCATATGTTTATTAGGATTATTTTGATTCGTTTTCATTTTGTCACACACTTATTCCCTGGAAAAGGGGCAGGGGGCGGCCTTTGATTTTAAAGAAAGTAGTGAGACTTCTAGCTATAAAATACTTAGGCAAAGAAAGGGGAAAGGAAAGGAAGAAGGGAAGTAAGTGTGCATGACATACAGAATTGTTCTTCATTTCACATTGAATGCCTGTGGGAAATGGTGCAGAAACTGTGGCCTCCAATTCCCATCAGCCCGAGCAAGTGTAGCCAGTGGAGAAGGATCATGGGACTTGTAATCCAACAACCTCTGCAGGACTACAGGTTCCCCATCCCTGGCTTAGGGTATGAGCTGCAAACATGCTGATACTGCCCCACTGCTATAGTGAATCAGCTGACCCAGAGACAGCCCAACAGCCTAACTGTGACTAGTTAGAGTTGTTGCAATGGCTCCAGCTCAGTAGCCATAGGCTGTGATAACTTGCTCTCAGCTTGGATCTGTTGCAAGGGCTTCAGTCAGACACAAGCCATGCTAGTGGTTATTGCATGGTATGTTGGATGTGTAGTCAAGCACAGTTCCCAAACGATTTTTTTAAATATTTATTGAGATTTATGTAAAGTGTCATGGACTGGTTGGACGCAAAGGAATGGTGGGAGAACCAAGGGAAGAAGGCTCAGAGCCCAGGGAGTGGTGGTGGAATGGTGATGAGTGGTCAGAGGAAGAAGACTGGGAAGTTCTGGTGTCGGAAGTTGAAGTGGTAACAGGTCTTAGTGAGCTGGGAGAATCTGTGGCAGAGAGAAGTCAAGAAGCTGAAGGAGGCAAGGAGGGAGGTCAAGAGGCTCAGATGAGTCAGGCTGGTGAAGAGTCATGGATATCTCCACCTCCTGTTGTGACAAGCTCCCCTTCCCCCCATCTCCCAGAACCAGGAGAGGCATGAAAAGAGCAGAGAAGAGATTAGCTGCATACCTGTACAGTCTACGATTTCTTAGAAAAAACCCTGGAGATGAAGAGACCTAGACAGTTGTGGGGAGGTGGGAACCTTCAGTCTCAGCAACTTGCTTTCATGTAGGAAGTACCACCAGGAATGAGTTACAGTGCTCATTAGGCCTGGCACTCAGCCAAGTCTGCGGATATCATATTTTCACTAATAAAGAGCTAACTCCAACTTTGTGTGATTACTGACCAGCATGCTCTTTGACACAAAGGCATGCATTTATGGAAGTAGCAGTGCCACTCCATTTAGGAATGTTGATTCATATTCTCAGCAAGCTATGAATAAGAGCTTTCACTTGGCTTCCAAGTCTTCCGCTGTGCCCGTGTTGCACACCTTATTAAACCATAGGTTTGTTCTCAGCTTCCCAGTCATAGTTTGTTTGCAGGGACCAAGCTGAGTGCTGTTTTCCATGTAACACCAAATCAGCCTCAATTTAGTTTCCTCCCTGATGCCGTTAAAGGTTAGCAGGGGAGAGGGAAGGAGGGACTTTGCAAACTTTTAAGCAGCATGCGCCACCGCACTGCTTATTCACGTTAAAGCATAGCTTAAAATAAACAGTTGTTCAATGTGACATGTGAACCAGCTTGAGGACAGTTTCAAACTGCCAGCTTGTAATGAGGCTTTGTTATCAAAGAGATACTAATGCAAATTTGCTTTGATTTTATAGCGTATCAGCTGAAGAAGTGCCAGCCTCCACCAACAGTTCCACAAGCTGAATTGCTTACAGAAGATGACGATTTTGAAATAGGTGATAATTTTTCCTTCTGTTGATATACCTATACGTCAGTTCTTTGTCCAGACTTCTACACAAATGATGTTGGTGGTATTCCTGAATGTGATTTATTTGAATTAGTCTTAGGTGAAATTTATTTATTTGAGTAAATTTATTTGCAGTAGTCGTAGGTTAAATTTCACAAATCTTCTGAAATGTGCATTGCTGTTGCATAAGAGTAAAAGTGCCTGCCATTTGCCCACCGAGTCCAGCCAAATCTCTATGGGAAGCCAGTTTGCCCACCGAGTCATTTGCCCACCGAGTCCAGCCAAATCTCTATGGGAAGCCAGTAAGCCAGACCTGAGCACAACAGCACTCTCCCAACTTGTGTTTCCCAGCAGTTCATATTCAAAGGCTTATTCAGTGAATGCCTCTGAATTCATATATATTCAGTGGTGGTAGAATGTAGGTATCTTGGCTAACAGCCCGTGATAGTCTTGTTCTCCATCCCAGTTAAATATTTTTTGGGGAAAGATTTTGACGCTCCTTGCAGCCAGTCTTTGCCAACCTGGTGCCTTCCATATGCCTTTGACTGCAACCTTCCTCAACCCTAGCACCAAAACAGCCATGATGGCTGGCGCTGATGGGAGTTGTAGTCTTAACATTTACGGAGGGCAGCAGGTTGGAGAAGGCTCCTTTTGAGCAATGCATTAGTTAAGCAGAGTGTAGTAATTCAAAAGCACCAGTGGCTGGCAACTGAAGATACAATTCAATTCAGTTATTCCTAACACATGTACCGTATTTTTTGCTCCATAAGACACACTTTTTTCCTCCTAAAAAGCAAGGGGAAATGTCTGTTGCTTTCTATTACTTGCTGGTGCTTACTGGTCTGTACTGGTTTGTACTGGTGCTTACTGCTTTGTACTGGTTTGTAAGCAGTGCTTTTCCCCCTTTACAAAAGCTGCACAAATCTGAACTGATCCTCAAAAAGCAGGGCTTTTCCCTTTGCAAAAAAAAGCTGCAAAACTTTGAGCTGATTCTCAAAAAAACAAAAACAAAAAAACAACCATGGGTTTTAGAGGAGGAAAACCAGAAAAATGTTTTTTTTTTTCCTGGTTTCCTCCTCTAAAAACGAGGTGCGCCCTATGGTCCAGAGCGTCCTATGGAGCGAAAAATACGGTATTTTGCAAGAGGTCTGAGTTGGGCTGCAGAAAACTCTTACGTTTGCCTGACCTTTGAACAGAAATGAAGGTGGACAGAGAAATCCTGGGACATTTGGGGGAGGGGGAAGAATCTATCTGAAAATGGAGTAGGGGGGCATGATTGCATTACTGTTTTATGATGTGATCAGAGAACATGCCTTTCTTTTCTTCAGTCTTTCTGCTTTTGAAACGAAGCCATAGCTTGGCAACAGAGCACTCAGCAGCATTGTTGCTTCATGCATGGGAAATGAGACTACTAAAGTCCTGGGAATGCTGCTACTCCAGTAAGAATGCAAGGCCAACAAGCTGGAACATTCACAAGGCGCAATTTCCCCAGTGCATGGCAACCACATTTGTCAGGCACTCTGCAGTTAAGCTGTGGCTTCATTATAAAAGGGAAAAAAAGAAGAAGAAAATAAAGGTGGCAGCCCTTGAACAATCTTGTGAAAAAGTAACTAATGCCAAACAACACCCTAAATCACTCCCACACTTTGACAACAAATCTCTTTTTCTTTCTCCCTTTTTTCGGTAGGCATTTGGCCTTGCCAAAGACTCCAGTAATTATTGCTAAAACATTTACATGTGAACGTTTGAGCAGTGCCAGGCTTGGGACTCTTACACAATGTGTGGGTGGGTGAAAGAAAACAAAAGTTCTTGGGGGGGGTGGAGTTAGTGGGAGGAAGAATAGATAGCTGTTAAGAGATCTTTCTTAGAGGTTGTGCAGACACTTTCGTCCAGAGGAAGTATGAAGAACAGAACAAACGTTTTGGCAAACTGTTTCACTAAGGACATGTATTTCAGCAGGAAAAATAGGATTAAAAAGCAAGAGCATACAGTTTAGCTGTCATTCTGGAGTGTTTGGTGATCAGAAATTCTTTTAATCTAATTACTGGCATCCATTTTAATTCCATCACTTAAGCCCCATTGAAATCAGTATGAAAAGATAGTCATGACTGACTTGTCATATCCATTTTTGTGGGAAGTAATTGTGATTCTAAGTTAGTCTGCATCCTACCCTATATGTTTGGAGTCTGCTCTCATTGTTTCATTCAAACACACCTGTAAACATATGGCATAAGTAAAACTGAATTATCATTCATGACTGCAATATTATTTCCCTCACTTCTTCTCCACATAGATAATTGATCAAATTTTCTGTATACAGTATCATCCTTGATATATTTTTTCATATTCTGATTTCCTATACTGTTTTACTATATTCAATTGCCCTTCTATTTTGATGTGTTTTGTGTATTTTCTCCCTCCCTCCCCCTCCACACTTTTTGGTCATAGTAATCAACCCGTGGACCCCTCTTCTCAGGCATCTTACAATATATTTTCATTTGCTTTTATCTGCTGTTTTAGTTAGGCTTTGAACAGCAAGCTTATTTTTTAAACTGCTTTTTATATTGTTGTATTTTTTTTAATTGAACACTGCCTTAAGACTTTGTTGTCAAATGTGGGATAGAAGTACCAAAATGATATAAATGTGCAGTCTAAATTTCTGCATTACAAATTATTTCAGGTGACTTTGCCAAGTACAAGTGCCATCCTGGCTATACATTGGTTGGCCATGACATGATGTTCTGCAAGCTAAAAGCACAACTCCAGTTTGATGGTTCTCCTCCATCTTGTGAAGGTATGTATGCACCAATGGTATTATATATTGGTATTATGATGGTGTTTTCGTTCGCTGTGTTTCATATTTAAATTTGTTTTGAACCAATAAAGTATTAAGAATGAAAAGCCATGACCAAACATTGAAAATTGTTTTCCGCTTTGAATGTGCAGAATACATCCCAGCTGCAACCCAGCATGCATATCATTACAAACCCTGTAATCCAAAACAAATGTTTTACAGAGCGATCTTACCAGACTGTGGGATGGACAAGCCACTTTTTATATGCCTCTGTATGTATGCAACCATAAATTTAATGCAGCGATGCAAAGTTACTTGGTTGCTAGGATTGTGAATTACCTAGAAAAGAGGTTGTGATGCAAGAAATTGGAAGAAACAATTATCATTATCTGTGGGAATGGGTGAATAGTACAAATTTGGCATTGAGCGGGTGTGGGAGGGAACTATGTGAATGAAGTAGGAAAAGCCGAACAAAGGCTGGGAAGCGAGATTTCTCAACATGCCAATTGAAAGGAGAATTGCAGCTCTAATGAGCTTTGGGGACCAAAACCAGGTAAATGGAGCACTGAACAGTGACAGGTTGTGGGATGCGGTGTGTACTGTAGTCTCTCCTTACAAAGATACTGGTAGCATATTGCACTGTAGACCTAAACACCCTTCAGCGACATATGCTGAATACCACACTGAACACCTATGAAGGCTATTAAACCAGACTTTCACTTCTTTGCGTCTTGTGGCCAAATGTTCCTAATTACTCTGGTGTTAATTCTCCAGGCTTCGTTTGATTTTTCTTTATTTTGTTCTTTGGCCTTCCATTCTACACCCTCCACCTCCCATACAAACTTTTCTTTTAAGATGCAGTTTCAGCCATGGTGTTTTCAGATTCTGGCTGCCTGCTGGAAGAACTTAGGTTTGGGGTCAACTCGAAGCGAGGGAGTCCCTGACCTACATCAAGGGGTAACTCCCCCACTGGATTGCACTTGGGGAGTGCTGTAGCTCCTCGCCCCCCACCTGAGCGTCCAGACAGAAGCATCTCCCATGGATCCCTTTAATGGGATTGCCCCAGTTTGGAGGGGCCAGGCAGAGACTACAACCTCCCCCACATCCAAGAGCAATATGCGACCACAATATATAAATATAGGGAGGGAGGGTGAGAGATCCAACAAAAAGTGGCTGCAATGCAAGCCACGGGCCTTTGCTATATACCAGAGCCCATCCCCTGGTGATCTGCCCCCACGGCCGCTCATGATTTGCCAATTGAGCGAGCGGGCAGGATCAATTTCCTAGGCAGCAGGCTCAGCTTGGAAGCTTCCTTTGCTGCCTGGGAAACTGTCCCTGGGGCTTAGCACTATGTGACTTTCACTTCCTGTCCTCCCCCTGCGTGTGTTCTGTGTTGTCCTGAAATCTGTTCTGGAGAGATTGGTAGAACCCCCAAAACAGTATTAGAGTGTGTGCAGGGGGAGGAGAGAGGGATACTGTTCCAATTTGCTTAGTGCTGCAACTGAATACAACTCCTAGTTACAGACTGAACATGTGGTACATTAAAGGAATGGGAGACGGAAAATGTTCTCAGCTCCAATGCATCTACTTGCTTCAGCAGGCTTGGTAGCAGTTCAAACTGCTTTGTGCAGCAAGTTGCTCAGTGAGGAGCCAGGCCAGAGATAGTACATAGATAAAGTCAGGGAGTATTCACTGTGAGTGATGTCCTTCCATTGCTAAGGAGCCTGAAAGGTTCAGTACGCTACAGCTTCTGGCCGTCTATAGGTCAGCACTTCCCTCTGCTGTTAAAATGTCACAGGCAATGAAGTGCCTGGAAACAAACTAAACTTCAAGTAGGAATGTCCTTTGAGCAGAATTATTTGTGCTTTTCCAAAAAATCTGCTCTGGGTGGTTGGTGGACCCCCCAAAAGTAGCACAGGAGACCATTTGGGGGTGGGGGATGGGTGTAGGAGGAAGACAGAATTGGCAAAAATGTCATCTTTCCCCCTTCTGCCAGCAGGCTTCTCCACAAGAACCCCTTCCGTTTGTTAGGATCCAAGCCAGTGTTTGAGACTCAAGGGCAAGAGACCTCCCATCACTTTACAGTGGCAGCCAACCCTCCCCCCTCACTATTTATTACCATTATTTGGAAGTGTAATGATGAGTGATGAAACAGTAATGTTCCTTTCCTAGACATCTGTGTCCCTTTCTTTGATCGTGACATATATCAGTCTTGTGAAACATCTACCTTTACAGTTGAACATCTGAAGTTTCTTTCAAGTAATGAATAGCCAATTAGATATGCCAACCTGCCTGTGTCTAGAGGACAGTTTTTAGGTCAGTCTTCTCTGTATCAGAAATGCTTTGATTATTAAACACACACACATATTGTGCACCAGATTTTTCCAGTTCTTATCTGTTATTCAATAGGCCTGTGATGGCACCATCAATCATTTTCCTTTTCCTTTTATATAATCACTTATTATCCATTACTTCACTGGAAAATGTTCCAAGCACATGCACCTAATCAGGACATTCACTTTAGGCAGACATGGACACTCAGGTAAATCGGGTCCTCCTTCAAAGAGGGCATGTGTTGCGGTGCGACCTGGCAACCAGACCCTGTGTTGTGGATGGATAGCCACAACACCCTATTGGTGGGTCCCTTGATGCTGGGAGCAATCTGACCAATGGGACGCAAGAGAAAGGACATCAAGGGACCTATTTATTGCCCATGCACATGTGCCTGAGCTTGCTCTTGGGGCTAGTGCATTGGAACACCCGCCCACCTCTCCCTATATTTAGGGCTTGCGCTTGACCTTGTCATGCCATCGTGTGTCGCCTGCCATTGGGACAGGGGCACGGCAGGAATTTTCCCCACTTGGCTGATTGGCTGTTGCCACTTGGGTTTCACCTGCCGTGTAGCAAACTTGTAAGGTTGCAGATAGGCTCTGGTTCAGGTGATAGGGGTGGCAGGACGGTCTCATCATCCCTATGCGATGGGTATTCCGGTCAAGGAATCCAGGGACTCAATGGTTTGGTCAACCCTGAGAGGGGTTGTGCCCGTGCCCGAGTCCGGGGGACATCAGGGTGGCAGACAGGTGGTACACCGCCTACTGTTGTCCCTGGTGTTTACCCATGGCTGACCTACGATAGAGCTCTGGGTCAGCGCTGCCTGCAAGGGTGCAGGGAGCTAGTCGAACCATGCAACTACTCACTTGATTGTAATCAATAAAGTTGTGGCCTGAATTCTGTCAAAAACCAAACCAAAGTTTGAGTCATGTCTGAGTTTATTTCTAGGGTCATGTTAAAAGGTCTAAACACGCAAATGATTTTTCTGTGTTGAGGACCTCCTTCTGGTTACCATTATAATATCTGCTTTTATAAACCCAGTAGCCCTGATTCCCTTAATTCCTTCTGAACTGCATCCTGATGGAATTGCTGTGGTCATAACTGAAGCAGTGGTAGATAGTTTCCTTTATAAAGAAGTCTTCCATTCTGCTTTCAACATGTTATAAATTTCAAAAGTGGATTGAATGTCTTTCTTTGTACCAGTTTTAAAAAGGAAAATATGGGGAGTAATTTTTTTCCATTTCTCTCTCCCCCCCCTCTCTCTCTCTGTGTGTGTGTTCATGTACTTCCCTATCCTTCTGTTTTACAGCACAATGCCCAGCAAATGAAGTCCGCACAGATTCATCCGGAGTGATTCTTAGTCCAGGATATCCGGAGAACTACCCAAACTCTCAAACTTGTTCCTGGACTCTTAAAGTTGATCCAAATTATAATATCTCTATCTTTGTAGAAACATTTCAGAGTGAAAAACAGTTTGATGAGTTGGAAATCTTTGATGGTGAGAACAATTCTTATTGACTGAGCTAACAAAATGTATATACAACTTGATTGTAGTAAAGACCTTGTAATAATTCATAACTTAGGTCCAAGGTAATTTAGGAACTGGCTGAACCCTTATATCGCAGCTCATTCGCTGAGATCAGCATTGGTCTTCCCATGCGTTGGCAAGGCTCATCGGATAACAACAAGAAATTGAACCTTTAGCATCATCAGCTGAGTATTGTGAATTGTTCTACCAGTACAGATTCAGCAGGCGCTTTCTGTTTCAGCTTTACTTTTAAAAGATGAGGTTGCTCAGGGTCTCTTCCCCACCCCCACTTTGCCTATAATAATAATTATAATAATAAAAGATCAAAACCTTGCCACACTTCAGGCAGCAGCTTGAGACCCTTCAGCATTCCAGCAGTATCCATGGGACAATCTGTCCCAGGAACACTGCTGCGTTGCTGCAGATGGCCAAGTTACTGCTTGAAGTGGTGACATTTTTTATTCTTTTTTTAAAGAGGAAATAAGAAAGATCCACACACCCATTTCATCTTTAAGAAGATGGCCATCAAGCCCAAAACAAATTCTTATAATGTGCCCCTCTGTCC
The DNA here is from genome assembly GCF_009819535.1 of Lacerta agilis. NCBI lineage: Eukaryota > Metazoa > Chordata > Lepidosauria > Squamata > Lacertidae > Lacerta > Lacerta agilis. The sequence continues at coordinate 21,397,637 of NC_046314.1, forward strand.
CCAAAGATGAATCCAATCTTCAGAGGGCACCTCACCTCCCCACCCATGTTTTCTGTTACATGAATGAAAACACACACTGTCAGACTAAAATATTAATGCATACAGATTGAATGGTTTTTCAGAATTTGTGGAAGTTCTCCATAAAAAGTGGAAGTATTCCATAAAAAGATTTCTCAAAGATATTCTTTGTCGTCGTCATCATGATGTCTTTTTTTCCTGCAGGTTCTTCTGGACAAAGCCCTTTGTTGGTTGCGTTGAGCGGAAATCACACTGGGCAGCTTAACTACACAAGCAAATCCAATCAGTTGTATCTGCGTTGGTCAACTGACCATGCAACGAGTAAGAAAGGATTCAAGATACGTTATTCAGGTTAGTAGTCATAACCTCGGAGGCCATAATGTTGGAGGAGTGGCCAACTTTCAATATAGTTTTCAAACTGGAAAAGTTTCCCACCCTTGCATACGTGGGTGATTATTTAGTAGTAGCAACTATATGAGGCAGCATAGAACTTTGCTTTGTATTGGATTCTGCTGAATGCTTCCAGCACCTTCAATAAGAAACTGTGATGGAAATACTCTCACTGACCTGGGATCTTTTTATAACAGGCAGTATATAAATTGAAATAATAATAATATTTTGCTACAAAGAAGACAAAATCCCTGCATTGTTAAGACTAGTCATGCATGTGGGTAAAATTCCTTCTGAGTCCTGTCAACTGATAGCTAGCATTTGTCAGTCAGAAAGTAGCAAACACTAAAACTAGGGTGGGAAAATTCTCCAATAGTGTGGTTTAGTAATTTTATATTCAAGACATTTTTATTCTGTCCTTCCTCCAAGAAACTAAGGAAAGCATACTTCTACAGCCATCCACCTTGCTGCTCATTTGAACCTCACAATCACAAGTGGCCCAATCAGAGTTGCCTGGCTGTGGAGATTTGAACCAAGGTCTTCCCAACTGCAGTCTAGCACTCCAAGCTAAATGCTATGCTGAAGCAGCTTGCTGGCATGCTCTTCCTTACACTGATTGGATTATGATGAATCGGGGGCTCGTGTATTTCTATAGATTGTGCTGTCTTCACTCTACATGGAAACTTAACTACAGGGTGTATACATTTACAGGTAGGTGGCCGTGTTGGTCTGCCATAGTCAAAACCAAAATAAAATAAAAAATTCCTTCCAGTAGCACCTTAGAGAACAACTAAGTTAGTTCTTGGTATGAGCTTTCGTATCTGAAGAAGTGTGCATGCACACGAAAGCTCATACCAAGAACTAACTTAGTTGGTCTCTAAGGTGCTACTGGAAGGAATTTTTTATTTTATTTTGGTTTTGACTATGGCATACCAACACAGCTACCAACCTGTAACTGGAACTATGGAAGGCACCACATTGAGCTGCATGGAAGGTATCTGAAGAAGTGTGCATGCACACGAAAGCTCATGCCAAGAACTAACTTAGTTTGTCTCTAAGGTGCTACTGGTAGGGTGTATACATGTTTTACACAAACCAGCTATTTTTTTTTTTTTAAAAAAAAATACTTTTTGGGGTTCATTTCCACAGTAAACCAGAATGACCCAGAAGAACAATACAGTGGTACCTCTGGTTACATACTTAATTCATTCCGGAGGTCCGTTCTTAAACTGAAACTGTTCTTAACCTGAAACCCCACTTTAGCTAATGGGACCTCCCACTGCCGCTGCACCGCCAGAGCACGATTTCTGTTCTTATCCTGGAGCAAAGTTCTTAACCTAAAACATTATTTCTGGGTTAGCGGAGTATGTAACCTGAAGTGTATGTAACCTGAAGCGTATGTAACACAAGGTACCACTTTATTGCATTGTTGAATAAATATCCCCTTTCTCTCTTTGGCAGAAGAGAAAGAATAGCATATACTTCTGTGAATTTGCAGAGGAAATGTTATTGGCCGGTATTAACTTTTAGGGTACAAATACATTTTGACTTTGTAAGTGGGGAAGCCACCTTTGGAGAACAGTTCACAGTAAACCACCTCCTTTTATTTTTTCCGCTGGCAGCACGTCTTGAAAGGCTGCATAGTTCTCCCCATGTCTGTTAAGTTTCACATCTGATGTAGGAGAGACAGCCAGCATGAGAAAGGAATAACAGTGAGCAGCAGAGTAAGCAATTGGGCCTGCATCTTAATAAGGGAAAGCAGCAGCATGAAAAATGGGAAAAGAAACCAGGGGCTCAGAAAGGCTATTGATGCTATGGCAGCTGTGACTGAGCCAGCAGGCAGCCTCACAACTATCAGCCTATTGTAATGATTTACTGCCTCCCTGCTTCCCTCCTTGTTCCTCCAACCATGACTTTGCACAAGGTTTGGCAAGTAGCAGATGTCCGGAAGATTTTGCAGAGTTTGGTGAGTTTTGATTCTGTGGTGCCTTCCAAAATGGGAGATATTGCAGAACGGTAATCCTTCTCATTTTTTGCCACCACAAAATACCCACAGAGATGCAAGCAAGTCTACTGGGCTACACAGTGTGGGCTACACAGTGGTCTAAGAAAATGAAATATGTTTCTGTCCTTGGCCTTTCCGATCTTCCGCTGACCAGTACAGTCCTGTTTGGGAAACTGTCTTACTGAAACTGGCTGATCACTGGCCATCAAGCTCATTATTTTGTCTATACCAGCCTTCTCCAACCTGGTGCCCTCATGAAGTTGTTAGATGCCAGCTTCCATCAGCAATAGCCAGCATGGGATAAGGGGAGTTGTTGTCCAATATATCTAGAGTACACCATATTGGGAAAGCTCGGTGTCTACCATGATTTGGAGCAGCTCTCCAGGGTTTAAGACTGAGGTATTTCCCAGCCCTAGGCTATTCTGTGATTAAACCTGAGACTTTTTCTTCCATGACTGAGCTATAGCCTTTCCGAATGAGTTCTATCAGGGCTGCTTGTGTCCTGTATTTCAGTGTATTTATTTATTTCCTTAAAATTTATACTGTATACCACTTGATTGTAAAAAAACAAAAACCTTTAAGCGGTTTACAAAAGATTAAAAAAAACCTCTACTTTAAAACATACAAAGGTTAAAATATGCAAACAAGGTTTAAAATACCAGTACCTCAGATTTTTAAACATCTAGGTAGCCTTGTCTAAGCAGAAATGCTTTTAGCAGATTCCAAAAGGGCACAGTGACGGTGCCTGCCTCAACTCAGTATCTCTATTCCATTGAAATTGCAAAATTTAATACATTCTCTTTCAAGTTTCTGATTTATATGAATGAGAAGATAAGCATGAAAATATGTAGGTAATATCTGGTATAAAATCATTGCAAGCCAGAAAGGGAGAAGGACTTTCCATCCATGATTAGGGTTGGGGGGTTACCTGTTACCAAGAGTGGAAATTAAATGATCTCCATAGCACTTGGCTGAAGCACAATAAATCTTGAAGATTCCTCACCCCCACCCCACCCCACCCCACCAAAATACAATTGACATGATTTAGGGAGCAATCCTAATTCCCATCTGAGAACAGTGGAGTCACTGCCATATCCCAACCCCAAGTGGTCATGTCGGCTAGAGTGAAACTTAAGTTTGCATGTATGGGACTAAGGGTGGGTTGTGAGACCCAGATCATGCCCATTGCCAGTAGCTGGAGCGGCATAGGTGCCCACCAGTCCTTTGCTGGCCCAGCTCCCTTCCTTACCCCCTCATTACCCAAGAAACAACCGCTGGCATTAGCAAAAGCGCAGAGGCGGCCTCCCACTATTGGAGCCCGGGGGAACCAATGCTGAGCCTGGCAGAGGGATACCTTGGCTACCCACAAACCTAGCCCAGAATGGTGAATCAAGGGTTTGAAATGCTTCATTTTTTTAGGCTATTGTAAGGTTCTCAGTTAGTTGCTCATGAGTAAGCAGCCAGGACTCCGCTGTTTCCTTTAAAGATTTTATTGTGCAAACTCTGTACAGTGCAGAGCTAAAAAGTTCATGTCTGTATCAAGCGGTGTCAGAATCCGGGAATGGCCCCTTCCGGTTCTGACCCCAACAAAAGAGTTTCGGTATACGAAAACCCTGCCTTCCATCTTTTCTCTTCACCCCATGACGTCTTTGGGGCGACGGAAATTGCGTTCCCCCTGTATCGCCCTCGGGACTGTGGGAGTGCTGGGTCTCTCTTGCATCCCCAGAGCCTCTACTCCCTTTCCCCTGTGAACTCTCTCCCTCCCCACTGGACGTCTCGCCGCTCCTTTCGCTACCAGAGGAGGAGCTGCTGGCAAGGTGGGACTGGCGCTCTCTGTAGCATCTGGAGAGCCCTTCCACCACCTTGCGCTGCATTGGGGACAGTTCCCTGACATCCATAGAGTCTGGTTTTTATTTTAATTTTCCTAGGTGCAGAGTATATGCACAGTATTGTATCCATGCATGAATGCTTTTAGGACAAGAAAGTCCATCTTGCATATGTATACTACATCCCACTGGATTCAGTGGAGCTTACTTCCAAGTAAGCACACTCGGCAGCATATTCCTAACAAATGTTCATGTGCAGAATGGCGGGGCCTTGAAAAGTTTAAGGAAAATGCCAGTCTAAATGACACAGTCTTGTCTGAAAGTTTTGCTGTGCTATTGTTAATGTGTGGCACTAGAGGCCGAGGAGATAAACACGAGAGGGTTTTGTTTTGTTTTTTAGTTTTCCCTCAGGCTGTTTACTGTGTTGCTGTGACAGCCCTCCTGCATAGGCAATGTCACTGTATTATGCAGGCAGTTACTGACTGTTGTTTAGAAGGGCCCCTTTTTTTTTACTATAGAAGGAGGGAGGAGGGAACTGAAATGACAGAAGGCTATTTGAAGTCATGCAAAAACTGTAAGATGGAGGGTGGGAATGAAACTATTGTTGATATCAGACCCTGTTGCTGGGACATTCCCTAATTCAGAATAGTGAGAAAATGTTCCTATTTTCTCAGAGTGAGTTTTGTGACCATGGTTACATTAGAAGACAATCCTACTCACAACAGAAGCGAGGGAAACTTAGGCCTGAGGGCCGAATTCAGCCCTCCATTACGATTTCTCTGGTCCTTAATAGAGGCCAATTTAGGGAGGCACAAGTGGTGCAGCTGTATTGGGCACTGAGCCAAGGAGGGTGTCTTCTCAAAGCCCAGTAAGCTCTTGCCCAGCTTTGGGAAGGTATGTGAGGGCTCTTACAGGGTCCTGGGGTCTTCTCGCCTCCTTGCATGTTGAGGTCCCCAACCACCCTCCAGTAAATAACTCACACCAGAAACATTAATTTTGGTTTGGTTTTTGGGATAAATTTTGGCCACAACTTTATTAAAATACAAGATATGTGAGTGGTTGCGTAGGCATTGGTTTAGACTATCTGACCCACTGGGGACAGAACTGACGACCGTCAGTAAGGGAAAGCATATTGGGGAGAGAATAGGAGCTGGGGGGTCAGACACTACAACTCTCCCCAAATGCTCCCAGGGGCTCTTGCGGACAAAAGCATTGCGAGCCCCTGGATTCCTTTAACGGAATTCCCACACAGCAGCAGCAGCATTGGAGGGGCAGACACAGCCAATCATTACCCCTCCAGCAACGAACACGAAACCAATGCCTAACCGCCAACCTTACAAGTTGTGACTAATTGCTACAGAGTAGGCGAAAACCAGAAGGCACCAGCCAATCAGCCAACTGGAAAAATTCCTACCAGGCCCCTGCACCAACGGCAGACGACCCCATGACAGGCATAGCAAGGTCAACACAGAGGCCTAAAACAAGGGAGGGGAGGGCGGGCGATCCGTTGCAAGCAGCAAAGAGAAATAATACAGGGCGTGCCAAGGATTTTAATCCAGTAACTGTCCATCAACCAAAATTGCAACGTTAATTTCTCCCCAACAACAAGTAATGCCCCAATCAAAACAGCGACTAACTCAGAACCAACCCACACTGGAAGGGTGGATTTTCTGGTCCCCACCACAACCCGTGCTCTCTAGGATGGAGAACACGCATTCTCAAAGCTGTGCTCCCAGGCAAGCACTTAACTGGGCTTTGGGAATGAGGTAAGGGGGGCTACAGGGCCCTGCCAGAGAATCATGCCTCCTTCTCAAAGCCCAGCTGAAGCTGGCGCCACAATTTCAAAGTCTGCTATTTTTCCCCACCCCCATCAGAACTATTGGTTTTATGCATAAGTAAGTTATGCAAATATAATCAATTAACTAAAACTGAAATGTTTACTTGATTGATTAAGATGTGTTTAACGTTTTGGTCTACTCTAGATAAGAGGAAATTTGTGCAAACAAGCATGTTTCTTCATGTCTACGTGTACAGTGGTACCTCGGTTTAAGTACTTAATTCGTTCCGGAGGTTCGTTCTTAACCTGAAGCGTACTTAACCTGAAGCACCACTTTAGCTAATGGGACCCCCTGCTGCCTCTGCGCCGCCAGAGCACGATTTCTGTTCTTAAGCAGAGTTCTTAACCTGAAGCGTACTTAACCTGAAGCGTACTTAACCCGAGGTACCACTGTACTGGCTTAACAACTGAATATGCAAATGCGTGCAGCCCCCTTCTTTTGTGGCACTGCAGTTCTCCATACAGCACCCTGTTCTCCATACAGCACTCGTGATCACTGTATGTCCATCAGGAAGAGCCCCTGGAATCTGTTTTGGGATCTGGAAAACAAACACAGCATAGACTCACCTGCATCTCCCCAGTCATCTAATTGGCACCATTGTGTTGTATGACTTGTATCCAGTTCTGCAGCTCAGGCAAGGGAGCTTGAGCAAGGAGAATTCCCCATTCTGGCCTCCCAAATGCATGCTCTGTGCCACCGCCCTCCCAAAAGCCTTTCCTGAGAGGCTTCTCCCTTGTGTGAGCAAACCCCAAACATCTGATTACACATAGCCCAGGATACTTGATGGGGGTTTGTAGTGGCAAAAAGTCCTTATGCAGCAGCCCATTAGCTCACCTTCATACAATAGGGTCATTGAACATTTTCACACTGGAACCTTAAACAAATGTTTGCCCAAAGCACTTTGAAATGCAAATGTAAAAACCTAACATTTGAATTAGAATGGCTTCTTCTAATTTCTATTGCACATCAACAATGATCGCAGAAATTGCACATGAGAGGCTCAAAAGCATATTACATTTCACATGCAAAGATATCCTGCTGCTTACTTACAGACAGTTGAAATAGGTTTTCAGTTTACTATTATTCTCTAAGTGCCTTTCATATGGATTCTGATTGTGAGGCTAGAGCCTGAGTTCATGGGTTTTCAAGCCATAACCAAACATTGCATTTTATTTAATTGCTCCTTTTATGCTTCCCCCTATAGCTCCTTACTGCAGCTTAAACCATATTGTGAAGAATGGTGGAATTGTAAATAAAACCAGGGGTACAGCTGGCAGCACCGTTCGCTATTATTGTAAACCTGGATATAGAATAATTGGCCATAGCAATGCAACTTGTAGACGTCACCCAAATGGCATGTATCAATGGGATTTCCCTCTTCCTCTCTGTCAAGGTAAGATCCTGTTTCTTAACAACACATGTGCGCGCGCACACACACACACACACACAAATTTGAAATTATGGTGGTATCACAGATTTTTGGAGTGGAGGAAACCCTGCCTTTTAGTCTTTGTTTCTTACACCTACCTAAGCATGAATATGCTGTTACGTAGAACTGCCTCCACTGATTCTGCTGACACCCATTTCACATAAGAAACTGAATAGGAATGTTATGTTAATAAATAGTGAAAGATTGATATGGTAATCTGAATGCACAAGAGAAAGCATTCCTTTAACTGCAGAAGCTTCTCCTGAATAGACATGCATTTGAAGTCATTGTGCATTTTAAACTGCAGCTTGTCTCTTCAGCCTTCAGAACAGCATCCTTTCCTTGCACACTGCGGACATATACATTAAGAATATTTCATTTCGAGGGTACAGCACGCCTCTTCAAATTATATATCGCCTTGAAGTCCTTAAGATAGCTCTGTGAGGTCAGCCACAATTCTTGTTTCCTTATATCGTAGATGAGTGACTTATGGTTTGTTTAAGGACACCTAGATTTGAACTGGCTGTTTCCTGGATCACATCTTGCTTGCTTTCAATCATGGCCATAGTAGAGATCTTCAGACATGTAATTGTCAGCCCTCCCCACCTCCAACCTGCCAGCACCCGGCCAAAATTCTTACACAAAAACATTTTACCCTTAACGAAAACAAATTATGTTTTTTTTTTACAACCATCTAGCACAAGACATACCAACATTTTAGGTTTTTTTTTTTTTAATGGAGGATCTTTTTCCCCACAGGAGATCCTTTCATGATGTCTGTAGTACCAGTAAAACTGATTCCATTGGGTTTAGTTTGTAATTAAACGCCAAAATTGTACTGTAAATAGTTACTGAAATTTAATTTTAGAAAACGGTGCTGTTCCTTTCTGTTTCTCTTCTACAACAGTTCCCCTGCACACACACACACACACACAAACACACACACACACACACACACACACACACACACACACACACCAGTTTTCATAAGAACATGTTTCTAACTTGGGTTAAGCTGTTAAGGTCAGGTGGTATTTTTTCATTTCCCATCTTGTTGAGGGGCAGCTCAGCTAATAAAGCACTTGCTACTGCATAAATGACTTGACTCCCTTCCAAGGAATAATAATTTATTGTTATTACTGTTACTTTCAGCTGCTGAAACAGCAGAAACCTGCACAAGCAGCACTACATTGAAAAATAATTATATCTGAAGAAAATAGCAGTGTCTACAGTTAAGGCTGCTGAAGCATTTCCATCATAATATCAATTTTCTAGCTTCCTAGTTCTTGGTTTAAGGTTTGCTTGTTGCTGGGTTTCTCCTTCCAACCTCTTCCCCGCTCAGGTTTTTGGGAAGGAAGGAAGGAACATTTGATGTGCACGCACACACACTGTATTTTTCCATCTGTAAGACTCCCCCCCTATTTTGGGGGACTCTGATTTAAGAAAATGGGGGGAGATGGCCCCCATGTATAAGACACCCCAAAATTGTGGACATTACTTTTTAGGAAGGAAACCTAGTCTTGTACATGGAAAAATATGGTAATTCTCAATATGTGTATATATACATAGAGAGAGAGAGAGAATAAAATATATAGAATTCATTATTGTAATCTCTGTGCAGTTCTCCATAAGAGAATCCATTTGCACAGGCAAAGTGTATGGAACTGCATGGGATGCCAGAATGCCAATCAAACTATAACAAATGAAATGGTTGGTTTCCACCTCAAGCTGAAAAAAGTTACACTCATAAGCAGCCCAGATCAGCATTTGAGCAAAGAGTATCTATACTGAGATCCATTATTCAAATATAAGAAGTACTCATGTTTTATATCTGTTTCCATACTATTATATGTGACAGTGTTGCCTTTGGGGGGGATGTTTTATTGTTGTTTCTTTTGTTATTAGGCCTCAGCACAATTATTATAAAGTGAGTCTCTTAGCAGCAGTAATAAGATAAATGTGTTATTATTATTATTATTATTATTATTATTATTATTATTATTTCCTTTACAGTTTCAGATTTGACAACAGTAATGATTACTTCCTGAGGCAAATAGCTTTCCCACTTTTCTTCCTCTTTTCAGCTGTATCTTGTGGTATTCCGGAATCTCCCGGAAATGGCTCAGTCTGGGGAAATGAGTTTATTTTGGGCAGCAGAGTGATATATGAATGCAATGAGGGCTTCAAGCTAGATTCTAGTCAACAAGCAACAGCAGTGTGTCAAGAAGATGGATTGTGGAGCAATAAAGGAAGGCCACCCATCTGTAAACGTAAGTATAGAATTCAGAAAAATATGTACCCTTTCAGAAACTATATTTTACTTCTTCCTAGTAACAGTTAAGTACAACAGAATTCCTCCCCCCCCCCCACACAATGGGATGGCAAATCTGAGTTGAATCTGAATTTAGAAAGCTCTAGACAACTCCAGGGCAACACTTAGTTAGCCCACCACCAAATCACTCTTCATCTCCGTTGACTGAAGCATAACATCCATTAGCTTCCAGAATGACATTGGGATGGGGAAGATATTATGTAGACACCACTACATTTATGTGGAGTTGGGCTGGTCTGAACCCACATTTTACTCTCCTAGTCCTTTTTCCTGTTTAAAGTGGAAATGGAGGATTTACTTGTCATCGGTTACACTTAGTTGAAAGTAGGCAAAATACCATTATTTTCCGTGAATAAGGCGAGGTTTTTATTTTAAAATTATGTTAAAAATTGGGGGTCATCCCATGCACGGATAGTGCATAGGGGGGATGTGTGATTGGTTGCTGCCATGAGCTGGAGATTGTCAGCGGCTTTTGGGTGAGTTATTGGTGACTGTGGCAAGGTCTAGTGTTGATTGGCTATCACTGCGGCAATTGGGCTAGTGATTGGTGGCTTCTTCCCGCGAGGGGACAGACAATAGGTGGTTCTTGTGATATGTGTGAGTGGCAGCATAGGTCAGCGTAGGTGAGCTATTTTCAGCAATCCCCCCTATAAAAAGCTCAACAACTCTGGGCCACCCCCTCCCCAAAGTAAAGCTCAACAACTATGGGCAATCCCCCCCAAGAAAAGCTCAACTTCTGAGCAATCTCCCCCATATCCTTAATTTGGAGTCCCCCAAAATAGGGGGTGTCTTATACATGTGGGCGTGTTATACACGGAAAAATACAGTAATTCAGTGGAACAAGTGTTCCTTAGCTCTTCTAGCTGGTGCTGGCTGTTTCATATGCAGATGATACAGATATGACTATGGAGATGAATGAAAGAACTAGCAACCACAAACAGGCTTAGTGGCGAAGATCTTTGAGCTAAGAGTTGATCTTGGAATTGGAAATTTTAGCAGTGGTGCTTAATCTCGTCATTCCTGTCAGCAATGAGTGGCAGACCCAACAAATTGTTGTGGGAAGCCCTAAGCCTCATACAAACAGCTTGAGAAGTGATAGATCTGAGCTTTCTCTAAAGGAAATTTCAGGCACTGTACCTAGAATAATGTTGTCTTCTACGGCTGCACAGCTATGCATCCATGCAACACTAGCACAAAGATTGTGGTCCCTTCCAACTCTACAGTTAAATGATTCTATGAAATGTACACGTTACAACATGGTTTGGGGCCCAGGCTTCTTTCTCAAACTTTCACATCAAATACTTCTATTGGACCTTATCTTCTTCTTGATCTATGTCTCTTTGATTCACACTTGTCCTAAGAAACCCAGACAATTCAATTGGAAATGCAGAGATTGCAAGAAAGAAGTATTTCTTTTTCTTAATAATTGTTCATTGTCATTGCACCGTAACTACTGACCAATCCCTCAAGAACTTAATGATGTGTCCAATTGCCAGTTTTCTTTATCTATAAGAAACATGGGTGATATTTTCAGTTTGCTTATTGGCTGCAGAGAGGGAAAAGGAGACACCTTTTAAAATCTGCTTATTTCCCTTCTATGACCACTATTTGAAACCAGCATAATTACCTTTATTTATTGTATATTTGATTAATTCTGCTTCTTCTATAGAGGTTTTAAGGGATTTTTCTATAGTTTAAACATAGTTATGTCTGCTCAGTGCATTTGAATGAATTGGTTTGCATTGGGTGCTTACATTAGTAAAACAGCTTTATTGTTTTCGTTTCCTTTCTAGAAAATATTTTCTTCACTTTCTAAGCTCTTTTCATAACTGTGTTGTGACATTTTCCTTTCTGTATTTGATAAACATGAACTTTCTGACATGCCATTATCATTTGGGAGATAACTATGCACAATTTCTATCAGCTCATAATTCAGTTTATTATACTGACACCACCTTTCTGCATATCAAAATGTGTTGTTGCATTTGGGATCACTCTTCACCCTCTTCGTGCAGCAATCAAACCTTACATTTTCACCTCTTAAGAGCACCAAAGCCTCCTTTTCAAAAATTTCATTGCAACAGGAAAATCTGTGCGATGGGTGTGCTAAAAATACTTTGACCAAACCACACAATAAAAGAAAACTGGACCTTACCTTTGCTTGATCCTATTTAGATTGTTTCTAATTAATGTGTTATTTTGGTTTATTTTTCTAAACTACCCTTAAAAATTTAGGGAAAGCTGCTTTATGCATTTAATAAATAATGTTGCTGCTGATGGACTGGTCATTATAACTGATTCTTACTTGAAAGAGAAGCCAGGGCAGCTTATTTTTAAATCATAAATGAAACCTATTTTTTTGATGTTTAACACTTCTGTTATCCAGATACAAAATATTGGATAACAAAAATTTGAGGGCAAATTTGGAGATTTCTGCTTAGGAAAAAAAGCTGAGAAATGATCAAGAAATGCTAAGAGACTTTTTATAAGACTCTCAAAGCTTCTCATGGGAAGAGAAGAATGGAGTTGCACAGACCCCTTAAGTTTATAGTCAATTCCTCCCAAGGTGATATCCAAGGTGAATTTGAAGATCATGTCTTGGCCAAAACTGCTGAGAGCTTTGGCAGGAAGGATAAACCAGTACAATTTACCACCAGTTAGCTTTCATACCTCCATGTCATAAAAAAGGACACCCAAACCCAATATTCCCACTTTCATATAATACTTCTGGTGCATCTTTAATCTTTGCTGCACCTTTACTTAAGTAAGTAAATGGTAATATGTGTAGAATTTGTTCTCTTGTCAGTTGCAACCCTCGAAATTAGTAGACATCTGGTGGAGGAATGAGCTGGGCTCAGGAAAATTCATAATTACTAGATATACCAATAAAGCCTTAGGGTTTTGTTACACTAACCTCATAGAACATCACTATGAACCCCTGATATATATTTTTTTCTCTAGTTCGGATTGCATTCTTATCTGGAGAAGAATCCCCAAGTTTACTCATCTTCTCACCCAGCCATCAGCCTGGCTTGATGCTCTGAATCCCACTTCCTCTTAACAACATTTACCTGGCTTGGACCACAGGGAGGGAAGTAGAGAGACCTGATAGTACGCTCTCTCCTCTCTGGGACATTGGTAGTGCCAGTGAATAAAGGACTGAGTTCCAGATCAGTCTGAGTAATAAAATGAGCTATTTTTTTTAAAGGAAACTGTATTATTTTCTGAGCCACTATGATTTAACTTTGAGGGGAGAGAGTAAAGTTACCTATCACTAGTACCTAGGTTAATTAGAAATCCATTTCACAATCCAGTCAGCCCTTTGGGTGAGGTTTAAACCATTATTTCACTCTTTGAAGGCTGCAGTCTAGAGTACAGGTTAGAGGTAGTTAAGTCTACTTAAAATTTAAATTGATGGGCCTTTTTCTGCTCTGTATCTCCAGCACTGGCTACAAGGTGAATCTGATAGTTCTCCGCCTTCCCAGGTATTCTGGAGTGACATACATTTGTACTTTGAAATACTTTTTACCTCAGAAATAATCCTCTGTTTTGGCAGTGCACATGAGTGTCGGTGTAGGTACCGGTAAATAATCTCATTCTAGTGATGTGACATATAATCATACTTGAAGGATGTAATTACATTTGCTTCACTATACTTGGAAGCAGGCAGCAGTTAATACATATATCAACAGAAACAAATCAGCATAGAAAAGAGGACAACATTTTTTCTCTACATCTAGACAAATCTGACATCATCTCTGATTCAGATGCCATGTATAAAAATAGCAAGTGTCACTGGTGTCTGAGGTATAAGAGAGAGACTGATGGGTGTCTCAGTAATTTGTTCTAAATACAGCAGCTGTTAAGTAGGCTGTATTTTAATTCAAGAATAAAGCAGTTCTGATAAATCAGAGGAATTTGCTGCAAAATTAAACGGAACCATGGCACAAACAGTTTTCTGTCACTTATATATTTAACGGCTTTGCATATTCTTTTTTTTTAAAAAAAAATGTTATAGCCATTACCATATTCTCTGCACATTTTATTTTTCCAGTGTGCAGAGAGATGTATATAGAAAGAGAAACAGATAGACAAAGAGACACAAGGTCACATTGGTGATCTTGAGCCACTTGTTAATTCTCAGTTCAGCACACTTGTTTTGAGGATAATAAAGGGAGACCAACCTTGCATAGCATCCTGAGCTCCTAAAAGGAAAGGCTTGGTGAGATGGGTAGATCTAAAAAGTCACAGACTTCCAGCTGCCAGAAAGTTCCTTCAACACCAACTGGAGAAGAGATGGAGAAGGTCTCAGAAGAGAGAAATTGGTCTGGCTTGCTCCCTGACTCCCTATCAGCCCATCCAAATGATTGCTTATCTATCTCACCTATTCACCCTAAAGCCTCTGAGAATGCATAGCCTTGAATGAATTATCCTGATCCCATAAAAAGATAAATTTCAGGAACCATCCTCCTTATATAGTGTCATCCAATCTCTCTCTTGAACTGAACCATAACATCCATTAGCTTCCAGAATGCCATTGGGATGGGGAAAATATTGTGTAAACACCACTACATTTATGTGGGGTTGGGCTGGTCTGAACCCGCATTTTACTCTCCTAGTCCTTTTTCCTGTTTGAAGTGGAAATGGAGGGTTTACTTGTCACCGGTTACACTCTCTGAGGCATACTCCCTTATCACAACAGTATTAGTGCTTGCCCTATGCTTAGAAAACAATGGATCCCATCAGTTTTCTACTTGCCCCATGCTTTCTACGTACATGTCAGAGCAGTTTAGCCTTTGCCCCACTGCTTTCCCCTAGAAAACCTGCTATTTGGTGATAAATCAGAGCAAACGGGAATCCACAGAAAACCCGATTGTGTTTTGCTCCAATTCAGCGCTAAATTGGCAGGACAAACAAAAGTGTGGAAGAGCCCTTACTCCTACTGTTCTCTCTAATGTGCCTGCTTTCCACCCTTATATCTCTGTTATACTCTGCTAAATTTTATGAAGAATTTAGTTTAGTATTCTGCTTCTCTTTCCCCCCATTAACTTTCCTCTCTATACCCCATACCCTTTGACAGGTCAGTGAGACTTTGTTCTTTTTCCTGCATCTGTTTGATGATGGTGTTACCTGCCCTGAACCAATTGGACAGGGTGGGCTACGGTGTTAGAACATGTTTTCAGATAAGATTGCTAAGTATTTTGTAAATCCCCCCCTCCGGTCTTATGATAATAGGTGTACATATACAAAGCTTGGAACACACAAAGCTTATTTTAAAAGAAATATCACACAGATTAAAGATTGGTTAGATAAATGAAGCTTTTGGAAATGGCATATTTGTTTCCCATTAGGTAGCAGTTTACTATTCCCTGTTCAGTCTGCACTGAGCATAATACACTTTTGGCCATGATACTAAACACATTCTATGCCAACAGAACAATACAGGTTTTTAGAGTGCCAGTGGGCTTTAGCTCTTACAACTTGTTATTAATACATTCTTCTTTCTATGCAAACTGTACAACTTTGCCTCTTAATCAGACTTTAAAGAAAGTATCCATATTATAAAATTGGAACAGTACATTTCCCCCCTCTCCCCTCATTTCTTAATTGAAACAGCCTTCCAGTGTTGGTGCTGAAACAAGTGTAAGATGCTATGCACTGGAATGTGCATTTGACAAATGTTTATAGCATGCTCAATTTCACCAGGAAAAGTCTTCTGTCAATAGGATGATGATTCATCTTCTGTGAAGTAATATTGGAAGCAAAGTGCTAATACTAAAGTGTCCTTGCTTCACAGCTGTGACTTGCCCCAGCATTGAGAGCCTGCTCTCAGAACATGTTGTCTGGAGACTGATTTCTGGGTCGGTGAATGAGTTTGGCACACAAGTCATGCTGAGTTGCAGCCCTGGCTATTATTTAGAGGGTCAGAGACTCATGCTGTGTAAAACTAATGGAACATGGAGTGATGCTGATGAGAGACCAGTGTGCAAGGGTAAGAAACATTTATTTACACAGTGCTCAGTTCTGTCCAAAGATACAGCTTCTATTTTTTCTGCCAACACAACTTACAGGTAAGTAAAGGAACTAATATCTGTTAATAGCTTTTCTGAAATACTTGAGGGCAATCCATCAAGAAGGTATGCAAACCTCATTCAAATAAATGGGCCCTGCACCAAAACATGGCAAATGTAATCATACAGGGTTGTATATAATGTTGTCCTGCTGCTGACAGGCAGTTCTTTCATTCAGCAGAGGTTTCTGTGGACAGAACATGAAGGAGGCCATTTTTGCTTAATATCCCCCCCCCCTTGTGTGTCTCATCCATCTGATCTAGTGGGTTGAGAACAGTGTGGGAGGAAGTGTGGAGGTTCTGCAGGAGAAATGAGGAATTTGTGCAAATTTCTTTCTTCTACAATCTGCTCGTGGAAGCTGTTGCTGTATCATGAATGGAAGGATTACACTGGAGGTGGCCTATTACAAATTGATTAATTGATTTTCGAGTGTAGTTATAGCAAATATTTATAAATATTTATGTCCGTTTGCTAGATACAGTGTTCTAGAGCCCTGTACATGCACCAGTGCATACAAGATACAATTGGGCACATACTTTGAGTAGAGGGGACAATTTCACATGCATTAAGAAATATACATGCCTAACTGTTTCCTTTATTGAAATGAACAAGGAAACCCTTAAGGATGTGAGAAAGGGCTTCATATGCAGATCAGATCTTCGCATCTGTAAGAGTAGTTTGCATTGTACATATGACATGCATCATTTAATTAAATGAATTATTTGTCCATTCTCAAGAGCCTTTATTCAAATACATTCATGTATTCATTGTTCCTATTACAGATTAAATTAATTGTGAATGGTGCCCATCAATTACATTCAACTGTAATTAGACAAACAAGCTAATTAACCATGGATTATCTGAATACCGAAGTAATCCAGATCAGTCAAACATGAGCTGAGCAATCTATTTGATCTTCAAAAATTAAAATTCATTAAATATTTGAGGCTGCTAAACTATTTATTACTATGCTTCTGAAAGATAATATAATAAAAACACTACAGATTACATTATTCGTTATGTAAACACAGAGTGCTATCATCGTATGTAGTCTGGGATCCAGAGAGTCACACAGCTGGTGCTGTGCACACAGGGGATTTTGGACTAGGGAGGCTGCTGCTCAAGAGCCACATGTCACAAAGCTAGTTGTCTTTTAACCAGGGGAAAATTTCAAAAACTGAGTGTGACATGTGGTGAAATGATTACTGCTCAAAATAAAAATTAAAAACCAGTCGTGAATGCTTCCAAGTTTTCAGTCATGTGTAAAATAATCCATTTGCACCTTGTAAAGTGTTGGCAAATAAAGAGTGGTTGGTGGTTTTGAGCTGCCATACCAGAAAAGCTGGCATATCAGCATGGAGGTGAGAATGCACATTGTATCGCATCCATGCTGCTTAAATTGCCTCCAAGTCACAGTTATGTACAGAATTGTACTCCATCTATTGTTTCCATTACTTCATTGTTTGTTGACTATGTTTCCTTTAGCGTGTTACTAAGCCCAGATGTTCTTTTCCGATAGCTTTATACATAATTGCTTGGGTCTTACTGTAAAGTAGGGGTGAAGAAGCTCAGGCCTGGGGGCCAAATAGTCTTCCAAGCCTCTTTGCATGGCCCTCAAGACTCTCCATGCCCTCAGGCCTTGCTTGTTTATTGGCCCTGCTTTGAGTGTTTTTTGTCTGGCTGGAAGGTGTGTTTGAACTCTGATAATGCTTCTGGATTGCCTGGATGGAAGATATAGAAGGGGGTATGAGGGTGTGAGTAAAAGCTAGCCCACTCACTCTATCAATGGATTGATTAAGGAAAAGCAAGCAAACTATTTGAGACATCTGAATATTGCCTTGGAGAACTTGCATTCAGTAGGCATGAACCACTTGCTTTTCTTTCTCCCGTGCAAAGTATTGGAGCTCCCCGGGTCTTGAGGATTGGAAGTGGCCTCTAAGCTAAAGAGAAATGAGTGGTTGTGCGAGTGGGTTTGTTTTTCTGGGGCAACCCAGTCAGATGGACGGGGTACAAATAATAAATTATTATTAAAGTAGTAGTAGTAGTAGTATTCTCTGGGCCCCCAAATGACTCCAAGAGCCTCTTGCTGCTGCTGTACTGTAAGTACTTTATTTTCCCTTTTCAGTTATTTCCTGTGGCAGTCTTCCATCTCCACCAAATGGTAATAAGATTGGAACTCTGACCGTGTATGGAGCCACAGCAATATTCACCTGCAATACTGGCTATACCCTAGTTGGTTCTCATGTACGTGAATGCCTAGTGAATGGACTTTGGAGTGGCACTGAAACGCAGTGTCTCGGTAAGTACAAATTGCAGCATAAATCTAAAACCCCAAAAGGCAAATGTCATGTGAAGGCTATGAGTTTAGTTTTGTAAATTTAGTTCACACGATTTCAGTAAATGGCATTGTTCGTATTAGTAACTTTGTGTTACAGCTTGAGGCACTGATTTCTTGAGCACACATGGAAGGAAATATATTTATAAATAGGTTGGTATTTATAGGGGATGGATTCTTTATTTATTACTCAAACATCTGAGAATTCCATTCTTAGAGGAATCCTTGGCAAGGATCTCAATTTATAGTATAGCACCCATTGTAAACTTTTCTTTTCCGGCTTGCTCCTAGAACGCAAAAACTCTTTCAATATTGGCTTCAAACATTCTTCATTGAGACTGTTTTAAAGCCAGGTAGAATATAGGGACAAAGCAATCACGGGATCCCCAACAAGAAAATTACACTGCACATGATATTGTCACAAAGTAACAGGAAACCTCAGAGAAAACATATCCCAAGGAACTGATGTTGTTTCTGGTTTCAAAATACTGTCAACAAAAAGAATACAGAGCAAAAAGTGGTGGGTGTTTTTTTTTGGGGGGGGGGTATGAATTATTTCTATCACCAAAGTTGGCATCTTCTAAAATCCATATTAATAAAACTACAGCCATTAGTATTCAAAGAGGAATTTCTTTATATTGAAAACTGAAACACACACACACACACACACACTCATTTCCAATTTCAACTTCACAGATCAGGAACTTGTCATTACCTTAAGCATGTTACAGCTCAGAAGTTAGATTTTTGAGTCTGACCTCTTGCCCCTACTGCTTTTATATTAATATTTTCTGCCTCAAAATTAATTCCAGTTGTCATTTATTTCAGTTCAAATGTATAGCTCACAAAGTAGTTGTTTAGATTTCAGTGGTGAGTAATTTAATGAGAGAGAAATCTGAGCACATTCAAGCATTACTCAATATATACCCAGCCAATACACTTAAATTTTTATGAAATAGTGCTAATATGTGTGTGTCAAGGAATTTCAGGTACATATTTGCAACCATTTTAATAGAAAACATTTTGTGCAGTCCTATGCAATTACCCTGTATCAAAGCACCATTGAAATCAATGGGGTCTGTGCGTGCTGTTCTGACTTTGCACTAATCTACAGTCTGTTACTGTCAATTGGAATTTTGCCAAGTGATTTTTTTATAACATTTTATATCCTAATAGAAGCTCTGGAATATTTTTTTATTGCCTGTTGCATGCATAAATGAACCGAAGTCCTAATATTTAAAGCAATTATGCACTATAAACTCTATAAGGGTATGCACTGTAGATCCTGCTATAAGGAGCAGCATTGCATAAACACAGGTATTTATAGGCATAGATAATTTTCACACACAAAGCTTTTGACCCTCCAGATGTTGCTGATCTACGGCTCACATTATTGATACTTGCCCTGTACCTACTCTACTTAACCAATGAGTGGCTGTCTCCTATTACATTCCTTAACTGTGAGTTCTCGCTGCCTTGCATACACAGAGAGAAATCACAGAACCAAAAACTTCTTCTGGTGTCTGGTCTACTAGGGTAATTTCTAAGGAATTAAGTATTCTACCAGGAAATTTTTAATTTCTAAAATAATGTACTGTGCCATGTTTCCAATCTATTCCACCTTATCTAGCTTGCCCCCCTCCCAATCTCTTATGCATACTCATGTAATAAGCTACAAAAAAAGAGAATTATTAGATTGACATACAGTGTTTTAATACTGAACACATGTACTTTCCCCCTTTGGTAGAAGACAACGTAAAATTAAAACTCCACCCCAGTTGTGTTTCTGTTTTACCAATGTGGATAAATGCATTAATAATGGGAGAAAGAGACATGAATGAATTGAAGACTATGAGAAACTGCACATGCAAAGCAGTCTTTGCATCATTTAGAAATAAAAAGTGGAAAAATGAAGGTTTCTTGTTGCATCTGTTCCAAGACCATGTAATACAGAACACAAAAAGCCAGTGAGAAACTCAGATAAGGAGAAGTTTGGAAGCATCCTTACTTCATCTCTCCACCCTATTCCCTATTGCAAAGTTTCCGAAACATGTTTATTATTCACCAGCTCATTCTGCTGTCTTTTCATGCTTTCCTTTCAAACAGCCATAGGATGTCCAACAGTGCCATTGTGCTTTTGGCTTTTTATCTAACAGAAGTATTCACTAACATAAGAAAATTGTTTTCTCCAATTTCACCTTCTCACTGCAGTCTCATCCACATATACCTCCCCCCCCCCACAAAATACTATTCCAGAGTGTTGGTGGCCCCTCCAGAATAGTGTGGCCTAAATGCTCAGTGTATGTTTACAGAACTTTTTAAAAGGGAGGTTAGTCCACGTTTGTCACTTTGGTGTAAATGTTTAATTATTGCAGTGAACTAATATCAAACCAGTCCATCATTTTATCTCCCAAAAAATCCTGAAAGCACATTTTATAAAAATAGATTTCCAACAGCCTCTTTAATATACTTAGGGCTAATTTGGCTTGATTGGAAGATTACATATATTTGGTGTTTTATTGCCTTGCTTCTTAAGTTCGTCAGCTGTAAGGGTGTCTAATTTAACTAGGTTCAAAATGACAGGAAATCATTGCATCCACCAAGTGACATGATCTGTAAATGAAATGAATCACATGGAACATGCACACGGCTGTTAAGGTTCCTTCAGAAACAAATAATAATGGCGAGTTCCAAGTTAGTACCTTTCAGCCGGCCTGAGATCTCCTATGTTTTAATAAATCTGACTTCAATTATAGCTATTGCATTTCAGCTTCTCATTTTCACATCTGCAGGAACAACAACAACAACAAAAATCAATATAGGATTATCTGGATTTGGTCTGGCTGAAAAGCATCGACAAGTGTACCCTTGTTTCCATAGAGCTGAATAGCAGGATACATACATACACACACATACATACATACATACATACATACCGGTACATACATACATAGTTCACTGTGTGTGTTTAGCAATCTATGCTCCCCGCTTCCCAAATTTCTACTTTGCCCAAGCAGCACAGATGTGGGAATAGGGCAGTTTCACAGCCGCCTCAACATGAGGAATCTCTCATGCAGAAGTCTGCATTATTTCTTTCAATTAATTCGCAAGCTGGAAGAAAGTGTATCTGCCGTTGTCATGGCCAGTTGCAGAACAGCCTTGCAATCTGCACCAAGGGACCAAGCTTCAGCTTTTTAATAAATTCATAAGTGCATGTTTGTTGAAGAGTGGACTGTAAATAAAGGGCAATTGAATCAATAGCAATGTTTTTCAGTTTTTCAGATATACCTCGCGGGGTGCTGAGGGCTTACGGCAATGTTTTTGTTTAACATTATTCTTGTTGACAATTGACTGCTATGTGAGCTGAAAGTGAAGTTTGTGTTCTTTTCTTCTGTTTCCCACCCATCCGCCTCCCCTCCCCTCCCCTCTTATTCTAGCTGGACACTGTGGTTCTCCAGATCCTATTGTAAATGGCCACATTAGTGGAGACGGCTTCAGTTATCGTGACACTGTGGTGTACCAATGTAACCCTGGTTTCCGACTTGTCGGCACGTCTGTTCGGATATGCTTGCAAGACCACAAATGGTCTGGGCAAACACCAGTTTGTGTCTGTAAGTAACACCTTTCCCAGTGATCTGTTCTTCTGTAAGTAATAGCAAGCTGATCAGCTCTCTGATGGGTAAGAATGATTAACAATAGCTGGTAGACAAGGGTGTGTGCACATAACTGCCTTAAAATGCAGCTGGGTGCCATAACTTAGCTATAGCCAGGCCTTGTTGAATAATTTTATCACATTGAACGCAGTTACGGCAGTCTTTAAATGTGAGCTGTAACAACATTATTGTAAACACCTTAATATTGCAAATAATATGCAGCTGTTGCATAAAGGCTACTAAGGAAAGAGGGAACAAGAATATTGCAGTTGCCATGTTTTTCTGATATGCCTTTACTTGCAAAAACAACAATTGCAGAGTGTTGATGTGTCAAGAGGTTGGCAATGTGTGACAACAATAATGATGATGTGGTAAGACGAGACACAAGGGCTGAGACCTTTTGTTTCTGGAAGGCATCACAAAAAAACAGCATCTGTCAAGAGTAATGAGGGGTGTAAACCGGAACTGACTGAGTGGAATATGCATTTGCCGAAAAGGACAATAATCTAAATACAAGCGTCCTTCACTACCGCAATTTTTACAGACAACCTCAATTTTGCATTGCAACAGCATACCACATATAATCTCTTCTGGCATCTCACTGAATTGTAGGATTCATGGTGAAGAAAGTGTCAGGTAACAAAACCCTTAATATGTTATTAGGCAAATTCAGATCACTCAGGAGGACAGATCACTCAGCAGCTATCAGTTACGAAAGCCTAAAGATGGAACCTCCATATTGGAAGGCAATATGCCTCTGTTTTCTAGTTTACCACTACAAACAACAGAATATAGATATCATTATCATGTCTGCTTGTTCTCCTGGACAGCTGGACAGAGTCTTTTTGTTACATATTAAAAACATTCCTAATTTCTAGTAGTTTTAAGAAATAGTCTACTTTTAGAATTCATTTCCTTTAAAAAAATAACTCTTACTATGCTGGGGAGGGTACTAAAGATAAGCCCTTTGAGATGCACAAATACCGGTACACACACAAGGAGGAAAAGTTGTTAGGTTTCCAAATCTACACAACTTGTGAACCATCAAACCCAACACAACCCACCAGCCATGTATGGCAGGCAACCAGAAGCTCTTGTTTTTGCTGCCTGTTTGGAACTGTAAAAATAGCAAGGGGTGTCAGACATCCAGCATAGATAATAATATGCCCTCAAGGTAGGAACTATGCTGCTTATGTGCTCTGTATAGCACCTAGTATGATGTTGGCACCATATTTATATCACATAGATAGCGGTGATTGTGGTGAAGTGAAAGACAATGTTAAACTTTAGTCTTGTGGTTGTGTTTCTCTTGTGAACTGTATTTGCTAGATGATGACTTAATATTTCAGCAATGGTTTATCATTTTTTTGTTTTGTTTGGTTTTCCCATTATAAAAATTAAAGTCATTATATGTACAGTGCCCACATAGAATCTCATCTGTTTCACCCAAACAGGAGTCCTACAAGTTGGCTTGAACCATCACGCATCAGCTATCAATAAATTGGATTTCTGATCGCTTTTGTTCAACCACTGTTTGTGGCAGTAAAACAAACAAACAAACCCAGCATCATCTGCTAACTTCCATTTTTTCACATTTCAGCCTTGGCCATACAGTCTCAATTACTGCCAGTTGTTTGTTTGTTTTAAAAAATGCTATGCCTCCTTGAATATTTTGCCCATCAGTGCAGGCTATATTGTAATCTAGTTCCCTTTGTGCACGCATATGGAGTTCATGTGTGTATCAGTTTCCGCTTTAGTTGGATGCAGCCATTCTATGAATATTTTCCTGATTCCTCCTTTAAAATTGATGGGGAAGCCATTGCAAACAGGGTTGTTCTGTGTGTGTATTTAACCCCTCCGCATGCAACGTATTTTCTGGATCTAGGCACCAAAGTGCGTAACTCGTTGGTGTTCTCGACATGCCCTTCCCAAAAGCTTGCAATGTGTTCTGTGTTTCCTTTCAAAAGCAATCACGTGTGGCCACCCCGGAAACCCTGCTCACGGAATGACCAATGGCAGTGAGTTCAATCTGAACGACGTTGTAAACTTCACATGCAATACTGGATATTTGCTTCAGGGCGCCTCCCAAGCACAGTGCCGGAGCAATGGGCAGTGGAGCAGCTCCTTACCTACATGCCGAGGTAAGATTTATTATTATTATTATTATTATTATTATTATTATTATTATTATTTATTAAAGTACATCTGCTAAGCAAGGTCAAACTTCCTCCATTGAGTAAGCAACTCGAAGCTGCTAATTTTGACAAATTTAGCTATTTAGTTAAGCTTTAATGCTGCTGGGTGAATTCAAGACAGGATGGCACATTTCAGAGAGCAGAGTTGTTATTTAAAATGTCAGCTCTGAGATGGGGTCATGCTCATACCTCCACAAAGTCTAGTAGTCCGGTGTAGTAGAGAAAATTGTTGTGTGTGTTACAGAGTTTTTCCAGATGAGGGCTTAATTTGCAGATAGGTTGCTGAGATATCACAAATAGCTTATGCACAATAGTGTGCTTTCTTTTTACACAGAAATTGTAAATCTGGATTAAGTTGGGGAGGCATTTTGGTGCCGATGGTGTTGTTTGAGCGTAAAACTTCCATGCATGGGGAGTACTAATGTCACAATAAACACACATCTGGAAGCCTCTATAGTGTATATTTGGAGACAATACTCTTTTGTAGTAGCACCGTGTTCCTTGCACCCTGTATAAAAGACAGCAAGCCTCATATAGGTATAAAATCAGGCACGTACCAGTAATTGCAACTTAGAATGCCAACCGGCTGGTACATACAATCCAGAAAACATTTTCTGTAATACTTAGCTCATAAGCTGTAATTTTAAATCTTTTATGTGTTTTCCAGTTGCTGCAAGCTATATGGATATTAAAAAAAATGAAATTGTAGTATACAAATGTTTTAATAAAAATAAATAATGCACAGATAACTAAATAGACACATTTTAATCAAGTGCTAACTTTCAATATGCATTCATAAGAGAGATTTCCCGTCTGTGCAAGTATTTAAATAGGGATGGGAAATAGTGGTGGATGGAAATAATGAGTAAATATGGGTAAATATGGAGGGTTTGTGAGGATCAACTCCTTTGCTTCCCTGTTCCTTAGCATAAGAGCAACAGTGCTGAGTTGCACCAGGTACCAAGGCTCAACAGAACAATAATATTTGACTTTGACATCATCTGAAGAAGTGTGCATGCACACGAAAGCTCATACCAGGAACAAACTCAGTTGGTCTCTAAGGTGCTACTGAAAAGAATTTTCGATTTTGTTTTGACTATGGCAGACCAACACGGCTACCCACCTGTAACTTTGACATCAAGGGTTTGAATCCATGCCAAATGAGGTTCGAGTGTCAACATGGCAGATTTAAACATCCGTCTTTCTTTATTTCTCAACAGACTAAATTCAGAATGCCTGCATTTATTTCCTATGTAACTCTTGGCACCTGTCATTGAGAGAAAGCAATCTCCTTCTCTCTTGCCTTGATTTACAACTGGGTCCCTTGGGTGAAGGGCAATCAGGGAAATCAGCTAGTACAGCTCTATATTTGAAGCAGCTTAAATTGAGGCTGCAATTCATCCATTCTTTCCCCCCTGGTAGCCTTAAATATATATGTACTATATGTAAAGAAAAGGGCTTTGTCCCTTAGAATTAAAGGTATATTTCACACTGTTGTAGGAATATTTTCTCTTGATTATTGCCCCTCACTCAGTTTAGGTGTAGGGCAGGGTTGGCAAGGTATCCTTGGGATGAATGTGGAAGTTCCCTAGTTCCCCAAAACTAAATATAATGGGCTACTTCTATGTATGAGTAGGAACCACCCACAAAGCCAGAGCCAGGCTCCTTTAATTGGCAGGTCAATATCATTGCAATCTGCAGTTACGACAATAAAAAGTTGGAGAGTGAAATAAAATGCAGTGCAAAAACCATTTACAGTGGTTCCTCAGTTTACAAACTTAATCCATTCCGGAAGTCCGTTCTTAAACCAAAACGTTCTTAAACCGAGGCATGCTTTCCCTAATGAGGCCTCCTGCCGCTGGTGCTCTTCCACCGTTCGGATTCCGTTCTTTGTTGTTGTTGTTCAGTCGTTCAGTCGTGTCCGACTCTTCGTGACCCCATGGACCAGAGCACGCCAGGCACGCCTGTCCTTCACTGCCTCTCGCAGTTTGGCCAAACTCATGTTAGTAGCTTCAAGAACACTGTCCAACCATCTCATCCTCTGTCGTCCCCTTCTTCTTGTGCCCTCCATCTTTCCCAACATCAGGGTCTTTTCTAGGGAGTCTTCTCTTCTCATGAGGTGGCCAAAGTACTGGAGCCTCAACTTCAGGATCTGTCCTTCTAGTGAGCACTCAGGGCTGATTTCTTTGAGAATGGATAGGTTTGATCTTCTTGCAGTCCATGGGACTCTCAAGAGTCTCCTCCAGCACCATAATTCAAAAGCATCAATTCTTCGGCGATCAGCCTTCTTTATGGTCCAGCTCTCACTTCCGTACATTACTACTGGGAAAACCATAGCTTTAACTATACGGACCTTTGTCAGCAAGGTGATGTCTTTGCTTTTTAAGATGCTGTCTAGGTTTGTCATTGCTTTTCTCCCAAGAAGCAGGCGTCTTCTAATTTCGTGACTGCTGTCACCATCTGCAGTGATCATGGAACCCAAGAAAGTGAAATCTCTTACTGCCTCCATTTCTTCCCCTTCTATTTGCCAGGAGGTGATGGGACCAGTGGCCATGATCTTAGTTTTTTTGATGTTGAGCTTCAGACCATATTTTGCGCTCTCCTCTTTCACCCTAATTAAAAGGTTCTTTAATTCCTCCTCACTTTCTGCCATCAAGGTTGTATCATCAGCATATCTGAGGTTGTTGATATTTTTTCCGGCAATCTTAATTCCGGTTTGGGATTCATCCAGCCCAGCCTTTCACATGATGAATTCTGCATATAAGTTAAATAAGCAGGGAGACAATATACAGCCTTGTCGTACTCCTTTCCCAATTTTGAACCAATCAGTTATTCCATATCCAGTTCTAACTGTAGTTTCTTGTCCCACATAGAGATTTCTCAGGAGACGGATGAGGTGACCAGGCACTCCCATTTCTTTAAGAACTTGCCATAGTTTGCTATGGTCGACACAGTCAAATGCTTTTGCGTAGTCAATGAAGCAGAAGTAGATGTTTTTCTGGAACTCTCTAGCTTTCTCCATAATCCAGCGCATGTTTGCAATTTGGTCTCTGGTTCCTCTGCCCCTTCGAAATCCAGCTTGCACTTCTGGGAGTTCTCGGTCCACATACAGCTTAAGCCTGCCTTGTAGAATTTTAAGCATAACCTTGCTAGCGTGTGAAATGAGTGCAATTGTGCGGTAGTTGGAGCATTCTTTGGCACTGCCCTTCTTTGGGATTGGGATGTAGACTGATCTTCTCCAATCCTCTGGCCACTGCTGAGTTTTCCAAACTTGCTGACATATTGAGTGTAGCACCTTAACAGCATCATCTTTTAAAATTTTAAATAGTTCAGCTGGAATATCATCACTTCCACTAGTCTTGTTGTTAGCAAGGCTTTCTAAGGCCCATTTGACTCACTCTCCAGGATGTCTGGCTCAAGGTCAGCCACCACACTACCTGGGGTGTATGAAACCTCCATATCTTTCTGGTATAATTCCTCTGTGTATTCTTGCCACCTCTTCTTGATGTCTTCTACTTCTGTTAGGTCCTTTCCACTTTTGTCCTTAATTGTGGTAATCTTTGTACGTTCTTAGACCAAGGTAAAGTTCTCAAACCAGGACACTATTTCCGGTTTTGCTGAGTTTGTAAACCGAATTGTTCTTTAACCAGACTGTTCTTAAACCGAGGTACCACTGTAGTTGGGTAGGCTTCTTTCTCATTTAACAACTTAAGTTAAACAAGTCAGTTGAAAAAGTTTACATATTGCAGCCTGACAGTGACTAATGTTACTAGAGTTCCCCCTGGTGTAGGGATAAAATTACCAGATGAATATGAGCCAAAAACCAAGTCGTAGTCACAAAAAGGTGAAGCTGGTAGTTCACTGGGGAAATTACATGTGTGTGTATGCCAAGCCATAAGCAGTTTGTGAGAACAGCTCTAGAGCAGTGTTGATTTGCTGACTAAACAGGTTAAGTGTTAAAAGACTTGGACCTTCTGAGCGCAGGGGTGGGGGATGGAGACAAATATCAAGCCATAAACCACCTTTCTGCTTTGTTTGTCAGTCCCATGATCTATATACACAGTGCTTCCAGGATTTTAATCCTCTTTTCTAAAGACAAGTAACCAAATAAACAAAGGATTTCACCTTCCTCTTTACACGTTAGCTGACAGTTGTTGAGGATTCCACCTTTTATGTTCTGTAGAATTTCAGCTCAGTGGCAAAGTAAACAGGTAGTGTCTAGGTAGCCTTATACAAGTCTCTGGTCACCAGATTTTACTGTTATTTTGGGGGGGGGTGGAACCAAACATCTGAATGCTTGCTCTAACTGATTACAGAGAGGACTGAAACAGATACTGTTTTTTAGTTACTGCTGTAAGCTTCTGGTTCTTGAATGAACAGGTTCACAACTCCTACAGCTTGAGGTTTTCTCGATGGTTTGAGTTGGGCATTGGAAGAAAGCAAGGCTCTTGTGCCTTTAAGCATCCTTTTCTAGCATGAAAATATATTCATGGGGAGGAAATTCACCTTTTGGCACTCTGTCTGTTAGATATATTATTGTGTACAGTCCCTGGTTTATTTTGGGGCCTTCCTCCTCCCCTCACAAAATACAGTACACTTTTGCATATTGCACAAAATGTATGCACATTTTATGCACATTTTTGCCCTCCTTTCCAGGTGAGGTAGCCCATTCCACACACAGGTGTACTAAACCCGCAGCACTGCTGTGTACGCTTGCATCTCACTGAAATCAGTGGGGTTTGAGTGTGCCTAATTCTTGTGTTGCTGATACTTCAATACCTTCCTGATTCTCAGTGTGCTGCTTTATTTCCTCTTCTTGCCCTGTTTGCTATGTGTTTGTCCATGTGCTCCCAACTATCCTATCTCTGCTTCTTACTGCTTCCTTCATCTCTCCCTCCACATCATTTGCAATTTCATCCAACCTCACCATTGTTTATCTAAACCAGGCATCCCCAACCTGCAGCCCTCAGATGTTTTGGCCTACAACTCCCATGATCCCTAGCTAACAGGACCAGTGGTCAGGGATGATGGGAATTGTAGTCCAAAACATCTGGAGGGCCGAAGGTTGGGGGTGCCTGATCTAAACTAATACACCATCAATGTTTTAGCCTTTCTCCTCTTTTAGTCTGTCACTCACCACTACTACTATTTGTGGGTCTTAAACCTTTACTTTGACCACAGCTTTCTCTGTGCTAAAGTGTAAGGGATCATACCACTTCTGTGCTGTTTTAATGAACACGACACTCTTTGTGCTAAATAAAAACACCGCAATCATCAAGTTAACAGAAATTGTATATTTCTTTGCATATTTTCAATTATGTAAAGCTTTAGTGATTGGCTATGGAAACCCATCTACCAGCAAAATGTTGAATCAAGTGTATTTGGCATTAATTAATGGCTGTGGTATTGAGCTTTCAGAAGCACTGAATTGTGCATTGCATGCCATGAATATTTTCCTATGAATTTTTCCATTCAGTAGTGAAAAACCTTGTATTTCAGTGGTGAACTGTTCAGATCCAGGCTTCGTGGAAAATGCCGTTCGCCATGGGCAGCAGAATTTCCCAGAGTCTTTCAAGTATGGAATCATTGTGGTGTACCACTGTAAGAAAGGATTTTATCTTCTTGGATCGTCTGCTCTGACTTGTAAAGCTAATGGTTTTTGGGACAGATCATTGCCCAAATGTTTGCGTAAGTATCCAACAAACAGAATTTTTACTTTATTTTTTTCACCAGAAGGCCAGGAAGCATCAGTTATCACTGAAGTGCATGTAAATAATTGATTTCACAATGTCAGGATGCTGAATTTTGTCCTGCACTCGGGAGAATTTCCTTAACAAGGCATCTACACAGCTGATTCCCCCCCCCCCCATACAATTTTCCTTCTCAAACCCAGAGCTCTGGTTGAGAACCTACCCTAGCTCAAATTTAAACTATGTGTTTTTGTTTATTTGTTTTTAAAGACCCAGATTTCTATAGGCCTTGATTTAGTTTGCTTAGTTAAGATTTTAATTTTCTAAAATGGTTTTGTGAACGTCATATTGGCCCAGGTAGGAAGAATTGTAGAACTATTATCATGCCTGGGCCTACCTGTAGAAGATCTGTTTCATCACAGTTCGAATCTGCTTCTCTATTAATTTGTTTCCTGCACTCCGAGGTTTGTGAAGAACAGATGAAAAGGGCACCAAGAGAAATGAACAGCAATGATTCGTCCATACAATTGCATGTTTATTGTGGAAAATTATAATGTTATATTTATAAACCTTTACAAGGCTCTATTGTTTGTCTTTCAGAAGATGAACAGCTATAAATGCTAATCCTGTTTTTCTGCACTGTAGCAATTTCTTGTGGACACCCTGGAGTCCCAACCAATGCAGTTCTGTCAGGGGACAAATTTACGTATGGATCTATAGTTCGCTACTCTTGTACAGGAAGTCGAACTCTCATAGGAAACTCTACTAGAGCATGCCAAGAAAACAGCCGCTGGAGTGGAACTCTCCCTCACTGCTCAGGTACCTTTGAAAGCATTGACTGAATGTGACCTTGTAGCTGAAATTATTAAAACTATTCCCTTGCAGCAGATTTTAATGCAAGTGAAGTTTAATAAGTCAGATTTTATGCTCTCGGTTGCTCTTTGGTTAGCTGTTCACTCCCATTATAACAGTGATTTATTTTAACACCTTTTTGTATCTGAAAGACAGTCTATTGCTGAGTCCATCTATGGTCTGTAGGGATACATGTTTTCTCCAAAGTTTCTTCCTTAATGCAGCATCCATTTAGAGTGTTACATGGCTCAGTAGCCAATAACTAGGAGTGCCTCTAGATACTAAGGATACTACCTGGTTTTGGAAGATCAAGTGAAGTATGCTTTTTGTATACAGTGGTACCTCGTGTTACATACCGCCCCCCTTACGAATGCTGCGGGTTATGTGCTCTGCTAACCTGGTAGTAGATTCCCCTTGTTGCAACCTTTGTCCCAGGGTGTGAGCGGAAGTTGCGCTCTTGCGGTGCGGCAGCAGCAGGAGGCACCATTAGAGAAAGCGTGCCTCATGTTACGAGCAGTTTCCTGTTACAAATGGACCTCTGGAACAGATTTAGTACGTAACAGGAGGTACCACTGTACAGACATATCACTAATGTTTGTATCCTTCATGCTGCTGTTGGGCATGGCTTTTCTTCAGTTCAGTTGGGATCTTCATGAAGTCATAAGAATGAGGAGAGAAGATGATCTCAGCAATGAGTGGATTGTATGTTTACCGGCTCTGCTAGGTTGTTGTTGTTGTTTTTAAAAGCAATTCTAATATATTATACCGGTATGCATTATTATATATACACTACAGGTTTCCTAACGTAATCAGCACAGCAGTGCATATAAATGCATACAAATATTTATAAAATGATACTGCAGAAATATAGTACCAGATGGGGCTTGACTCTTGTCTATGTATTTATATGTATAATATATCTATTTGTGCATATAATTAGTCTGGCTTTTAAACAAAAGCAAAAACAATTCTACATGTAGGTAGGTAGGTAGGTTTATTTCGGCCATGTGGCCCATATCACATCACAAAACACATTCATCGTAATACACACAGAGTAAAAACAATTTAACAAATTTAAAAAAATACAGTATGAAACCAATTTTAAAACAACCCATTTACACCCTTCCATCTAAGTCAAACTGAAATCTGAGTAGTCCAACTGAAGCAGTTTTTTTTAAAAAAAAACAAAACCCGTTAAAATTAATTTATCAGCTATTTTATCACCCCAATAATAGGTCTTAATTATTTTCTGCATTGTCATAAATGGGAAGAGAACCATTCCTCTTCTTCTTTGTAAATAAGCGCATTAGTCAAAAACCTAGCGACCATATGGGTTCTATTCGGTTCCTCATCATTTAATAAGTAAATTAATTTAGCATGTACTTTTCCTACACAGGAGAAAGGTTCTGGGCAGGCACACCTTCTTCCTAACCCTGCATCTTGAGCAGAAGAGTTCTGACATGGAATTTTCAGTTCTTCTCTGATTATATTCAGTGTCACATAGACCTATGTTAATTTAAATTATCGTTAAGTCTCTGTTGATCAAACCCGTATTTGGTAGGCAGACTCGGCCTATTGTGGCTCTTGAGCAAGTATATTTGTTTGACGCCTTGTGTTTGGTAATGTGCCTTTGGGGCACACCTCAAAGACACACAGAATTTGAAATGGAGCGAATGCCTGGCAGGTTGTTAGCTGATTGACACTAAACTGTGCTGACACCTCGAAAGATCCTGATAACGACCCTTTTGATACTTTGCATTTACAGGAAACAACCCAGGATATTGTGATGATCCTGGAGTGCCATCCCATGGATCCAGACTTGGGGATGAGTTCAAGATAAAAAGCCTGCTACGTTTCTCCTGCGAAATGGGTTATCAGCTGAGAGGTTCCCCAGAAAGAACATGCCTCCTTAATGGATCTTGGTCTGGCTTACAGCCAGTATGTGAAGGTCAGTATCAGATTCAACTCATGCAATTGCAACTGTATAACTACATTTCCATGAATATGATACTTGGTGTTCTTGGAGGTATTGTTTGTGCTTGAAAGTACATAACTACTTGCTTAATTTCAATCTTGGTTCTTAATAGAAATGATCAGGTTTACCACTCTCCTTTATTAGTCTCACACCTGTTAATACAATATGCGGGTGGCACTGTGTTCGAATCCCCATGACGGATTGAGCTCCCATTGCTCTGTCTCAGCTCCTGCCAACCTAGCAGTTCGAAAACACACCAGTGCAAGTAGATAAATAGGTACCGCTGTTGCGGGAAGGTAAACGGCGTTTCCGTGCACTCTGGTTTCTGTCACGGTGTCCCGTTGCACCAGAAGCAGTTTAGTCATGCTAGCCACATGACCCGGAAAGCTGTCTGCGGACAAATGCCAGCTCCCTCAGCCTGAAAGCGAGATGACTGGCCTTAACCATTCAGGGGTGCTTTACCAGTTTTCTTCCCCCCCCCCTTTAATACACTAATATATAAACAATATTGTAGCAAAATGTGCAACGATCTTAAAAAAAGTATGGAAGTAAAACAATAATGGAAGTATGGTGGTCTGCTAAATCGTCATTGCTGCTGTGGATTTGAAACTGTTTATCTCTAAGTTGATCATACTTATAGCAGAACTTAGGTTTGCTGTAATGTGAATCTGATGGAAACTTTCTGATGGAAAGAAGTCCACCACATTCTCTTAAGTACCATGCATTAGGGCTAGGAAAAAGAAAACACAACCAATAGTCTCACAATATCTTAAAAGACATTGTTCCAAGCTGGATGTGGCTACAGGCTGCCAATTACTCACCCGTGGTTTAATGAAAAGTTTATTGTCTTGTCTAAGCTCACAGTCAATGTGGAGAAGGCATTTGCCTCGGGAAAGTGAAACAGAATCCAAGAAGGCCTGCATGTATCATAAGTTAACAATAAGAGCTGCAGGCAAGTTTTGATCTGGATTCACATTTTGTCCTTCATTCACCTTTCTTCTCCCTGCCAAAAAACAAAACAAAAAAACCCCTCAGTACACACACAGGTCACATACACAAGTGATTATGAACCTCTCCTATTTTAATTTATTATAAGCACCTGTTCTCCTTTCTAGCCGGTAATCCATCTTCCCACAGCTTACAGCTTGTTTTTCACCAGCAGAACGTTTCACCGCTCTTTCATATATAGAATTGATGTTGTGCATTTAAATACCAGTGTTTCTGTGGGCATTTTTGTATGTGTTACTACAAAGTGCATTTTGAGCATCCTATGAACTAATTCAAAAGAGAACATAGAAAAGTCTCTGGTTGTACACTGTAGCTAGTGTGGGTTGGGTTTTTCCCTCTTTTGTTTTACATTCATATTAGGAAGTAATTTTTTATTTATTTAAAACATCTGATTAGAGAATGATGTGGAAAAATGCCAGTTAAGTTAAATGCCTGAACTGGGACTAAACTGACAGTGACCTATTGGCTCAATTCAGGCTTCCTCAAACTCGGCCCTCCAGATGTTTTTGGCCTACAACTCCCATGATCCCTAGCTAGCAGGACCAGTGGTCAGGGATGATGGGAATTGTAGTCTCAAAATATCTGGAGGGCTGAGTTTGAGGAAGCCTGGTTCAAATTGTATTTGTGACTGCATGCACATACATGTGCAATTTGCACCAAAAGAGGGGTTTCTTCCCTTACACAGATATCTTTATTGCTGTTGCTACCAATGTGGTTCCTTCAGTCTAATATCCACCTTGGAGACTGAGTTAATTTAATCTTGTGAACCCTCAAGCTCTTAACAGAAAAGCTGATTTATCAAAAATTCCACTCAAGGACCTTAGTTGGGGCTCAGCCTTACCTGACATGACTCAGGTTTAGGCAACTGTAATCACAAGAAACAGAACGAATCTTTGCTTTCCTTCCCTCACAGCAAAACCATTTGCAGGGAACTGTCCTCTAGCCTGTTTTCAATACAATAGGCTGGAGCTGTAACCTTTATGAGCGAATTATATTATGAGTGAGACTGTGTGAAAGGCAAGCGGCTGTCTAACTGAAACAGATAATCTCAAGGAATTCTGCAAGGAAAGTGAATTCCCCCTTTAATGGAGAATTCAGTTTTGCACAGGCAAAAACCTAGCAGGTGAACACTAACCACTGGTTTCACCTTGTAAAATCACCCCAGCCATTTCTGGGGGCAAATTGGTGCAAGTTCTCTCAATGCATATTTAAGACTACATCCTTAAAAAGAGGAGATGTCTATGAACAAACATCCCAGTGCTTTGACTACCTCCCACCTTCAATTATTTCTCCCCCCCTCTTTTTGTGCCCCCTTTTTCCTAATGTATGCAAAAGGGATGCATTGTTACATTCTGCCAATAATGAACGGTAATATAAGCCCAATATAGGGCATGCATATTTTGATAACTTCTCCACAAACTAAACAATTGAAAAGCTTTGGTTTTCCAGGGTTTGTCCTGCGTCAGTTTAAAGGAGAAATCAAATTTACTTTATTTTGCTTTCCCTGTCTTCCCCACTTTTGACAGCTGTATCTTGTGGCAATCCTGGGACACCAGCCAATGGCAAGATAGTCTTCAATGATGGAATTTCATTTTCTAGCTCAGTCATCTATGCCTGTTGGGAAGGTTACAAGACTTCAGGACTAACTACGCGACACTGTACAGCCAACGGGACATGGACTGGCTCTGCCCCAGACTGCACAGGTTGGGAACTGTTAACAATATGTTTAAAGACTGAAAATAGATGTGCTATCCTTGTAGAAGGAAGAAAAGTGTTTTCTTCAAAAAAAGGAGGGCACAGTAAATTATACTCTCATTCATCACCACATATGGAGCCTGGTCCTAAATATGTTTGTTCGAAAGAAAATCCCATTGAGATTGAGGCTTACTCCCAAGCAAGTTTGTTTAACTTCGCAATCATAGGTTACCTCACCCTTCTTTTTGCAGTGAGTAAACTGCGCTGACATTCTGGGACATACTCCCAAGTAAACATGCATAATATGATTGTGCTGTAAGGCTTATTTTTCTGCAAGCACACCTTTATGGTTGTCCTGGAAAGAAATGTATTGGTCCTACATGTAACATTTTTGCAACAACATACATGAAAGTAAATTGAGTGAATTACCTTTTTGACTCAATACAGTATACATCTATGAATGCTTAAATCACATACAAATCAAAAAATTTCTTTGTTGGCACTGTTTAGTCTTTTATCATTAAGGAACGTGGCTTCTGAGGAACAGCAGTTTTATAATCTGAGTAACAGCAGTTTTATAAAATTATCCTTTCTGTTATTTCAGTCTGTACTGGAAACAATCCAGATTTGGGATTTACAGTATATGCCTGTGTAATGGAGGACATGTTACCTACAGAGTAAATCAGAAAAATACATGCAGTAGAACTCCCCAAATGTATAATAATGCAGGAAATGTGGCTTAGAATTTGTACAGGTGTGTTTGTGCAACATTTACATAGATTTGGGCAACAGGGGGCTTCTTCAGTTTGTGAGCACAACTCGTTTTTGAGGATCAGAACATCTCCTAATCCAGTAGCATTTCCTCTGCGCTTGGTAGAAGCTATAGATGCACTGTTAGAAGCCCCTGATTATATTTGCACTTCAGGAGCACATGCCTCCACTTCTCTGCAGACATACACATTTTTAAGACTTCATTGGTTTAGGAGTCACATTGAGGTTCACCAAGGGCTTCCTGAATTTAAATGTACTGTAAACTTGCATACAGATCCCTAGGTGATGTCTGTTGTTATATCTGTTTCTGCATGCGCGCCTATGCAAGATATAGTTTTATTATTTTTATATTTTAAAATAAAACATGTTTCTCCTTTGTGTTCCAACCCTAGTGATCAGTTGTGGAGATCCAGGTGAATTGTCAAATGGCATCCATTTTGGAAGTGATTTCACTTTTAATAAGACAGTCACCTATCAATGCAACCCAGGGTACCTAATGGAACCTGTTGGCGCATCCACCATACGCTGTACGAAAGATGGCACCTGGAACCAGACTAAACCCATCTGCAAAGGTTTGGGGTTTTAATTAGCTCACAAAAATTCAAGTCTCAGTTTCTCAGCTTAACCTTTCTCAGAAAAAAAGGTAGAATAAAAAAAGAGTTGCCGTCCAAAACATCTGGGTGGCACCCTGTTGACAAAGGCTTATAAAGTTATCTTGTTCAGTTTTTACATCTCCCCCCCCCACCTAAAAATCTTAATTCTTTTTTTGTTTTCATTAGCTATCACATGTGGACCACCGCCCCAAGTGGTGTATGGAAAAGTGGAAGGCTCTGATTTCCACTGGGGATCAAGTCTAAGTTACAGTTGTGCTGATGGGTATCACCTTTCCAATTCTGCTATCCTGTCATGTGAAGGGCGAGGAGAGTGGAGGGGAGAGATCCCACAGTGCCTGCGTAAGTTTACTAAGATTAAATTGTTGATAAAATAAAATAAAAATCATGGCGCAATAGTCATGTTTGGGAGAACTATGAGATGCTGTCATGTAGGACCAAAAATTGAATGTTCTGCGCTGGGGGGA
The DNA here is from genome assembly GCF_009819535.1 of Lacerta agilis. Classification (NCBI taxonomy): domain Eukaryota; kingdom Metazoa; phylum Chordata; class Lepidosauria; order Squamata; family Lacertidae; genus Lacerta; species Lacerta agilis. Next base: position 21,434,798 of record NC_046314.1, read on the forward strand.
AACACAGTCAGATGGACAGAGTATAAATAAATTGTTGCGTTGGTTGTTGTTGTTGTTGTTGTTGTTGTTGTTGAGGACATCATCATCATCATCATCATCATATTGTTGCATGGGGGATCAAGATTAGCTGTAGGGTGGCAGCACCCATGCTGCTTTGCACATCAACCAGGCACTGGAAATACAAGCAATACTTGTGCTTCTGAAATGCCACAATAAATAATGTAATATTGAAAATGGTGGCGTGCAATTTTTGCCTGTGACAGCATTGCTCATAGCTTTTCTTTTTTTAAAAAAATCTGAATCTCCCAAGTGCTTACTCCCATGGCAAATCAAAACATTTCTTGATGAGCATCCATTTGCTGTCTTATTGTTGTTTCATTAATTATGACTTAATAGCTAGTTTGGAATTGTGTTTACAGACGTATAACCCTTGACCATTGATTTAAATGTGATTAGGCTTGGAGGTAGTCCTTGAGCAATGAATTTTTAGCACATTCTTAAAGTACATAGAACATGAGCAAATAACACAGATATGGCGCCTTCCAAAACAAGAGCTTCTGAACACATATTGGTCCATGTTCTGAAAAGATACTCTGGGAAACACGGAACCAAGAACACTTTTCTTTCTTTCTTTCTTTCTTTCTTCCTTCCTTCCTTCCTTCCTTCCTTCCTTCCTTCCTTCCTTCCTTCCTTTTATATTACACTTTTCTTCTGTCATGGAACCAAGCTGGCATATTCCTGGTATGCAGATGGTCATCCATTGAAGCACTGATTAGACCCAGACAAGCTTAGCTTCCAACTAGGTGGTGACCTCATTCCCCTTCAGACAATATCAAGCCTGCATAGACTGAAAAACTAAACATTTGAAAATGATAAAAAAAGTTGCCTGAAACTACCCAGTGGCAAAAAAATTGATAATTTAGAGAAGGAGAACAAGTAGCCAAGGAAAGGCCTTATCATTGATCTGGGATAATTTGATACTCCTGATTTAGCCAACTCTTCTTGACTTTTCTTTATTCCGTTTTGTATTCTTACGAGGAAAAAGCTTATTGCAGAAGCATATGTAAATGAAGAAGGGTAGTTTGAGTATAATTCTGCTACAAAACTAGAAGGGGAAAAATACCAGCTCACTTGTAGTTTCATATTCCATAATATGCCCCATGAAATCTCCTCCCACAGGAATAGCTTCATGTATTCCGTATGCACACATTATATGCAACTGGCACCCTTCTCATTGTTCCTGTTCCCCACCAAATCTGCCCCTTCTTAGGCTCCGTGTGCTCCTTACTGGGTAAAGGTAAAGGACCCCTGGACAGTTAAGTCAAAGGTGACTATTGGGGTAGCAGCGCTCATCTTGCTTTCAGGCCAAGAGAGCCGGAGCCATTTCTCAATACTGTCCTCTCAACACTAGGTACCTCATCTGTAAATTAGGCATCTCAGTTAATGTTACTTTTGTGGGGTGTTTAATGGCACATCAGGACATTCAATACTTGCAAACAAATGATGATAGCAATAAATTAGCATTCAAAAATTGACATAAATTGGATAAGCAGCGCGGTGCCTGCTAACTTGTATTCACACACACACACACACAAAACTTCCTGTGCATATGCTATACATGGTTTTAAAGTCTTTTATTGAACACGTTCCCTTTTTCTGTAATAGCTGTCTTTTGTGGAGAGCCTGGTACACCAGCCGAGGGGCGACTCAACGGCAAAAGTTTCACCTACAGATCTGAAGTATCTTTTCAGTGCAGACCTCCTTTGATACTAATAGGATCTTCAAGGAGAATATGCCAAGCAGATGGCAGTTGGAGTGGAATTCAGCCAACGTGCATTGGTAATTGCTACAATTATTTATTTGTGCTGTGCCTAAGCGCCGCTTCGCACATGTTTCCTACTCTGTTGAAGGTAAGCTAAAATGAGAGAAACTGTTGTGCATGGGATAAACTTAAGGTTTAATCCAGGCATAGGCAAACTCGACCCTCCAGATGTTTGGGGACTACAACTCCCATGATCATAACTCCCTAGCTAACAGGACTAGTGGTCAGGGATGAAGGGAATTGTAGTCCCAAAACATCTGGAGGGCCAAGTTTGAGGGAGCCTGGTTTAATCCTTCCCACCTCACCTGTAATTACTATGAAATTTGCCCCCAACCCCACCCTGCACTCATGCAGTAGATGGGCTGGAACTTCCATTGGCTAACATTAATTGTTGCATGGGGAGGCAAGTTTCATAGAGATTGCTCCTGGGGAGGGAAAATTTAAACCTGCCTTTGTTACATGCTGTGATCTTGAGGGAACCCCACCCTGACTTTCCCTGATATTTCAAATTGCACACAATGGGATTGCTAATTATGTTTTTAACATCATGTGCAGTTTGACTGTGTAAAAAGGTCACCGTAAGTTTCTAAAAGACATACGTTCTTAACGTTGCATTTATAAATTCACCTACTCAGTAGTCTGGAAATAAAGTCTCTCTCTCTGTGTGTGCGTGTATTCCAGTGAAGTGTGAGCAGATCTCTAGTCATCAGCCAAGCTTCCCCACTCTCCTCCTCACATCTCCCTGCATGCACCCCCCCCCCCCAAATCCACTCTTGGAAATTTAAGACTGCTGGAATGACATGGGATGATAGAGAATCAATGGAATGCAGGTGGTCGTGAACAGAAGTTTATTTTCGTCACCTGTGGATCCAAACCGTATGTGTGTGTGTGTTTGTTCATATAATTTTTGATATGGAGCAGGCCCAAGTGAATTTGATGCCATTTGAGCATCAAAGGTACTATTTTTTTATCAGGAAAAAGCTCCGTGTTCATAAAGATTTGCTGAAGCTTAGAAAATGGCATATAAATCTGCAGTTTATAAGATCAAATGCATCTGTTCCGTTGAGATTCTTAGTGCAGACTTTCCACATTTTGAAGAATCAGGGCAACATGATTCAAATGCAAATTACCTGTGTATACCCTATTGATGTCAGGATTCATCCCAGTGGGGATGCATGGGATTTCTGTGAGTGGTTTTTGCTTTGCTGCAGCCATATCAATTGCCTTCATATTTAAAAATCAAGTGCTTCATAGGCAGACAGAAGGAATCATTTTAATTAAGATCAGCTTAAGGAATTGTTCTAATGCATTGTCCAATAAGCTCCCTGACACAAAACCACAGAATGCCCCTCCCTGGTACTCACTGTGCAGTTATTTAGTTGAATCCAGCCCCCTGTTTTATTTTCCATTTACCTTTTCCTTACTCCAGATTCCTTGATTCATTCAACATTTATGCTAGGATAACTTTTATAATTTCCTTTCTGGGACAATATATTCTCTTTTGGGGACTGTGCTCAGTTCCCAAGTTGCTTACTCCTTTGTCCCCTCCTCTCCCAAACAGCCCCTTTTATCCGAGAGCACAGAATTTTGCTTTCAGGCATTTTTCATCCATCGTTTTTCTTCATCTCAGTAATTTCCCAGGCTGGGAATTTCTCAGCCTCCCGCATCTTCTCTTGTCTGCCCACCTGGCAAGGGTAAAAGTCAGTCAGCTTTCACAATAAGACAGAGCAATTCCACTGCCTTCTCCATCTCACAAATAATGCAGCATTAATGACAAGTAACTCAGTCCTGTACAGTTAGGTGACCTTGTCCCCACGGGTAGAGTTTGATTTTTATGTTGGTGGTGCTAAGCTGATTCAGTGCTCTCGGGTTAAAGGAAATCCTGGCGATGGAGCACCATCCATTTAAAGTAATAATTCCACTCTGCGACTGATCTTTTTCCCCTTTGAAATAGTTTTGTGCGGTTAAAAGAATCTTATTTTTCTTCCTCTCCACCTGTGCAGCTGCAACCCTTAAGGCCGTTTTAGCAGCCATGTTAATCTCCTGTAGAGCTCTTAACTTCACCAGCACATCACTGAGACCATAAATGTCTTTAAAAAGAAAGGGAAACAGGGAAACAGTATTAACACGTCATGCTTTCATTTGATGTTTAGAGAGTTAATGAATATCTTGTATTAAAGTAGCACAGTCAAAGCCAGTGAGAGAGTCCACCAAGGGAACTGACTTGCAAGTCATTTTGTGGCAACTGAAAAAGGAGGCAGAAAGATTGGCCCTAGTGTGGGCATTTTATGCTTGCATGAAGCTGACGTAGGTTTTCCCTAACCTCAGCCTTCAACGTCATTTCCTGGTGCTTGAAACCTTTCCACCACAGTTGCCCACTGAGGCCACTGGCAATTTGCTAAACCTTGCCTTCAGTGGCTGCTGGAAGCACATCAGCCAGTTACTAGTAGTTAAAAAAGAAAGCAGCTTTTCAATAGGTGGAATTATTGCCTAATTGTGCCTGTAGAGCTTTGCTGGGGGCACCATTCTGGAGGAGCCCACAAGATGGTACAGTTCAGGAAGAATTTTTACACTGCATCGTATTTCTATATGTGTGTGCATTTGCTTTTAGAAAGCAGCACCGAACCACAAACCATGTGAAAATATTTGAACATTTATCATCCCAGGGAGATGGGATGCTGAGGTAGTAAATCCAATTTTGAATTTCATAATCTGAGCCAGAGATGTTTTTAGAGTAACAATGATCCTTTGTAAACAGTACTTCCCCAAAGGTGACACTGTCTGATCTTTCCTTGCTACTATTATTCAGCCACTACAGCTGTAAGTCAGTCCCCCCCCCCACACACACAAAAGATTGTTTTTCCGTTGGTGGGATATTGTTTCATTTTCCCATTAGCAGATGCACAGTCAAACTGCTGATGAAGTTACAAGTCTCTTGATTGCTGAAGTACACTTTTTTATATATAAGGCATGTGTTATGCTCTCATCTGTCTGAGTTCTGAAGCCTGTAAGATTTGCTTTGTAAATAAGTCCATTATATATTCCACTGACAACATGATTAAAGTGGCTGCCTAGGATTGAAATTTAAAATCAGGCTAGAAATAGGAAGTAGCAGATCCTCTTTTTTCTGGATTATAAGGTTACAAATACTGTGCATTGGAAATTACTACAAATTAGCAAAATGCCTATCATTATGCTGGACATTGTGCATGACAGGCTTGGGTACGGCAAGGAGCCTTTGCGTTCCCTTGCACACAAAAACACTATGCAAGGAGTGGACTCCCACTGTCCTAAGTTTAGCACTTTGCCATTCACTTCTAAGGAGAAAAAGTAACCCTTTACAGAAAATCAAGTGCTACCTCCGGAACTACATTTCAGTGGGGCCTAAAACATTTCACGGTGAACACAAGACATTAGGAATCAAATGGGCCCCTATCTGTGTCACCCAGGATCAGACAAATTCATAGAGGGTAAGGCTCAGCAATGGCTGCGTTATGCCTCCACTTCACTCTGCCTCTGAATGTCAGTTGCTGGGAATCACAAGTGGAGGGGGAAAGCTGCTGCGTTCAGGTCCTGCTTGCAGGCTGTCTTGCCAAATGCAATATGGTTCTTTTAAAAATAGATTCAGAAGCAATACAAACACAAGTGAGTGAGAAGATTACAGATTTTATTCCCAACAGCAAGCAATATATACATTACCAAGCAAGCACCTCGATCTGTGTGGGAATGTTCGGGGTGGCAGGAGAGGATATATTGTTTATTAATATCCTTCCTAACTTGCACTAGCAAGTTCCTTTATGTAGCAGAGTCACATTCCCCTTTTTACTGTACATGCACAGAAGATAGCCGGTTGCAGACTCATGTGAGCCTCTCACTATTATACAATTCAATCTGTCTCAGATTGAATTGCACGTTCCTGGTAAGTTCCCTTGAATCCCTTTTAAAAGAATAAAGGCGCCACAGTCTTATTCAAAGTCAGTAGAATAAGTTTACTCACATCAGTTCACAGTTGGATTCCTGAAGGCAGACTTAGTTACAAATATGTACATGTGGCTCTACCCCATAGGGGGGAATAATCCCAGTGCTTCTGCTAGCTGAGAGCTAGCAGAACAGCCCTAGCTAAAAGTTGGTCAAACAAAGAATGAAGTGAAAAAGAGGGAAGGGTGCTGTGTGACTCGTCCCTTTGTTACCTCAACAGCTTAGGTCACACCCACCTTCTATCACATGCAAAAGGAAGGATGCTCCAGCCATAAGGAACAGGAAGTTTTGACTGGCTGGTCCAAACATTCCCTCGCATGTCTTCTCTAGCATTACAAGGAATGTTGTACTTGACTGCCTCTCATGGATCACATCCCACAATCTGCCATTGAGAAGCCCTGAAGAAGTGGCGAAGTGACACCCAGGTAGCCATCGATGCACAGCTCCGTGGCCACCAGCCTGTGTATGAACTTCCACCGCTATGCTCAAAAAACATCTTATAGATGGCTCTGCCTTGTTATGTGAAGACACTGGCCAGTACAGGCTCAGCTGTGAGCCACTCTGCTCTACATCAAAGACACAAAGCCAGGTCATACATCAAAGTCAGATACTCAGCCATTTGCCACCAGATCATTTGCCACCAGACCATACACCAAAGGCAACCATAAAAGACATTTTACAAGGGAAAGAGAGGTAATAAACATAGGCCAGGAAGGGATAGATAAGCAGAGGCAGGAAGAGATGACCATGTCAGAGCACTATCTCCTCAAAACCACAATAATCTTACGGAATAAGTCTCCCATCCACAGGCTTCCCTCAGTCATCTGACTGGCAACTGTGAGAACAGGATGTTAGACAAGAGGGACCTTTCGCCTGATCTAATAGGGATCTTTTTAGACTGCAATGGTAAAGCAAGTGATGGAAAGCAGGCACACCCAAGCATCAGGGAAAGACCAGGTGCAACTGGTCACTATGAGAAGTACCGTTTAACTTTTAAAATGGGTAGTGGCGTCTCTTCTCCCACCCACCCCTCCCCTGAGCTTCTCCCTTTGTTCCCTTTTGTGTTATATATTGTAGAATGTAAGTTTTCTTTTTACTGATCGTATGTTAGGTGCTCTGGGAGACTTAAATAACGTATTCCTGCATAACAGGCTCCTCATGAATTCCCTACTCACTTCTGTTTTCAATTGCAGATCCTGCTCACAACAGTTGCCCAGACCCTGGTACACCCCATTATGGAATACAGAATAGTTCTAGAGGCTACGAGGTAATTTTTTTGTGTGCTGTTACATTCAGAGTACCTGTTTGTACGTGGTGCTTTAGGAGCACTGATCTTGGTCTGCTAGGGTTTTGTGCTGAGTTGTTTCCAGCTTTTAAAAGCCCATACATTTTAAAATGTCTTCTTCCAGCATTTTCAGGAGAACCTTCCTGTTGATTTCATTGAACAGCTTACGTTTGAAACCTTCTCACAATGATTATAACATAAGCATTTTTAAGTAAAAGGGGGGGGGAACACCCAGTATTTATTTTAGCGATAAGAATAATAGGAGCATGGTCAGAATGGCTGGTGCTCAATTAACATTTTTGATCTTTTGGGGGGGGGAACAGATAGTTTGTCAAGTGATTTCATTTAATTGGTGAATTCTGATGAATCTCCAACACAAATAATACTGAAACTGACATTATCATGCATATTGCAATGTCAATATACTGCTTGATTGTGTGCTCTCCATATAATCTCTCAATTAGGCACAAGGCTGTAGCTTGAGAGTCTGTCTTGAGAGCAATTGACAAATAGTTTCAAAAGTACATAAACACCACAGCAGACTTACCATTTTGCATATTTATGACTGTATCAAGTGAAATTCTACCGTAGTGTGAACCGTAAAGGTCAGTAAGAAGTCAGTAAGTCAACGTGTCTGTTGTGGAGGTTTGACTCCAGTTTCCTTGTCCTTTGCAAAACCATAATCAGTCCTTAAATGATAAAGATTGGGCAATTATCTCTCTTCTCCTCTTACCCCATTTTTATCCTGATTGAAATGGTTTGCTGTATTATTTTCTTACTAGTGCAAAACTGAATATTGAATGCACAAACTCACATACGGTATACAGTTACTGGTCAATTGAAAATGACATGTTTGCAACTTTGACTGTTGGATGATTTACCAAGGGCTCTATCTATATGAGGAAAGGGCAAACTTTTTTGCCAGGGTTTCTTCTCCTGAGCCAATCAGTCTTGAAGGAAAGCTTTCTAACTCTTTCACATTAATTAGTTAAAGCTATAGTTGAAGAGTAGGATAAGCTGACGTACTTAGCAGCCCTTAAAGCGAAAAAGTAGAATTTATCTTTTAAAACAAAACAAAAATAATATTCACATTGAGGAATACAATCACCATGTTTGTCATACATGTCAGTTCACCAAATGTCAGTTCACGGAGAACCGAGCTGTTTTGGTGTTCTTCTCCATGGAAACTCACTGTATTCATTGACTTGATTGGAAAAGGAAAAGAAGGGAAATGTCCAAAATGTTATTTCGTGTAGTGGCAAAGAGATGAATATTATGTGTTCTATTGTTGTAATTTCTCCTTTTAAATTTTCTTTTTAATTCTTTAGGTTGGGAGCAGAGTCTTTTTCAGATGTAGGAAGGGTTATCATGTACAGGGATCAACTACACGCACTTGTCTTGCAAATCTAACTTGGAGTGGCATACAGCCCGAATGCATTTGTAAGTAACAAATGTTCACTCTTTTTTAAAAATAAATAAATGATGATGATGATGATGAAGAAGAAACAGGATGGTAAAATAAAAACTTCACTTTCAATACCTGACACAAGGTCACTGCAATATTTGCTTGGGTGATCCAGGCAGCTGTGGAGCATTCTAGCTCTGGGCTTGTGTACATGTTGCATTTGCTTACATGTACATGTCCTCTTATGTGACGGGAGATTTCTGGACCAGTGAGAGCTGGACCATAAAGAAGGCTGATTGCCGAAGAATTGATGCTTTTGATATATGGTGCTGGAGGGACTGCAAGAAGATCAAACCTATCCATTCTTCAGGAAATCAGCCCTGAGTGCTCACTAGAAGGACAGATCCTGAAGCTGAGGCTCCAATACTTTGGCCACCTCATGAGAAGAGAAGACTCCCTGGAAAAGACCCTGATGTTGGGAAAGATTGAGGGCACAAGGAGAAGGGGACGGCAGAGGACGAGATGGTTGGACAGTGTTCTTGAAGCTACCAACATGAGTCTGACCCAACTGCAGGAGGCAGTGAAAGACAGGAGTGCCTGGCGTGCTCTGGTCCATGGGGTCACGAAAAATCAGACACAACTAAACAACAACAACAACTATGCCATAATTATCATATACCCTTAGATGTGTGGAAGTGGGAAGGAAGTATTGTTTTAGATAAGGACTGGGTTCTTCCAAAATTACGTTCAGTTGCTTTTCTTCCTGGATTTTGGAGTTCTGAATTACTCACACTTGTTTCTGAAGTGGAACCAATACATAAGGAATTCTCAATTTCCCCCTCCCCCTCTCTCTCTCTCTCTCTCTCTCTGTGTGTGTGTGTGTAAACACACCACAGACAAACATTTTTTATCAAGACAGGTGCATGCATTTCTTTCCTTAGTTCAGTTTTCTCATGATTTCCCGTCCCCCGTTAGCAAAACATAGCTGCACATGGAAAAAGCATTGCAAAAAAGCAGTAATGTAATTGCATGCACAATTGCAACCTGGCTTTTTCTTCCAGTATTGCTTCCCCTCTGTCATTCTGTTCCATTCCAAGAAATTCAGTGCTGGCGTGACTGTGGCTCTTGGCCTCAGAAAGGGGCATCCTCCATCCCTAGCCCTATAGTCAAAGTGTGATTAAGTGTCAGGCAAATGTCCCAGGCTCTGCATGAAATGCTTGAAGATTAATACATTTAGATTTTTTTTTATGACAGCTAGAAGACAAAAAAGAAGACATCAGAGAGCATATTCAGTAAAGTGCATTGATGTGAAGCAAGACTGACCTTAGGTTCTTATCTTATTTCAAATTAACTTTGAGATGCTGTGAATGAGCAGAGCACAAAGAAGAAGTATACTTACAGTGGCTTGTACAACCAGTGTAGCATAGTAAAAACCTTTCTATGGAACCTTTATTTTTGCAGAGGTTTATAATGAATTTATTTAGCACAGAAATCACTGTGTAATTTTCAAGGTTCTTTGAGTCACTGAAATGGAAGTGAAGCAGACAGCTCAGTAATTCATAGTACTGATCACAGCCTAATTTGCAATGACTTGTGGTTTAGCTTTCCTTTCCTTTTTCTCTGTTACCTTCCTAATAATCTTCCATGTGTGGGGAAAGAAGGTGTTCTGAATACCTTCAAGTCCAACTCTTTTTACATTTCTCCCTCACATTGCTTCTTTGTCAAAAAACATGTTCCGCTGCAACACAGGAACAGCATGCCAAGCCATTCATAACATGGAAGTTGACTACATTTTTGCTTACAGTAACAACACGTTCATTTCATTTTTCTGGATTTGGATATATACTTTGCTGATATATATATTTTTTTCAAACTTTCAGCTCATGCTTGCAGGCAGCCAGAGACACCCGCCAATGTGGATGTAAGAGCAATTGATCTGCCTACCTTAGGCTACACTTTGGTGTATACATGTCAGCCAGGATTTTTCCTTGCCGGTGGATCAGAACACCGAACGTGTAAGCCAGATATGAAATGGACAGGAAAGTCACCGGTTTGTAAAAGTAAGTTACTGATGAAAATGATGGTTCAATTAGTTTCTACTTGCTAACAAGTCCAAGCTTAGAAAAACGTGCAATGTGATGTAAATCAGGCCTGCTATGTTTCAAAATATTGCATTAGTATCCCTTTCCTATGTACAGAATGATAAAAGTAGCAATGAACCCGTGAGAGCGACGTGCCATTTTCAAGACTGAAGAGTGTATATGTTTCTTCTTTGCCCCAGAAGTCATGCGTGTAGGTGTTCAGCTTCTTGAATGGGCTACCTTTTGGGAAACTCTGGCAAGCAGTTACAAGAGTTGTTGAGAGTCTATCAGGCTGATGGGGCTGCTTAAAGCCTGTGACTCTATATGCACTTAGCTAGGAACCTTATTATTTCCTTCTCTTGTGTGTGTGTGGGGGGGGGGTAGGAGCAGATGGACCAGTGGCCAGCAAACCAGCAGCAGCCCAGCAGCTCGTATTGCCAGTCCCCTCCACAGATCCTCTGCTCAAACTTGGGAGTCTCACCTCGCCTCAGGGCTTTGCCAACCCTGGAACCCTTACCTGCAGTGTCTCTGGGAATACACCCATGGAAGACACAGCTTGTATATTTACTTCCTTCCCTGCATGAGATGGGGTATCTCCTTGTGCCTTGTTACGTCTTTAGCAGAACATCTGCAATAGCTGACCATGCTGAAATTGTATGTTCTTGTAATCAGGATGCTAGGATGGAGACAATTTCCAGGTGTCTTTCATACACAAAAGTAGATACACTGTGTGTCTCTGCTTTAACTAGCCTCAGGGCTCCCAATGAGCCAGTTGTATGCTCTGAACTGCTCTGAACCTAAGAGTTCATTGGAGGAGTTGCAGGCTAAGCCACTTGCTACGGGCACAAAACACACAGAGGCACCTTGGTCATATCCAGTAGCCCCTTCTTAACTTCAACCACACATCAACCTTCAAAGTGCCAGTGAGCATTTCTACCATGTAATTGAGTGCCAAGGATGGAATTTGCAGACCTTATTGATACCTACAAACGCACCCCTGCTTCTTCCCCCACTATCCACGAGGCAGAATCAAGTCTAGACTTTCTTTCTTTCTTTCTTTTGGATTGTGCTTTCCTATGGGAAACAGTGACAACCCCTGATATTCATCCTGACTTTCAGCTTAACTCCCTTGAAATGTGTTAAAACACCCAGATCCATTGCATGCGGTGGGGCAGTACTAGAAATCTGCTAGATAACTCATTTAGAGGCTGTATGCTGAGCTGAATTTCCCCGAGTTATGATTTCTTTTGACAAGGGACGACCTTTCTTCAAACAGCTGAAATACATATGAATATTGAAAGTGTTTCTCTTCTTTGTTTCACTCTTGGACATTAATCTCAGATCCCTAAAGGCTGGTTTTTTTTAAGGCTCCAGAGAATTGTTTTGTCCCTGACCTACTCCATGGGGCATTGCTCACTGAAGCTCCCAAACAAACCAATATTTATTGACTTACTTCTTGTGTATGGGACTTTTTAAGGGAGCAGTTAAAAGTACTATTTTTTTAAAAAAAAAATGAAGGGGCTTTACAGCTGTATAAGTGGAAATGCAACCCAAGATACAGATTTGGCATAGCTTTACTTGAAAGGAGTCTGCCTGCAGCAGACAAGAATCTTGCTTGTCCATGGGCAGGGATTTGTTCCAAGTTTATAACAGAAAACTTTTGTTGTTTTGAGCACAATGTATCTATGTGTTTTCTCCTTCCAATCATTATGATTTGGGTGTTGAGAGCATTTCTCTCCATGCAACTGGTGGAATATTTATTTATTTATTTATTTATTTATTTATTTATTTATAAAAAAGAAAGACTGAAAGGATGCAGTGATTTCTGATTAAATTACCTCATGTCCCCTGACCCTTCCAGTGGATTAAATATGACTTAGCCACTACTCTTTAGTCCTTTATCACCAATAGTAGACAAAGGCCATGTAAAACAAGCAGATATTGGGACAAATTTCATACAATTGAATGTGATGTGTATTTCGCCCTCAGCTTTCTTTGTTTTTTATCTTCCAAAATTGTTTGTGCTTCACAGTGTTTCTGATTTAGGGTTCAACTGGAGGTTGAACATGGCATCTTGGCACCTGCTGTACCTCTTGAAGAGGTAGCCTCTTATGAGTCAGTGTGTGCTTATACTTCTTCTTCAGGAATTTCTTATAGTCCAACAAATGTGTGCTGCCTTGTCTTTGCGCAGTAGTCCTAAGAATGGAAATTGCCCTTTGAAATGAGGAGAAGCTGAACTGTTTATGATTTAGCCTCCCTCTTACATGATATAGCCTGACTTGCCTCTCTGACTTGGTCGGAGGGAAGGTCTCCACAACTCTTGATGCTACTTGCTATAGTTTCCTGTCAGGTCAGATGGACACTCTGCGTGACCATTTTATGAATTACATGGTGTGCCCCCACCCTCTCAAGGAAGAATGACAAGTAAGTAGCGCTCTCCTATATATCAAACAAAGCTAGGTTGGGCTTGAATGGGGTGGGGGTGGGGGGTGTTGCAACTAAGCTTCCCTTAATCTCAGTCTATGTCACAGTCTTACAGTTTTTCATGTGTTGTCTTTTAGTGTTTAATGTGTATATATAGTACTAAAGATGTCAAATTCTGAAATGACTGATTGGTTCTGCAAGAATAATTATTTCCCCCCATTTCTATGAAAAACAATGTTTTCATATAAATCTACATGTTTCTTTTCTAAACAATCCACATGTTTCATTCATTCTAATAAGAATTAGCAGCACAAGCAAATAAAAGATATATTCTGTGACACCCCTGGTCAAAATTTGCCCATGGGTCTTCAACCCTGTAACATTACCTAATACAACTTGTTTGAGGATGAGCTCTGCTCCTTGCCATTTAACAATGTGCCTAAGACGAATCTGAAGGCCCTATAAGATTTAATTTCTCAGACAGCATTCTTACATGGCAGATATATAAATAAATTAATAGATTCCGATGGAACAATCTGAGATGCATTTCAGAATTCAAGCTTTCTGCAAACTATGGGTGTCACAAGTATCAAAGCAGCAGGTGTCTGTATTATTTCTGGAGAGAAGGATGAAAGCCTAGGATCTGCCTAGGGAACAGAATCAGGCTTGCAGATCTGCCTGCTTCCCTCTACTGAACTGCCCCTTGCCCCTCTCTCCATTCCAGTCTTGGGTTGGAATCTTCAACACACTTAGTAGGGTGTAAGCCCAATTAGGTGCAGTGGGACCTACTTCAGAGTAATTATGCCTAGGATTGTGTTATTAGTAGAACATTGGCGACGTCACCCCTAGACATGGTGGCCATGTATGCATTGCAGTGCACACTTAAGTAGCCCTCTGTAATACAGCACACATGCCAAAGATTTATCCACCACAGCTGGCATGTATTATGAAGCGTTGTCATTGTCCTGGCAGTTTCCTGGGGTATTATACAATTAGTTCAGTTTAATTTAATTGTAGGTTACAAGTATGCATATATGTAATGATGATGATGTACATACAGGTGCAACATTTTTGTCACCAATATAAGGCTCTCTGTTACAACACTGTAGCTGATATAAAACTAATCATTTTTTTTAAATGAGTGCAGTAATTATTTCTGCAATCAGCAAGCTTGCCACAATACAAATGGACTCCCTGGAGATTTCCATCTCATCCCCCCCCCCCCGCCCTCCGGTGAGTGTGTAGAATTATAACTGCTTGGATATGTAATATAGATTTTACTTCTGCTATAAATGGTAGGCGTATTGGAGAACACACAATTGCCTCAATCAAGAATGATGTTATCAACATTCTATACATAAATCAGTATGTTCATAAAAATGATAATTTGTCTTTTTACTTGTAGGTAAAGGAGTGAGAGAAGTTAATGAAACAATAACTAAAACTCCAGGTTTGTATACGAGAACAGTTTTAGAACTAAATACATTTAATCACTCTCTAGCCCAGTGTTTCTCATACAGCAAAATTCTTTCTAACTTTCAAATGAATTATTTCATTACAAATGACAAAACGAAACAATTTCACAAAAGTACTGGCATATAATAATTGCTGTCTGAAATTGGTTATAACACAACTCTCTCTCTCTCTCTGTGCGTATATATATATATATATATAGACTTTAATACAATGTCCTCTTATGTGGCATAATCTAAGATGTTTGTATGGCTTAGCTTTCATGGAGATAGTAAATTAGTGTCTGGGTTATACTACTATAGGCTACAGGTCAGGGATCACATGACTGAAAGCCACTCCATAAGAAAAAAATGTCTCCACATAGAAAACGAAGGATTCTAATGCTCAGCATTATAGTTTCCTGTGTGGAGAGAATGGACACCAATGGACTGAATTGGTTTCATGTCAATTTCACACATGGCCAATACGAAGACTGATCCATTCCATCTATGTATGATATTAAAAAAAGAAGTTCTTACCTTTACCAGGTGGTCCAAGAGCTGGCTTTTCACCACCCTCCCTCCATTATTTAACATGTTCTAGCCACTTGGCATGGCTAGAAAGCACAGCAGATGCCCACACGGCTTGCAAAAGGGCCTCAAAAGTCCTTGGGATGACAGGATGTGATGGCATGCCATCCCTCCTTTGACACTGTATGGAGAGGGGGGAATGTTTTCATGGAAGGGTATATGGGGCAGATACCTCCCTACCCCTCACCCATATCAAATTCAGAAGAGGGATAGCACATAAAATCCCCTTGTAGGTATTTTCAGACTGATTTTCAAGGCATGCAACAACTGCTACTCTTTGTGGTCATTCCAAGTATATAGAACCACTTTTTAAAAGGGGAAGGTTAAAAGGTAGCCCATGGAACATGGTCCCTAATTAAGAGAAGAGTAGATTTCGGCATTCTGATTCACAAGTACATTTAAGAGCTCCAGGTCAGTTGTGTTGTCTTTGGAATTAAGATTACTCCCCCCTCCAAAAAAATAATAATTCCCAAGCATTCCTAAAATATACATATGCCCCAATCATATGCATCTCCACCTGCAATCTGAGGTAGTACAACCCATACATTCTTGTTTCAGTGAGAACTAGGCCAATACCAAAAGAGTAATTTTACATATTAAACACAAGGAGCTAGATAAAGTTGCTTTATATCAGACAGTGCACTATAATGGAGAGCCTTATAATGAAAGTAGAATTGCATTATACTGAGATTTCAGGTAAAATCTATTTCGTTTTCATCTTATGAATGTTCAAGCTCACAATAATTAAAAAGTGCATTCTAAAATTTAGATTTGGAAATGAAGTTTAAACTTTTGCCCAAATATGCTTAAAGTTGCCTAACTTTATATGAGTAAATGTTAAACTCACAGCACTTGTAGGCACATTTATTTATTTTTACAATTGCAATGGGAAAACCACTTTTCAAAGCAGATAGTAGAGTTGTCACTTTACCTGTTTGCTGAATGGAGCAAGAAGAAAGTGGCACGTCCTCAGACTAGTTCTGTGTAACACAGACTTGGGGCGACTCCACACATTGTTTAACCTAAAAATGTAAATGTGGATGGGACAAAAACATGTTTGCAGACACATGTAATATATAGGTAGTTCACATTAGAAGTTGTGATTGGCTGTGCCACCTTTTTTATGCTGAAAACAACAAAAACCACCTAGATTTCAATCTGTGTTAAATATGAGCAGTTTCATTAAGATAGTTATTGCTGACATGAATTTGGATCCATTCTGTATGCAGAAAATATATTCAATTTGTGTGGCTTTTGTTATGCACCTTGTGCTAGGGCACTGCAAATGAAATAAAATCCCAAGGTGTTGTTCTGCTTGCACAAAAGGAAGCAGTATAACCTCCCTATTCTGACACTGTGTGGACTCTTGTATGTCCATGCAAAAGTGTTAGCAGCAGTTGTTTTCCTTTTGTTTAGATCCAGCCCACCATCTAGCTCAGTTCACTTGATTCCCCCAAACGTAACTTGCAACACTTTTAAGTGAAATTTACACTGGTGCCTAGAGGGAGAGATGCTTGGCTCTGCTCCGGTGTGTTTGTGCAATATCCATGCAGATAAACCAGCTCTGAAGAGCTCATTAGACCACCACCGTAGGAAATGAGTTCATATAAGAATTAGGCACTGCCTTCTACTAATGACCAGACTACCTAAGAGGCAATATATATGGTTCTACTTTTCAGTGAACTACTCTGCCTCTGCCACAGTTCATACATTCAGCTGGGGGCCAAGCTTCAACAACATAGTGTAAGAGTGGCTCTCACTCTTTTTCTTTCCACCATGCAGATGCTTTGCAGTGCAAACTGTACTCCTCATAAGTGCTCCCTTGCATTGACACCTAGTTCAACCTGGTTGTCCATACTGTACAGAGGTCTCATTTCACAGTGAAGTGGTGGAGGGGAGATTCTGAGTGAAGGAGGGGAATAACTTGTTCCACTCCATCATGTTGGCTCATTAGTGCCCTCATTGAATGTGTGGATCTCCTCTCTACTATACCAAGTTGCACAAGATTTTGAACTTCCATCTTAGCAAATTTGTTGTGGAGTAATTCATTGTGCGCTCATTAATAGTTATTAACTACCACGCTACTTTCCTTTTTCTCACTGCATAAATTTAGTTAAATGAGTAGGGTAGGGAACAACTGTGCAAGTCTTATTTTCCCGGTTTGTGTCACAGTCTCTGCAGTCTCTGCAGTGTGTCTCTAGTGTTGAATGTGCAGCATGCATTTATTTATTTAAAGTCTTACAGACAAAGTGTGTTTCCTATGTCTCAAAAGTCAACTCTTTTGTCACCTGAAGTCATTTATGAGCTGATTTGAGATACAATGCACAATCAATTTTTGATATATATAATTTGTTGATATCCCTGTTTTCCTGGAAGTTTTGCTTTTATCTCTGTTATACTACAAAATGATGAATATGGATCATCTACCAGATCCTAGCTTTGCTCACGCATTCCTAGAATGTTTATGGCTTGGAGGTAGGGCTGTGCATGACCGCTCTGCTTCTTCTGTCCCCATCCCACCCCAGTGCTCCTGTAGAAAGATCCAAAGTATCTGAAAGATCTAAGTGCAACAATGCAGAGAATCTCCTCTTCAGACCTTTCTTAAAAGGTGTCTGTCTCCATGACCCCTCCACACTTTATGCCCATACGCATTCTTTGAATGGGATTATTTTTTTTTTAACCTTGCTTAGGATGCCCTGCTAGGGATGGACAAATCTATGGGTTTTGGTTTCTCTTACTTTCTCATTTTTGAATCTTTAATTTTAGTTCTCAACATTTCTGAAGCAATTGGCAAATGTGTCATTTTTTAAACCCCTCATAAAAGTTCACCAGCATTTTAGTGAGAACTTTTATGTAATAAACACATTGTTGTAAACAGTTTTGATTAATACACATTTCTGCAGGTAACTTTCCATAACACAATGTGGCTTTTGGTATGTAATTGTCACTGGTGTATTGGTGAAAAGTGTGCATAGAAATGCATATATCACTTTTTCTACACATTGGTTGGAGAACTGCACCACAAAATTCACAGAAGTGTGAATTTTGAAGGATAGCAGTGTTTTTGTTCACAAAGTGCAAATTAGGTAGTTCCTCTTCCAAATGCGAGCAAAATCTAATTTCTACCCCACTCCTACCTCTTGTGCACAATTTAGTTGTTTGTGGTTAAGACCCAAATTGTTACATCGGGATATGCTTGCACAAACTTTACAGGGAGGTTGTGCAATATTGATTGTTTATTGAGCACCCATTCTGATTTGCTTGAGGGAGGTTATATGACTTGACATCAGGAAATTGCTATCCCACACTTTCCAGTGCATTTTCCTCATCACTTTCCTGACCACAAAAAAAGTTTGATCTGAAGCAGGTTTATTGCACAAGATCATCAACTCCTCTTTAATTGTGAAACCTGAATTTGTATGGTGTTTTTTTTAAAAAAATAGTGACCGTATGAAACTTTGTAACAAGATTTCCCAGCTGTTGGGAATTGTATGTGGGGAAATCACAGTTGCACATAGACTGAGCTTCCAACAGGCATCTGGTTGGCGACTTTGCGATGCTGAGGTTGCTGGATTAGATGTGCCATTTGCCTGATCCAGCAGACTGTTCTTTCTTCCCATGCAAGTGTATCAGAGCAACCAGGGAGCAGCTGTCTTTTATTTGTCTATTCTCTCCCCCCGCTCTTCAGCCAAATAATAATAATATGGTCCCTGTCTTGGCTTATAGCCTAAAACAAAAAGTAACTAGAGATGGGGAAGGAGGGGAGGGCCACCCACCCCAGAAAAAAGCAAACTCAGACACTAGCTCTTAGCTGCAAACTTATTGAAATGACCACCTGGTGAGACCTCAAGGAGAGAAAGGGGAAAGTTTCTGGTCTCTGAGCTCTGCTGATGGAGAAACCCTGCAAAGTTACCTCGCCCTCTACTGTGATGAGTGGAATAGCTACTTAATTTTTACTTATAGGACCTAGATTGCTGTTTGATGTCAGGCTTTCATGCCCTTCTAATGATTTGGGCCGCTGTGAATTTTACTGCTTTTGTTGTTGACATTTTAGAGTGTTCCTAGTATTTTATCGTACTGCTCAGCTCTCCTTATGAAGGAAAAATAGGGTAGGAATGATTATAAATGAATAAAATAAATTTCCCTAATTTAGCTTCTGACCTATCAGCTCCCTTATAACCCACCAGACCTGTGTTTTGCTCTGCTAGATGCTCAGTTCCCGTGCCATGTTTTTGTTGTTGTTTTTACAATTGAAGGCAGGAAACAAGAGGGAGCTTGTCTTTCCTCAATTTGGGCTTGTATATGATGACCTTGCCTGCCACTACTCACTTAATTTTGTCACATTGCTTGTGTTGGTGACTCCCTGCAGTTTTCCTAATGCAGTTTTAAATGTACTTGGATGCAGGGAAAATTTAACATGTGGGGCCTATGTCAGAATCCTTAGAATATTCCATACCAATTTCTGTGGCTTTATTTTATACCTCAGTAACTTCCATACGAGATCTTTTAATGCTGCTGAGGCAATGTTTTTAATGCAGTCAACCTCAAATGGTAATAAAATGACGGTACAAGGTGCATTTAATGTGCTGCTGTGTTACACAGCTGTGCTGTTCATGAAGATCATTCCACAATGTTTTCTTTCTCAAATGAATCCTGCTCAGCAAAGGTTCTCCTACAACTGTAATTAGTGGTTTCCTCTTTCTGTCCCTTTTATTGATTCCTGTTCAGCACAGCTTGAGGGGATTAGTGGTGTATTGCCTCTTAATAAGTCAGCATTTGTTCATGTGTGAGTTAATTGCTGGTTTCCTCTCACCCCCCCCTTTTTATAATGAAATGTTGCTATTTTGCTAGATAAGAAATAAAATAAACAATTAAAGGAAGTCGGTAATTAAAACCCCTCCCATGGGAAACAGAAGCTGACTAAATAAGCAATGATTCATCACTAATCCCCCAGGCTTGTCAAACAGGAAACAGTAAAACTGCCACAGGAAACTTATTAGTAAAGGCAAGTAGCATCTGAAGCATCTCAGTAGTTCATTGCCAAATGACACCTAGCGCTTCAGTAGGGATGCTTGAGAAATTCAATCTTTATGAATTCTTATATGAGCTGACCTGATACACACTTCCCAGACTGGTGTGCAGATCAAAATGTGTTTATACTCTGACTTTCAGGCACTCTGAATAGCCTAGCACAATATTTGGCTCCAAAAAAAATAACAAAATTGTACATTAAGAAAGGCAGATATTTAAGTGAAAAGCCAGAAAGGCTGCAATCCTATTGCCACTAGGAGGACATTCCCAGTGGCGAAAGAAACACCAGATCATTTTCTTGAAGGCTGGAAAAAGAGCTTAGAACTCAAGGTGGGAAAAACAGATATTGAATCCCCCTTCCCCACCCACATGGCATTCCAAGTGCTTGGACCAATTAATTTTGAAGCTCTCCTTCGGTAGGGCCAAACAGGGGCATTCTGAGGGAGGGGGGATTCTGGTGGATGACCCATCCGAAAAGCCCCATCCAAACCTGGAAGAAAATAAGGTGTTGAAGAGGTGTATAAGATTAGTAAATATCCTTCCATCACCTCCATGAGATGAAGTTTGGGGTGCATCGCTTCCATGCACTTACAATGTGAAATCCATCAAACAGTGGCAGACCTTGCGGTCTCAAATTTCAGTGGCACCCTGTGTGACACCAAAATCCGGCACCTCACTAACGCTTGCCCTCCATTCTATATAATATTTGGGGTGCCCCTGAAGCTCTGCAGCCAGTGCAGCCGAAATGATTGTGTGCCTCTAAATCTGCCTCTGTGTCAAACAGTGAGAGTTTTGCATGGATGAGTATTACAAACTACTATGTCATTGGCATAGGATGTATGGTATTTTCTTGAGAGTGTAATTTCTGCTGTACTAGAAAATGAAGGAAATGGCATAAATACATGGCAATTGTCAGTATTTGAACATGCGGAATGGAGGTCCATGTAACTTACATCTCCACAAAAATAGGAGAATTAGGGGGTTGGGGACTGAGAAAGCAGTATAGAAATCAATGCAAGTTTTGGCTGCAAATCTGTGCCTAGTTTTTCATTCATTCATCTAACTGAAGTCAATGAGACACTTAGGCATGTATAACTTTCATCAAGAGTACACTCAAACTGCCTTGAATTTGTTCTAAAGGACAGTAACGAGTGTTTCTCATAGTAGTACAACTTGCATTACGATCAACTGATCATTTCATTATTGTTCCAACGTATGATCCTAAATCCATTGGTAATAAAGAGGATATGTTTTCTCTCATGTATTTCTGGAGAAGCTGAAGTGAGAGATCCAAAGCAATTTGCTTTGCACTTCAACTGCAGCAGGAAGATGTCACTATGCATAAAGAATCACCATAAGTTCATATACTCTATTATCACTGATACTATAAATATTTCAGTGCAACAAAGGTTTTGAAACAATGTGTGGGCCCTCTAATAGTGAACTAAATAATGAATACGCAAAGAAGTAGAGAGACACATCTGCTTGCATTTTGTTGTAGTAATTTACTTCTTTGTTGGTCTTTTCTCCAGTTCCGTCAGATGTATTTTTCATAAATTCATTGTGGAAAGGTTTTTATGAGCATCAAGGGAAAAGACAACCTGCAACTCTAACCGTTGACTGGTTCAATGCTACAAGCAGTAAAGTGAATGCTACATTCATTGAAGCATCTAGCACACAGCTCAAGCTATCAGGTGAGGTTTGAAATCCCATTTTGAAGCTGCAGTCAAGGTTTCGGAGACCATGTTCCTACCTGCTTCGATTCACATGTAGCATGCGTAAGGTAGAAGAAGAGATATATTTATGCTACTAGAAAGCCCTTTATTATGACACGACACTTAGAAATGATCTGGTTGTTTGTAGCTGAATCTGATGAATGAAATAGGTTTTCATTAAAATTATTATTGTTTGTTAGCTCTATTAACCTGTAGAAG
This sequence comes from Lacerta agilis, assembly GCF_009819535.1. Classification (NCBI taxonomy): domain Eukaryota; kingdom Metazoa; phylum Chordata; class Lepidosauria; order Squamata; family Lacertidae; genus Lacerta; species Lacerta agilis. Next base: position 21,456,800 of record NC_046314.1, read on the forward strand.
AAATTCTATCTTGTAGTCACCGTACTTCCCCTTTCATACCTGGCAGGTAGGGGACATTGACATTTTGTTGCTGATGTAGATATAATAATATTTCTGTACATGCAAAGTTTGTGCCATTTTGCTAAGTTTTTCCATGCCAATGCTTTGTAAAAATAAACCTCTATATATCTTACTCCCACAAATTATTTCGGTAAATACAATATATCCCATGGTTACTTCTAATTCAAAACATAGTCTTTTCTGTGATGTGGTTTTATAATCAGATCTAGCAATTGAAACGTTTTTTTTTTAAAAAAAATCAAACAGACTCTTAAAAGCTCTGTGCACATTTGCAAGTTAATGCACACATTGAACTTAGTTATCAACTAAGGGACAATATGGGCCCCTCCAGACATCATTATTTGTGCTCAATATGCCAACGGGGAAGTTATACATGATGACATGTTAGATAACATTTGTGTCTACAAAAGCTTTGGAGTGGCCATACTGCTTTGTTTGCAACAGGTGCATGTTTAAAGGGAGAGAGGAAAAACTGCCATTAATGGAAGGTTTCCTGGTTGGTTTGCCTGTTCATTGCTCACGTGAAGGGGCTGCATGCTAGGCCTAAATGCTTGTTCATATCTCAGTTGATGACGCTAATATATGATAATCTGAGCATGACTTTTAAAAACTGGTTCAAAGGTGAACCATTGCTTTAAAAGCTGGTTTGTAGGAATACATTACACCATTTATTTAAATGCAGTAATACCTAATTATGTGCAGTTTTTTATGTAAATGAAGTTTAAGCTAGCTAAATATTTTATGTCATTTACAGAAAAGATTAATATTTTGTTCAGTCTAAAAATGCACAAAGTGAACATGTTTTAAAATGCACTTTATATAATTTTCTTTGCAGGCGTTTACAAGAAAGAGGAAGCCCATTTGCTTTTGAAAGTCTATCAAATAAAAAATCCTAGAGAGGGTTCTGCAAGCAAGTTTGAAAATGACAAGTGGGCCTTAGATGGCTATGTAAGTAAACACAAGACGTTTATGTGACTCAAATGTTGTCCCCACCTAGTAGAATATCTCTTCTCTCTCATATATTTTTACATCTGTGGTGGTATGCATTTTGAAATGTATAAAACCCATCACTACTCACTTGATGCCTTAAGAGAAGTATTATTATTTTTTTGCACACATCTGCCTTATTGCATTTAACATTGCTTTGTTTCCAAAAAAATGAGACACAGAACAGCTAAGATGGAAGATTTTGCTGGGCCAACTTTCTCATGGACTTTGGGATATTTCAAAATACAGTGGTACCTCGGGTTACAGATGCTTCAGGTTACAGACTCCGCTAACCCAGAAATAGTACCTTGGGTTAAGAACTTGCTTCAGGATGAGAACAGAAATCACGCAATGGCGGCGCAGCGGCAGCAGGAGGCCCCATTAGCTAAAGTGGTACCTCAGGTTCAGAACAGCTTCAGGTTAAGAACGGACCTCTGGAATGAATTAAGTTCTTAACCCAAGGTACCACTGTACTGGAACAGAATATTAATTTCTTTATGTGGTTTCCTTACTTTTGGGGGGCCTAATTTGAAGGCAGAAGTTTCTTGTTTTTCAGAAGTAATTATAATCTTCACTGAAGATTATTGTTGGAAGGAAAGCTATGAAATTGCAGAAGTGCAATTTCTAGAGTGTATTAACAATGTATCCGTTGTTCTTCCCGATTAAGAAATGTTGTGTTTTGAGTTGGATCCTGTAACCAAGGTGTGCTTTCCCAGTCACTGTAAACATTTCAGGAGCCCAGGTTGCTAACCAGATACATATATGAGAGAAGGAAGAGGGACGATGAGGGAGCTTTCTCTCTGCAGGATAGGACAGACACACTGATGTGTGAAAGGAGGGTGCAAAATGAGAAGACAGCTTCATCATTGTGCCCGTTTCCTTTTCTTACATCTCCTCTCTGTCTTCCTCTCTGATGCAGAGAGTCATTGCTAGGCAAGACACGTTGTTCCTCCTTTTCCTTTGTCTGTGTAAGGATCCAGCACCAAAAACCATGATACCAAGAGCGAGTGAGTGGTAATGGGTAGAGAAGAGTTTCTTGACATGCCACTCTTGTGACCTATCACTTCATGCAATTTTCCGAAAGCAGCATTTCAGCAAAACTATATATGCATGTCTGAGCGTATATGTACGTTCTTCTAAATAGAGCCTCTTTTGGCAATGTAAACTGCAGCTGAGGAGGACCCATTCCAAATTCGGACTGCAGCTGGCTATGGATTAAATCACCTCTGTCCTCCTCACACCAGGGTCCTGATTCAACTGCTGCCAATTAGATACCGGGTGAAATTCAAGGCATTGGTTTTGATGTATAAAGTCCTGTGGAGCTTGAGACTAGGATACCTGAATGATCATCTTGCCCCTTAAATGCACAATCAATCATTGCATTCTGCATGTGAGAACTATTCTGCACAATGTAAGAATTGTGCCTTTAGCATTGTAGTGCCTATCCTTTGGAATACCCTCGCCATAATATTAGAAAGGTGACATCTCAATTGTCTTGAAGACCTGCCTTTAAGCTGGGATGTTTCCTAGCCTGCCTGTTTTGGCATTGTTTTAAAGATGTTTTTATTGTTTCACCACTTGTTGTTTTCTGCCCTGGGTTCCTTTGGGAGGAACAGTAGGAAAGAATATGATGAATATCATAAATAATAAATGAAATGGAGTTGCCATTGTCAGATTTCCAAAGGCCAGACAAGTTGGACTCATGGCAACCTGAGAGTGTGGCATCTAGCCAGCCAGGCCCCATGCTGGGGCTGGTGGTCTTACTATGCCACTTCAAGACCCTTTAGAGGGAGCTCCTCATAATCTATGGCTCCAGCCCAAGGCATTCCAAACCAGAGCCCCTAGCACTTGTCATTTGCTGTTTTCTCCTCCTTCTACAACCAGGACAAAAATCAAGGAGGAGGGAAGAGGCCAAAGAAAGGATGTCTTGGGGGGGGGGCAGGTGGGACACCCCTGAGAGTTGCATCTGACCCCATAGCCTAGATCAGAGCTTTCCAAACATTACTATGTCAGCTGCAGTGTGTGTGTGTGGCGCAAATGCTCCCCGTGCTCCTTCCAGAACAGGAAAGGGGTTAGTTTAACCTCCGGTTTGCTAGTAAAGGTATACTGCTGTGTTGCGAAATGATGTAGGTCTAAAACAGGGGTCCCCAAACTAAGGCCCGGGGGCCAGATGCGGCCCAATAGCCTTCTAAATCCGGCCCGCGGACAGTCCAGGAATCAGTGTGTTTTACATGAGTAGAATATGTGCTTTTATTTAAAATGCATCTCTGGGTTATTTGTGGGGCATAGGGATTCGTTCATTTTTTTTTTTCCAAAATATAATCCAGCCCCCCACAAGGTCTGACAGACAGTGGACCAGCCCCCTGCTAAAAAAGTTTGCTGACCCCTGGTCTAAAAAGTGTGTCACCAACATGAAAAAATTGGAAAGCTCTGTCCTAGGTGTTCCTCATCTGTTCCTTGGTAACTGCAGCATTCCTTTCAAGTATTTCAGAATTTGTAATCTAACAAACGCTACAAATGCAAAAGGGTCGTCATCATGATGTATAGTTTTATGAGTCTCTTGGTTCATATGAAAACCAGGATTTGTGCGTTATTAAAAATGTTTGCCTGTTTTAACTATTCTGATGATTTTGTTTCATTGGTGTGTCAGTAATCATGAAATGCAAACAAACAAACAAAAAAGATGGTTCCATTGTCCACTCTTGATTTTAATGGTTTCAGGCATCTTGATACATTCTCTTTGTTCTAGGTATCATCGGGACTCGACAGAGGTGTCTTCACATATCAAGGTGACATACACAGAAAAGATTTTGGAAGATTTATGCTCCAAAGACAAAGTAAGAATGTTGCTATAGCCCTATATAGTGTCATAAAGTCTATTATTGAATACTGATAACCTCAAATCACTGTGCCAAACATTGAAGTAAATAAAAGCATATTTATTGTATTCAATTACTACCACATCTTCTCAATTAGTTTAAATGTGTCATTAAATCTCTAATTCAACTATTTCATGCTGCCACTTCATTTTTGATGCAACAGCAACCTAATAAGATAACTGCAGGATGCTTCTATGAAGACCCATCAACGCAGAATGATGATTATAACAGTGCTTTAAATGGCTTTTACAACTTAGTCTTTAATATGTTCTGTGCAGTTTCAATGACTTTGGTAGTCCTGAATTCTGTATGTATCTTCAAACTGTAAGGAAAAAGCCAGCTTGCGTTTTCCAAAACTATTAAGGGATATTGTTACCATTTGTGGATCAGATTAGATTTGAATATTCTGAATCCTTTTTTCAAGCTTTGCCAGGAGATGGAGGTGATGATGATGACAGAATTTACATAAGGGGTGTGTGATGTTAGAATCCTCGTGTTGGAACCATGAGAACCCAATGGTCTGAGGAAAGCAGCTACATGCATCATCTAGGATTATATAGCTCAGCACTTAATTATAGATCTAGACATCTTATTACATGTTTATTGCATTTAGAAAATACATTACATTCATACAAGTGCTTTTTTAAAAAATGTGCTTGTTTTGCCAGCCATACTTCTGCTGGATTTACGTGCTTATTCTTGCATCCCTTATTTTTTTTATTTTCTTTCCCTTCCCTTTATTTTATTTTCAGGTCCTTTAAGTGCGGGCGCAGATCATCCCAATCACTTCTATGGTACAAACAGCAGTTCTGTTGCAGCTGCAATCCTGGTACCGTTCTTTGCTCTAATATTATCAGGGTTTGCATTTTACCTCTACAAACACAGGTATGCTAGATCTAATCTCTTGTGACATATTTAATTAAGTGCACAAACTTCTGCTTGTTGAGAGTAGAGAGAAGAGAAAGCTTAAACAAAGATTAACTGCTCAAATTTTACAAGGTACAATTTGATAACCCAAGCAGCAAAACAACAAGTACCCGGTAACATTTCGGTAGCTTCTAATGGAAATTGGTTGCAGATACAAACACATGGGTGTGTGTTTAAGACTTTTCTTTCATGGGGGGAAAAAACATTGAGGTTAGCCTACACCAGAGATGGCTAAACTGCGGCCCTCCATATGTTGTTAGACTACACATCCAGTAATCTCTTACCATTGTTCAAGTTGGGCTGATGGGGGTTGGAGTCCAACAACATCTGGAGTAGCCTACCTATTTCGCACTTTTGAAACAATATGCAGACACAGCCATGCTTTTTTGTTTGTAATGCAGTTCTCAAGCCAAGTAATGGGTACAAACTGCATATATTTGGTTAAGTGTGGATAAAAATCCATATATTAGTAAGAATAATATATTATTCTGTGAACTCCCTGAGACCTCCGGGTATAGGGCAGTATATATATTCAATAAATAATAATATGAAAAATATATGTACATTTGCATTGAAAAATGCGTATATGAGGGGAAATTTACATGCAAATGTAGATTTTCACGAGGATTTTTTTTTTAATAGAAAATGATGTGGAGAGCTGGACTTACAATTTGAAAAAATAGAAATTGAGAGAAACCAAAATGGACAGATTTGCCCAAGTCTGATCTGATGAGCTTGCAGGTTGGGCTGGGCGATACCTGGTTTTCAGCAACTAAACATCATGATATACTGATATATCACGATGTTTGAACTCCATACCACACCTGCTCATTGGAGGCAGAGTGGTAAGGGTGCTTGCTCTGCTGAGGGGCAGGTGGGGATGCATGAGCCCAGAGGGCTTGATCAGCTGTGCAGCGGGCTTCCTTAAGCTGCCCACCTCTCTGCTGATCATGGCAATGTTAGCTGGCAATTCACTGCAACCTGCTGGCTGCTGCCAGCTCAGGCAGAGTGATCAGAGTGAGGTGCACTGCGCTGGCATCGGCCAGGGAGGCACAATGTATTGGCGGCTTAAAAAGTCTGAAACTGGTATTGTGGATTGACCATCGTACCAGTTTCAGACAATTAATTGTAACATTGCCCAGACACAGGTTCACCAACCCTGGCTGGGCAATGGGTATTGATACATCTCCCAGGACCAGTAAGGGGTCAGAGCACAATCGTGGTTTCACCCGGGGGTATATTGCAAGTGAAACGGCCTCTGCTGAAAAGATGATCAAGTACCCCACCCCGCCCCCGCCACCTTTAGGCTCATGGGGCAGGTGGATTAGCTTTTCCATGAGAAAGAGGCAGCACCTCAGCCACTGCCGTCACCTTGGCACAGACGGGTTACCTCTTTCCCACAGGAGAAAGAGACAGCTTGCCCATATGGAGGCAGAGGCAGCTACCACTGCCTGGCTACCTTCGCCTGGGAGGTAGAGCTGTGTGTTTCATCTGGGGTGACCGACCACCCCAGATGAAAGGCACAGCGCACCCGCTTGGGCAAAGGCAGGCACCTTTGAGGGAGCCTTGCCTCTGTACCTTGTTCCCTCCATGCACCAGACTGACTCTTTCCCCATGAGGTGCCAGGGAACCAGACAGAGGGCCTTCTCAGTAGTGGCACCCGCCCTGTGGAATGCCCTCCCACCAGATGTCAAAGAGAAAAACAACTACCAGATGCTTAGAAGACGTCTGAAGGCAGCCCTGTTTAGGGAGGCTTTTAATGTTTAATAGATTATTGCATTTTTGTGTTCTGTTGGAAGCTGCCCAGAGTAGTATTATTATTAAACCACCTCAGCTCTCCCGGCAGGAGTGGAGGGAATTTAAGCTGGGGTAAATGCAGCTTGCTTCTCCCTCTGTTTCAACATTCTGGTATATCACCAGATCGCTATGTTGAAAAGCTGACATCACCTGGCCTCAGTCTTATCACACAAAATATATGTAGCACATTAACAGTGCAATCTTCTACTCAGAAATAATACATTTTGAGTTTACTGATACTTACTCCAAGGCACAAGATTATAGCCTAAGGTTTATTGAACAGTGGACATGAGACAGCCAAAAGTCAACACTTTCAAGGAAGATATTGAAGCACATGCTTAATTTTTCCATTTAAATTTATGAGACTTGAAAGGATTTCTGCATTGTGCCTTCCATGTGCTGCCCCCTTCCCAGTGCCTTATGAATGTTAGTGGGGGGAAAGCTTAGCATTCGTAGATAAACGGAACCTACTGGTACATGCCAAGTGAGCTTATGGGAGTGCTGCTAGAGGTGGTGTAACATGAGAATTGGGTACATAAAACAATTTCTGTCCAAGAAGATAATTAATTTTAAATATGCATAGACGCAGCACTCTTAAAAAGTACTAGAAGTAACGGATCTTGAATGTCCTAAACTACAACCCTGTTAAGAGACAAAATAACCTCCAGCAGAAGGATCATTTTTATGTCTCACAAAATTAAGAAGGTGTGTAGTAGTTTTGAGTCAGGTGCCCCTGTCCTTGGGAGGAAGCTTGAATGCAAAGGGTGCTGCTGCAGCATGTGTAGGATGCTAACCTGAACATCCTCATCCAGGAACCAGGTCTGACTGTCACAGCACTTTACTACACTTTAAGTTATAGTCCCAGCTCAGAGGCAAAGAGTTTTTAGCTTAGAAAAGCCATGCACATTTAGTTTCTGCTTCCCACACCTGCATTCTCCATAACCTCTGAGGCCTTAAGTATTGGATGTGCAAATTTATACACATAAACGCTTCTTTTCAGCTGGAACTCACCAGAATGGCATTCCAGCACCTCTCAGCTGGGCCCTGATAATGGGGGAGAGACCTAACCAGACCCACTGAACCTCCAGTTCACAAGGAGACCGTCTCCGAAGGGAACACCCTCTATTAGCTCCAGAGAGGGTCTCCTCACGAGCCAGGGGCACAACAGGGCCTCCCAGCTGGCAAATGGTAACACACACACACACACACAACCCACTGCTCCAACAGTTTAACAAAGCCGGCTGCCTCTTTCTTCCATGATGAAGTGACAGCCTGCCCACCCGGTGGCAGAACGTATGCTATCGCTGCCTGGGGCAGGGCACCTGCTGCAGCTTGCCTTGTAAAGCAGCACAGGGGACACGAAAACTGCTGACTCTCCTCTTGCTCTCTGTCCCCAGACCAGGCTTGACGTGGGAGTGGAGCTGCGGCTGGTGGCGTTGGGTTGTCACACAAGGAAGCTGTCTCTGCAGCCTCCCTGTTGGGCTGCCACCACCACCACTGCCTTTGTACGCATGGGTGGGGAGGGCAGGGTGACAGAGGTAGGCTTCTTCTGGCTCACGAGGAGACCCCCTACCCCAAATATATCCTCTTTGGGTTCTGGAATGGATCTTTTGAGGGAGGGGTCTATAAAAAACCACTGGATATAGACAACAGCAGCCCTTTTTAGTCAAATAGCCAGACTTGGAGAGAAAGTCAACATTGTGCTGTTGCAACATCCCTTCTCTCCCCCCACCCCTGGGTGCTGTTCCAAGGGCTTTCTTCACCACCACCCAAAAAGGATCCATTGCACTCATGAAAGTCCTTATGCAGGGCTTTCACTAACAGAATGAATTAGTTGAATCCTTCCCTTGGTAAACAACCAACATAAACACAGCTAGGATATAGTCTTCTATAGGCTTACCTAGGGGAAGTACAGAGTAAGTTCCATTTATCTCAGAGGTTAAAAAAATTCTCTTATTTTTGTCACAACATTTACTTTGATGGAATATCTATGATATGCTGAACAATACTATATTAATTCAGTTGAATCTTCTAACTTCAAATAAAATGAGTGTTTTTGAGGGATTATATTTTAGGTTCTATTTAATTATATAATTACATTCATTAAAAATTAACGCTAAATTTAGGATAGAAGTCTATATATCACTACTGTTTTAATCCCTTCCTTTCAGCTCAGCATACGTTTTGAGTTCCATGTTGAAATTTGAGTAATTGGACAAAAGCAAATAGTTTTAAAATCAAGTATTTCTCTATTGTTGTTGTGTGTTGTCTGACCCAGGACATTAAACAACTACTAGTTTGTTTTGGCTCACCTCTAAAAATAAAATGTTTCCATTTTGCTTACATGTGTCTATTATTCACAGTACTATCAAATATGGGCAAACCCACCCCCAATTTACATGGGGGTTATGTTCCTGAGGCACCACGTGCATCAGTGAAATATTACTGAAAAAGCCTGTGAACACCCCATTCTCCCCCTTTCTGTGACATTTTTGGGTCACTTCTGGGTTCGGCACAATGCGTGTATATGCAGTCACACATATATCAAAAGCGTGTAAATGAGGTGTTGCCTACATAGTTTAATAGGAATTTGGAACAATATTTTTCAGTTTTGCCCTACTACAGTAGGGCATCAAAGACAGAGAATGTATTGGCAAAGGGAAAAAAAACCCACCAAAAACTTTACATACCTCAAGTTTTTTCAGTACATATCAAGGTATCTGAAATGAGAATTTTAAAAAAAAACAACCCATGAATATAACAAGATTAAAACATGTTCTTACTAAGATTGATAGCATGACCCTTTGCAAGATTGCAGCAGTCATGTGGAGTTGTCACTGAAGCATGAGACTGTGGTAAAATGCTGTGCACACATAGCTTCATACAAGGAGGGCTTTCCTAATCCCCTCTAAAAGGAAATGCATAGTTCATGGCCCTAATGGGATGAGTTCTAGAACTACCCAAGAATTCTAGAACTACTAGGGAGCAGGGGCAAGCCTTTCTTCCAGTTTAAGTCCCTAACACCTTGGCAGGTGCCACCAGATGGGAAGGAGCTTTGGGGTAATTGTTAGGAGCTGCTCCTGGAATTTAGAAACTTAAAAGCAAGGCATGAGCAGAGCAGTCACTCCTGCCAGTCTGAATCCTGGCCCTGGGCCGTTGCTCAAATAAACAGGGAATCCTCTGCTTGCGCAGAGCTCCATGTCTTCATCTGACCCCATGGCCACTCTAGAACTATTTGATTGCAATTCGGGCCACAAGATTGCAACCCATTTCCCCTCAGTCAGCCCACTAAAAACTCAAGAAACTTTGAAATTATTTACATTATATTAATGAAAGGAATGACAGTAAACCCCGCTGCTAAAATTCAGAAATATTGCAGCTATTTGTGGCTCTTGAAACCAATTTTTAAAAATGACCAAAAAGGGAAATGATTTGAAGGCATTTCTTGCCATTTAGTAGGCTTTTAAGAACTGGAAAGAAAACATTCAGAACCTACCAGGAAGCAATTCCCATCTGTTCCATTCCACTTTTGGCAGCATCTACTACTATATTGCTTGAAGTGTTTATATCACTTAAAGTTGGGATTAATGATTAAATCTAGCAGAGAAATGAAGGTATTTTTGCCCTACAGTTTAGCAGACTGAATAGCAGACTGCAATAAAAGGAATACAGTAGTTTTTTTCTGTATTACTAGTAGGAAATGTTATGAATTAAGTGATAATGAGCTTTCATCTTTTCCCTGCCATGGTTTTTGCATGTTTCCTTCACAAGAAACAAGATACATAAATTGTGAAGTTGGTGACAACACTTTCCAAGAGGAAAGAACTACCTTTTGCACCTTGGTAGTGCCATGTTTCCTGCAAAATAAGACATAGCGATAGGTGTGGCTATGCAGCGTGCCGACATGGAGCGGTTAAGAAGATGGGCAGCAACTGACGTAATAAAAATAAGACATCCCCTGAAAATAAGCCATAGTGTGTCTCCTTGAGGAAAAATAAATATAAGACAGTGTCTTATTTTCAGGGAAACACAGCAGTGGAGAATGCCAAATTACAGTGGACCCTCTGGATACAAATTCAATTCATCCGGGGGTCCGTGCGCACCCCGAAAAATCCATATCCAGAGGCGCTGCTTCTGCGCATGCGCAAGTAGCGAAACCCAGAAAAATACTTCTGGGTTTGCTGCTTTCGCAACCTGAAGTTTACGTTACTCGAGAGTAACGTAACCTGAGGGTCTGCTGTACATGCTTCATCTTGTTTCTCTTTGGTCCCTGTCTCTTCCTCCCTCCCCTCCCCCCTTCTCTCTTATACACACAGGGTGGTGGGTGGGGAGACATGGTAGTTGGTTCCCTATAGTGCTATCTGTGGCGATCGCACACAGGGTCCCCGGACGTTTCACGGTCGATTGATCCCTGTGCCACCATGCTCTCTTCTCTCGCTGCCACCAACCAGGCCCTACCTGGTAATCTATTGAGTCCAGCCGGGTTAAATTGTAACATCAAAACTTATGTTTATTTATTACAGAATAGCAAGCATGTGGTTTCATAAATGATTGCGGACAATGTCAAACGTGGGTGTCTTTCCAGACCTATAATTCCCTCTACTGGCTCTCCCTCATTTAACCACCTCTCAGCTATTTACTTGTCTTCTATTCTCCTAACTGGTTTTGACTCAGTTTTGCTGTTACACTAACTTCACCTACCCACACTCTTTCCTGACTCACTCCCACTCCAACCAACCTCCCAATTCCAACCCACTCCCACAACTAACTCCCTCTCTATCTCAACTGCCAACTAACTGTCACTCTGACTCCACCCCCTCTGGGTTCTGATTGGTAACCTGGTTTAACTATTTCACCTCCAGCACCTTCATGTTAACCGTCACACTACCTTGCACCACTGGCGAGTCTGTACGAAGGAAGCAATCCCCTGGTCTTCCATTCCTTCTTCAGATTACGCCTATGCCCCTGCCCAGTAAAGACTGTAACAACTGCAGATAATAAAACAATAGAAAGAATAAAACTACAATTAGATAAAAGTATCAAAACAATATCTAATTATTAAGATATTAAAGCAGTATCTTAGAAATTCAGCAGAACAGATAAAAAAATACAATCTAAACAGATTATGCAACCAAAACCGTGTTGCATAATCTGAAGTGTTTAAGGTGATTTGTCTAGTCGGCTCACCTCACTTGGTGCGGCGGCGTAGCTGGACAGAAGAGGCTTCACAGGGGCCCCGACGGTGGAATTCAAACAGCAGTGCCCTTCTTGATAAGCAGAGGGGGCATATGCCCCTGCCGCCTATCAGGAGCTGGATCTTAGCCTGCACCCAGCATTGGTGAATGGGGATGCAGGCTGGGATGTGGGCGGAGCCAATGGTGGGCTTCCCTCGGATCCACCCCCTGCCCATTGAAGCAACCCACACCTGGGGCACAGCCTATTTGCTCCTGTGCCGGGTTTTTCTGCCTTTTCGTCGGATCAGGACTGGAGTTTGCTGTGTAGTGGGAGCTCCATTTTGCTCCCTGCTGCATGAGGCTTTGGCCTTTTGCCTTTGGCTCTAGCAGGCCTCATTTGATGTAAGTCTTAGGACCCCCCGCCTGGATTGACCACGCATCACTTCCGGCAGGCGGGCCGGAAGTATTTAGATTGCCCATGCCCAAGTCAAACCTCTTTCATCTGTATTCAATAAAGTTGTGGCCTGTTTTTACCCAAAACCCAGTCTGATTGGTCTCTTATTTATATGGGTTGGGGTATGGGAAGTCCGATGCCTTGTCCTGCAAGTAGTGTTCCAGTTTACATTTAATCTGGCAAAGGCAGATTAGGCGGTTTGCTTTAAAATATGGACATATTTCTTCTACAACCCGACTCACAGCTACTGCAGTGTTTTAAAGAAGCTCATGTCCTTCAGGTACACAAGTACCAGGTCCCAAGGTGTTCTTTCCTTAGTGGGAGAAAGAGCACCTGTTTTCAGGTGAAAACAGACCCATAGAAGTGGCCTAAAACACAGCCTAGTGATGTAGGAAGCCACTCTCATGCAGTTTGGATACATGTGAAACAGGTCTACAGCTTTTACTTTTTTTCATGCTTTGGTAATTGATTCTCTGGGCTTACTATTGAGGCAAGCTGCCAACCATTTAAAGCAGCATGCACTTCTGGGAGCTTAATAATGTTTAGACGTCAGGATCTTTATAAATCGCTTTAGTTGTACTATGTTATTTACAATGGATGAGGCTCTGATTTTTATCCTCCTCTTCCCTCCCCACTCCAGAACAAGACCAAAAGTGCAGTACAATGGTTATGCTGGACATGAAAACAGCAATGGACAAGCATCATTTGAAAATCCTATGTATGATACAAACTTAAAACCCACAGAGGCAAAAGCTGTGAGGTTTGACACAACTCTGAACACAGTTTGTACAGTGGTATAGCCTTCAGTGCCCAGTTTGACTGATTCATAGCCATACCTCTGATGGACAAGCAGTAATTCCTTTGGTGCCATATACCAGTTTCCCTTCTCTAGGCTTCGCTGCTGTAATCTTTTAACATCTACCGGCATAGACGCAGCAAGGCTTTCTGGTGAAACGTCAAGTCTTCTGGGGAATCAAGACCAAGATAATTTCTTCATCTCAAAGGTGGATTTGAAATACCTGGCTGCATTTGCTCCAAACCAAGGCACACTTTGAAGGAAGACTGCCAAGTCATATCCATCTGTCATATTTAAATGCCTCAGACTTTCACGTTTGTAAGTGGCTGGATGCCTTTCAATGCAATCTTCTGGGCACTCGGATCACTCCGTTGGGAACTGTGACAAACAATAGCACCATAAATTATCCCCAGAAATAAGAACATTCAGGAGGAGATTTAAACAACAACAAAAAATAAGCTTTCTTGAAGGAGAAGACAAGACAACCTTCCTCGGGGGCTGCACACATCTACAAAATGCTTTACCATTGAAATCTTGTCAACTGTTAGAACAACCCTACAGTATATCTCAGATATTCATACATAAGGCAGTCTACAAACTTCCCAGTCAGCTGTTGTATTGCAAAATGTTAATGCACAATTTTTTGCACTAGTGTGGTATGAATGACTGAGTATGATACTGGTTAAAAAACAAAACAAAATATACAGGGTTTATACACACTATCCATTGTATATAAGCATTTACTCATCTTTTTTTTGTCCTGTGATACATTCCATAATAATTTTACCTAGCACGTATGTTATACAATGACTCCTTCCCCTATTCCTGGTAGAGAGTGACTTGTGACTATGAAGAGACTATATTTTGGTTTATTTTCCATGTAAACTCCAGTACAAACCAGCCAGATTTGGGGGTGGTGGGGTGGGGAGCCCATGTTTACAAATCTTCATTCTGTTTTCTCTCTCACTTCATTCTTTTTTTCTCAGCATCATACTCTGTAACAGCAGGGGAGTCAGGCAGCTACTGCTGCTTGCCATGTACAAAATGTGAATAGTAATTTATTTTAGATAGTTCATAAAGCCTGTGGGCCCGCGCTCACAATACAGTCTTCCCTTTTGCATTTGTTTGCCATCTCTCCCCCCCCCCCCCCCCGTGGAACTTCATACTTCATTGTTTTCTAATGTTACATAAAACTTAGAAATGCATTGCAAGAGAGTATGTAAAACTCAAGCCACATCCAACATGCAACCCGCCACTGCAACCACTACACTTTCCAATGGGGTGTCTGTATGTGTGTGAGTGTGTGAATGTCTTTGTTGGCTACATTTTTAACCAATACTGCTTGATGCTTTTTGTAATCACACAGCTTGACAGAGCAAGTTTGAGATGTACGTGGAAATACTCCTCAAAGTTACTGCAACAAGGGTAGCCGCTACCTTCTCAAAACAAAAACGGGGACATGGCAAAATTAACTGACAGGTTGTTGACTCACCCAAGTCTTTTACCTATAGTACTAACTCATGGGTGGCACAGAGAGAAGGATAAGAAAAGTATGGGGATAGCTGTGGCATGATTAGACCTCTGCTGCTGCCTACTCCTCAGCTCAGTAGGCTAGGGTGAAAACCAGAAACAAGGGAGCTAGAGTGGCATCAGTACATACTTTGACCTTCCTTTATGTCAGAACTTTCCAGAAATGTTGGCCACACCCATACTAATTTAATCAAGCCAACTATGTTACATTTCAAAAATTATATTCAGTTTTATACTGTATATTGTATTTCTATGGGTTTCCGACAGAGGGACAAACACCATTGTACGTCTCCAATGATTTGCCACCTGACATTTAAAAAACAAACAAACAGAATGATTTATATTAAGATTCTGACACCCAGACGTCCTTCACATCGAGTACACAGTCCAGGTTCCAAACACCTGCACTACTGGATCCACACACCGAAAGGATCTTTGGAGTCGTGTTTCCCAAACATTACTCCCAGAAAGTCATATGTCAAACCGCTTTTGACGAGGCTTTCAAAAGCAGATTGTCCTATGGCAGGGACAATTTTTATTCCCTGTTCAAAGGGGTGGGGGGGAGGCAGGAATTCCACTGGGCACATTCAAGCCCTTGGGCAACTCAAGTAGCTCTTTGGATCCAGCCCATTATGAACCCCGACACCAAACTAAACCAATCACCAAAAATAAGCATTAGCAGAAAAGAATATATATCGGTTTATATTAAATATCAAGAAAAAGTTTGCAGGGCAATCTTTGATCAAAGTAGAAAACCTTACATGATTTTTGATGGAAGATACCAGCAATGCCAATAAATCTAGCTGCTTCATCTTTTTTTTTTAAGAAAAAAATGTTTGATATTAGAAACCTTGGCACTGTCTGGACATTTTTGCTTTGCTTTAGAGGCAGATGACTTTTTATTATTCCACATGCGTTTACAATTTTATATGATATGTGACAGATTTGGGCATTCTCTGGAATGACAACAGTGATCAGAATAAAATAGCCCCCCTTTCATGAAGAAGCATTGCTTCCAGTGTAGACTGTACTGTTGTATATTGGATAAAGGGAAACTTTGAATTACTGCCTCTGAAGTCACTTTATTTCAGCATTAGTGATGGCAGATGTAACCAAAGTCATTCGGGAGGGGGAATACAAAATATGAAGGGAGAATGGGTATGGGTTCTCCCCCCCCCCAATTCTAACTCTGTCTGTATGAAGAGTAAGAAGAAGGAAAGTTTTGTTAAATAGTGTCACCACCCTATGTCCTGATTGGGAGATCCAGGTGCACTTATCTACACACATGGATCTCTTGTATATTGCAGGGTAGGCAGCTGGTTCATTTCAATGGACTGGGCTGCACATGAGAAAGCAAGTCTGCGTGTGGGTTGGCTCCATTCATTGCAATGAACTGGGGGAGCATTTCAGACAAAGGAGCGCCATGGATAAGCCAGAAGAATTCATTAGAGCATGGTTTTCAACTTTTCGTTCTTTAGAATCTGAAAATCCTAACATGATTTATTCTAGGGAAGTATAATTAATCAAGAATTAAGGCTGTTCACGTTAGAATAATAAACCATCAACATTTTTTTTTTTTTTACTCAATGGAGGCGAAACAACCATTTCTCTCTGATATGCTCCAATCTTCAGTTGTTACTGAACTTCTCATCTGCAGTGTCACTCATTTCAGTGAAACTACAGAACAGAACATTGGTTTGTACCCACACAGCATATCGAGAGATATAGCCCTACCTAATAAAATAGGTCTCTCTCTCTCTCTGTGTGTGTGTGTGTGTGTGTGTGTGTGTGTGTGTGTGTGTGTGTTTCCCCCTTTGTCACCTCTGTGCCTATCTCTTGAAGGTTTTCTGTTCCCTTTGGTTTTGTTACAGTTGCATTGGATTGCACACTGACCAGGTTAAATCTTCCATTTCTAACACTCCTTTTCAGGCTCCATGCTTGCCCAGACATGCATCAGGTGCACCACCCTATCACATAGCTGTCAACTTTTCCCCTTTTTAAGGGAAATTCCCTTATTCCAAATAGGATTCCTCGCAAGAAAAGGGAAAAGTTGACAGCGATGCCCTAACAGCCCAGATCTTCAAAGTGCCACCCAAAGTCCATTCACTTGAGTAGGGCCTGAATTGCAGAGTGACTTGAATAGTAAAATTGAGGTCTGTCGTAGTATGGTCATGCCAAAGGCAGTATGAAATCTCTATGATGTGTTTACTGTTGACTCTTCCCCAGAAAGGACCACACTGATTATGATAAAGCAAAGGTAAACATACTCAAAGAAAGAACAATCAAAAACAGGTTATGTGCTTCAAAGCTGTTTAAATCTGCTGCTTGTATCACCCATCTTGCCTTTCTCCAGGCTAGCTGCAATAATTTTTTTCTTCTGTAATATATTTTGTAAACAAAAAAAGCTGTTATTAAAGAAGGGGGGAGGGGGGAAAGCTGGCATTATGATCAAATCAATCTAATTTTCATTCCCAGTACTCCATTTTGCCATTTCACGACATGCTGCTGTGACATGAAGTAGGTGCAAAAGAACTTTTTTGTACAGAGATATATTTTTTATGAAAAATTTGTAAAATTATTAAATATGCTGTACTTTTTGATTAATGTAGGTAAATTGTTAAAAAAAATGTTTTTACAATACAAAAGGAAAAAAAAATCCTGTAATTTCCCCCCAATATTGTAAAATGCACCATCTTTAGCTGAATTTTCAGTTCTGAACCTATTACACTTGTATTA
This sequence comes from Lacerta agilis, assembly GCF_009819535.1. Lineage (NCBI taxonomy): Eukaryota > Metazoa > Chordata > Lepidosauria > Squamata > Lacertidae > Lacerta > Lacerta agilis. The sequence continues at coordinate 21,474,140 of NC_046314.1, forward strand.
ATATTAAAGTGGCCTGTTTAAAATATACAGTAATTTTTTGGCAAAAGAAGTATAAAAGACTGTAATATAGCCTGTGCAATGCCACCTATCTTGAAAGCAAATTCAAAGTTCTAATTAAATATTTAATTTTAGATTTCCAGATTACTGCGTAGCACTCTACTGTTCTTACAGTCTTATTTTATTCACTAGAAATTGAAGAATTTCTACTAACAAAGTTTAAAAGAAGGTACTTGTGTAAATGTAGAGGCATAATGATATCAGGTTTTCCTACTCAAAGTGATGTGCCTTTATATGTCTGAAGAAATGTGTCTATTTCTATGAAGTGTTCTTTGCCTCCTCATATCTTTGGACACAAAATCTGTGGAATATTTTCACTATCCTTACTTCTCTTATTTACAATTCCCACACTTCTTGGATTCCTGGTTTATTTGTTTCCTGGAAAAGTCATGTGCATTGTAAATTATTCAGAGGATATGCCATGTTTTTGGACACTTCCAGACTGCCACTGTTTTGTGAGTGGAAATCAAACACATCCTGACAAATTAAGGCTGCACAATTAAAATGGAATTTGCAGTCTTGCACAACAAGCCACTCGCCCCTAATGGACTTCTTTGTGGTAAAAGAAGGTGATGGGAAAATAAATACACTAGAAAGTGCAAGAGAGTAATAATCGCTTGGCAAAGCATCATATAACCTGCCCACAAATAAATGAGAACAAATGCTCAATAAACTGGTCACCTCGAAGCAACCTCAGATGGTGTCCCAGGATCCATTCCTTTTTGTTGCCCTTGCCTTAACTATGTAAGCACACCCACAATTTGCAAAAGGGAGAAGAAATGCAGCTGGATGTACAAGCTCTCATGCATAGACTACCCTAAAAAAATGCTTTGCTTGTTTAGGTTGGATGTTAGGATTTCCCAAGATGTCACCCAATCCAACTCCAGGAGCCCAAGGAAAGAAAGTCTATAAGCACACATCAGTATAACTTTTTAGGCCCAAAACATTTCAATTAGGCACCGTATAACAAAGGCACTCTTGTGCTCTCCAAGTGACAAACTGGACTACTTGTGCAAAGTGATGCACATCATCATTAAAGAAAGGATAAACAGGCTTGGTTTGTAATGAATCGACCAGAATTTTTGCATGTTTGGGTGGCCTACCCAGTCAAAATGAAATAGGGATCTTCTAGGGGTAGAGGTGTCAACTGACTTCAAATGATGTAGAATGCTAATTTCTTAGCTTTTACTATTTTTCTGTTTTACAGATTTAAAATCACACCATCCAGTAAGAGAGAAAGCAGTTCTTTAAAATAAGAGGACACCATTGTTATCTTCCCAGAAGGTCCTGGGATGGTGGCAGCTAACAGCCAGCTGTCCTGAGGATGGCTCTCTATCCCCACACACCTCGTATTCTCTCCTCACCCCCCACCCCAAATATCGAGACGGTGCACTTTTTAAAACTGAAAAGGAAAACACAGAGCTCAAGATAGTCCCCTGCCTAAAAAAATAACAAAACACATCCTGCTTCTCTGCCCCTGAAGAGATGAGAAAATGGCTCCTTTTAACTCTTAAGAAATGCACATCCCATTGAGAGCCTGTGTCGTGTTGATAGATATCCTGACCCAGTTGAATGCTTAGCTTTTTGGTTTTCTCCTGTGTGTTCCTTGTGCAAGTGTTTGCACATTCAGTGACAAATTCCACCCAGCAAAAAGTACATTGGACATAAGGTTTGCTTGGTCTAAACAAATAATAGCAAAAAAATTCCTTCATAAAAAAACGAAGTTGACAGATTGCCATAGCATCTGTTAGCATTCTATAACATCTACACGATCTGTTTAGAATCTGGATATACATTATTTTTTACACTATAGTTGAACAGCCGATTTGGCTGAATTCCAAATTGGGCTGATTCTGAATCAGATTGAGGCAGCTGGTACTGAACTAGAATGACCCAAATTGATTTGGGCCTCAGAACGCTCTGTAAGAGAGCCATATAGCTATAATGTCACAAAAACGCAAGATGCCATCTATTGAATCCCCATCTAGTTAATCCCCTTTTGAGGGGCTACCATGCCTCCAAGTTGTATACAACACTTAAATTAAAAACAAGAAAGTGATGTCCATTTTACCTTTGAATTTGTTTTGTTTTATTTGGGGTTTTTTAAAGATGGCTAGCACAAAAACCCTTTTGATCTACCTGCTGACAATTTGCATGGTTAATTCCCTCTTGAGAGGCTACCATGTCGCCAAAAATGGGTTTCCATTTCCTCCTCCTTCCGCCTCCCATTCACATTCACACAAATACACCCAGCTCTGCATTGCCTAATAAATCAAACCATTAATTAATAATCATCCCTGTTCTGGGATCAGTTGAATCTCTAACTTGTTGTTGTTTGTTTTACTAGACAACTGCCACTAAAATAAAGCTGACAAATGTAGGATATTGTGTTATTTTCTACTTACAGGTTTTCTTTCATTTTTTCTTCCCACCTTCTTTCTTCTTTTTATTTTCTCTTGTGTTGATACTTGATTCTTAATAGTAATAATATTATGCTTTCTCAGTCAGAAATGGCTGCTTACCTCGGTTCCTGGGAAGCAGTTGTTTCCAGTCTGGCACAGCTGCAGCCCGATTTCGAGGCTTCTTTGGCTCAGCACAACCATTGGGGGACATTAGCACCTTCCCCCCCCCTCCGTGGCCATGCAGTTTGGTGCCCCCAAGTCTGTTGAAATGGGCCAATTCAGAGGCAGAAGGGGGTGGAGTTATGGGGGCAGACCTGGCTTCACTTAGGTCCACTCCTATAGTATAAATTCAGGCCGCACCCAGGCACCTCATGTTCAGATCAGCATTGGATTCCCCACCCTCCTGCCCGGATCTGATCTGATTGAGAACAGAGCAGTGTGAGACGCTTGGTATAGTTGTTCAGTCACCGTATTTAGGGCCACAGACAAATTGGCTGGTCTGTAGGTTTTTCACCTTCCTCATAGCAATCAACACAAGCTTTGGTGGATAAAGCATTGGGATGGATCCATAATCTACTGTGTACTCTACCAAAGGAGTACAGAAAGTTTGTGTTGATTGGGAGGCCACATGGGGGCCAATGGGTGTAGCACACTTCTGATTGGCAGCCCTGATGGGCTCACCACAATTTGATGTATGTCATAGGTTGACCCAAGACCCAGGGTCAACCGAGCCTTCTACCAGACAACAGGTGAGTGGGTTGATACTGTGTACATACCCAATGCCTTTGCCTAAACCTACTTAAACCTGTAATCAATAAAAAGTGGCCTATTTCAACCCAATGCTGATGTCATGTGCGTTATTTCTGCCTTTGGCTGGTCCCCACAAAGTGTTGTGCATGTTCTGCACATGGGGCCGCAATGTTTCTTATTTGTTTTTGTAGTTTCCAGATTGAGAGTATATAAATGTTCTACATTGTTAAACTGTTGTATTATTAAAACTGAATAATCGTGAAGAAGAAGAAGAAGAAGAAGAAGAAGAAGAAGAAGAAGAAGAAGAAGAAGAAGACAAGGAAGATAAATCTTACCAGGAACTCCAATTTCAAACATACTGAAAATGTTCATTGCGTGGTTTCTCCCTACATGACTTGCTTAGTAGCTTGTAAAACTTAAAATGTCTGTATATCTATTATGTCAACAAAGAGTATTTTTAAGTAAGCATTTTGTTCTAAGTATCCTAGGTATACTATAATTCATTTTTAAAACTAGACCCTCCAATTACTAGATCTCAGAGCCGTAATGCTTTTAGAAGAAAACCTGGCTGCTGTGGATGACACTTCAAGGTGACAGCTGGGCAGGTAATCAGATGCAATGAGTTCCTCATGGTTAGCTCCTTCTTTGATCCTTCCCTAGCCTGTCTCCAAAGATTCCTACGGGATTAGCAGTAGCTGTTTGTGTAACTGTGGAAAGAGTAAGAACATAAAGAGTCCTGCTAGGGAAAGTCAGAGGTCTAAATTCTAGGCCAACCTCCCCCAACCTAGTGTGCTCCAGTTTTCTCAGACTGCAACTCTAACCATTCCCCATGCTGTCTGGAGTGGATGAGAGTTGAAAACATCTAAAGGGTGCCTGTTGGGGAGACAGATTGAGACCAAATATCCATTTCTCAATGGTAGGCAGCTAGATGCACCCAGGAATGTGGGGAGGAGTGACTAAGAAGGAAGTGGGCAAAATGACCGAAATAATGCATTGGGAACCTGAAAAGGGTAGTGCAAAGCGATTAGGTGGGGTGCAGAAATGGGGGGCTATGTGATGCATTGGGAGAGGGAGGGAGGGAGGGAGGGAGGGAGGCAATGAATTACCGGTATAAATAATCTGGATATAGACGTTAGTTGGCCAGCTTTGTGGAACATGCATTATGGCTGTGTTCGCCCTTCTCTTTACTTGTTGCATTTTCAGTGCTGGTTTTTAAATCCATGTCCACACACCATTATCCAAAATGCATATGCACCCTGTAATTTGTTATGAGATACTACTGTTTTATGTGTTGTTTCTTAAACCAGCCTCCCGTCGACTTGATTCCTTAACCCGTTCATAATGCACCTCTAGCCAAGTTGTGGACATCTTTTTGTAGGGAAAAGACACCTTCGCTCCGTCAATGCCCTCTGATGTGTACGCAAAGAGGGGAAGTATTGAAGCAGTGCTTGCGTGAACAGATAGGGGGGAAAGAGGTGTGAAATGCAATGGGAAAAAAAGAACTTCATTGCATTCTTAAGGTGGTAATGTGAACATACCCTATACACACGTGAAGCACATTTTCGCCCTCAAGGAATTATGAGCGCTGTAGTTTACAACTCACAGAGCTACAGTTCTCAGCAACCCTCAAGGAACTACAATGCCCAGAATTCTCCTTGGGACAAAAAGTGTTTTGAATGTGCTTTAAATGTATAGTGTATATGCAGTCATAAAGCTCGGGCTTAACAAAAGGAAACACTTTCGGTGTTCAGGAACTTCTTAAAACTGTTCTGAGTTTTACAGTAGGTTAAGTAGTTTGCCTGAATAGATTTGCCCTGCCCTGGAAATGACATTTTAATAAAGGTGGAGGGTGCTTTCAAAGACTTAACACATTTTCCCCTCCTTCTGTCTATTTTGAATTCCTTTGAAGTCTGAGGAATGATGAGATAGTGACATCCTTTCATTTGCTGAGCTGCCTGGTGCTGTGGCAGATTTGCCTCAGGTTGCCTGCTCTACTTTATCATTCTTATTTTTACACACACACACACACACACACTATTGTTGACCTTGTTCTGTAAAGTGACATTCAACTATTGCCTTTTAGTGAAATGAAGTACTTGTGATCACTCTCTATCTAGCTCACCTAAAAAAACCTACAACAATCCACCTTCCTTGCCTTCACTGTCCTATTAACCCCAGAATATAGGGACAAGGTGCCATGTGGTATCTGGGAGAATGTAGTGTTGGCATTGAGGGATGGCACAAATTTCCAACAATTCAAACACCATCCATCATGAAGTCACATCTATGGTTGGAGTCTTGCTTATGTCTGTAAATGTTTTCATTTCTGAACCTAAGCAGTTTAACCTTAAGATTGTCTCCTTCCAGAAGTTAGCAATAGGAAGAATGCACTATATAAAACTATCTAACAAGTCTGATAGGTGGTGAGGGGTGGGGGTTATCCTTTTCCCAACATTACCTAACCTACTTCTCGTGGAAAAATAAGCAGCTGTCTCATACTGGATCAGACTGTTTATCCATCCAGCTCAATAGTTCTGACTTTCAGTTAGAGGTGGTTGGATTTCTCAGAGCATCCCTTAGATTAACTCAAAAATTACCTAAGTTCTTACACAGCTGGGGGGTGGTGGTGGAGTAGGGACAAAATCAGAGGAGGAGGGAGGTAAACTCAGTTCTCACTGGTCCTCGGTGTAGGTCTGGCCATCACTCTGCCACCCCCTGATTTTCTTCTTGTGATCCCCATAAGGGGTGGCTGCATATTCCTGCTTTGCAGGTGCTGGGCTAGATGATCCCAAGGGCCCCTTCCAATTTTATGATCCTCACCGCAAAATGCAGGCTAATAGATGCAAGAGAGAGAACCCTGCCAGGCAAATTCAGGAATGTGTAGAAAACCTGCAGGGGCAGAAAGGAGAAACACCCCAAACCGAGTTTTGTTTGCTTGGTTTCCCCTCATGGAGCCCCCGTTTCTATCTTAATGGAGAGATAGGGTGAAACAAAAACAGCTCCATGAGACTGCATGGGATAGGGAACTGCAAGGGCAAAATCAGAGGAAAGACCATTGGGTCACAGTGCTTCAATTCCAACCAGTGAGTATCACCTAATGTCTTGCTGGAATCTCATAATGTTAAATATCACAAATGCTCTTTGTCTTGCTGTTCTTATACCATAGCCTGTCTGGACAAGAAAAATGTAGTAGCACCGAAGAAGCATCACACAACAAACAAAAGCAGAATATATTCGCCTCTAATGCATCATTATTGTGTCAAGAACATGGTGCAGAATACACCAGCAATGAAACACCTATCTGGAGGGGCCCTGTGAACACCCACCTGTGCCTTACTCAGTCATTGGACTCCTTCCCACTCATTTTTGTTGTTCTCGTTGAGATATAATTTTGATTAGTTCTGAGATTCTTTCAGCCTCATTCATTCCATTACCAATTGAATCCAGATCTCAAAGTTCTCTCCACAAGAAAGGGTTGCTGGTTTGGAAAGCGGGGTTGACACTTTAGAAGTATTTTGTTATGCATATTATTGAAGGCACCCCACAAATATTCAAGGTTTAATTTTTAAACATTTATATTTGGGCAGGACTTTTCTAACTGTTTTATGCTACTGTGTGTGAACTTGTTGGCATAGTAATTTTGAATAGTTCCAGCCCAAAGGATTGCTCTTTCTAATAGTCTGTTAGAACAATGCAAATGTCACACATTTCCAGATATTTTATGTCACAATCTTGGAGATGGTTTTATTGAGCTGCATGACATGTCAGTCAAATGTCAATCATTTGCTTGATCTCTTTCATTTCAACTATAAGTGCATTTTAAAAACAAAAAACAAAAACATGTTCTATTAAATCCAGAAGTCAGAAATACAATTCCTTGGCTAGAACATAAAAAAAATGCTGTCCAGGGAAACCTGAAGGTTATAATCCTGGGGGAAAAGGCACCTGTGACTGAGTTGCATTGGAAGGGATGGAAAAGGAGGTGCGAGAAACTGGAGTGTGTTTTATTATTCCATGAGCTAAAATGTAGTGTTGTCTTCACCAAAGTCATCTCAGAGCAGACCCATTAAAACCAATGGGCTTCAGTTAATTATGCCCACTAATTTCAAGTGGTTGTAACTATGCAGCAGCAGCGTTCTGACAATACAGCGGGATTTCCATTTCCTCTCTTCCCTTCAAGTGCCCAAAAATATGTTCTGGAGGGTCACCCAACCCTGTGGAGCTTATGTGGAGGCTGAGTAATCCCTGGTGGCAGTGATACTGCAGTGTTGTATACAACCCAGTGGGTCCACTCTGAATATTGCTAACATTGAATACAACCTTTGGGTATTTTTTGCCATATATGATCTATAAATATCTGAGAGAATTGGCTTCATCAAGGCATTAGGTTTCTCTGGGAGATTCCGTTGCACTATGAAACATGGATAGAAATGGCCACATGCTCAGCAATGTGCTGTGTGGAAAAAGAAAATCTCTTTGGCACATGAAATCTCTGGAGCACAACTCCTTTTCTGCTCTCTATGCTTGTAATTATTTTTACTCAGACTCCATAGGTTTCAATTTCAGGTCTCTTCAGTTCTTCATGGGCTCCCTGCCTTGTGATATAGACTCTTGGCACAAGGTGACTAAATTTCTTAACTCTGAAATGTTTCACCTTCAGGTTTTCTTTCAGCTTCATCCCAATGACACCGAAGAAACTTTAACTCTTACTTAGTCTCTTGGAAGGTTGTATTACAGTGGCGTGGAAACGGCCTCCTAAACTACTCTGTGCTACTTGTGAATGGCACTTCTTTTGCAGGGGGTATCATGCCAAATATTTGTGGCAGGGGAAGTTTTCCTCAGAACCACCACCACCCCCACTTCTGGGGATAATTCATTTGGCTAACTTAATAAGTGAAAGAAACTGTATTGTTAGTTCCTATTGGTGATGGGTGAAGTAAGCAATGGTAAGTGAAGACTGTGTTATTCCACAATATTAAAACTGGACCCATGGTTGCACCCACAATTCATGAATGGCAAAATAATAGAGGCTATTTTATTGGGGGGGGGATCCTAGGGAAGACTGCAATTCTCCAATTAGGATGAGGCTGAGCTAAAAAGAAAATAAAAGAGAGAAAATGGGGGGGGGAGGTGTCAGAAAACTCCTCTCAGCCCTAGGTTGACTCATCCCCATATGGCAGGATGCTGGGTAAATGGGGAGTAGTGATACTGTGCCTCTTGTTTCCCAATAGTCAATTCTGCTCTGAATCTAGGAAAAGGGTCTTGGTTTCACAACAAAACTACTCCAAGGCTTTGAAGGCAGGGCTAGCTGAAGAATCTGCATGAAAAGAATTTCCATCTGCCCCATATGGCATCTGTTTGGTGGCCACAAGGAATGTAGCAGGTACCACTGTATTGTGGAATTCATTACCTTTGAATATTAGGAAAATATCTTCTGAGCTAAGTTTCAGGTGTTACCTTCAGATGTGGTGTTTTGTTTTGTTTTCATTTACACAGGCTTGCCCTTTCCTGCAACCTAATTTCATGTTCTTCTGATCTTTGATTTTATGTACACTGCTTTGAAAGGATTTTAAAACTGTTCTAGCAGTATATACATTTGTGTGCGCGCGCCCTGCTCGCCACTGAAACCATTTTGGCTTTGCGAGCATTCCTCGCAAATATATGAAAAACCTCACTGACAAGTACTCCTAAGGAATGCTCCCAAAGCCATACGCCAGGGGTCAGCAACCTTTTTCAGCCGTGGGCCGGTCCACCATCCCTCAGACCATGTGGGGGGCCGGACTATTTTTTTTTGGGGGGGGGTGAACGAATTCCTATGCCCCACAAATAACCCAGAGATGCATTTTAAATAAAAGTACACATTCTACTCATGTAAAAACACCAGGCAGGCTCCACAAATAACCCAGAGATGCATTTTAAATAAAAGGACACATTCTACTCATGTAAAAACACGCTGATTCCTGGACCGTCCATGAGCCGGATTGAGAAGGCGATTGGGCTGCATCCGGCCCATGGGCCTTAGGTTGCCTACCCCTGCCATACGCCATGGGAAAGACCTCCCCCCTTACATACAGAATGAAAACCTTATTTCTTCATGGAGAGAGTAACTGTTGCCTTCAATCCTAACAAGAGCTACAAGGTGAGACAGACCCAAGGTAGAAGTACCAGGTGTTGCAGCAGGCTGGCTCAGCCACCTTCCTGCTCTGATCTGAGCCCAGGGAGTTGCCTCGCCACAACAGCAATGGACCAGGAGTTGAAGTGGCTGCAGATAAGGCAGCAGCTGCTCCAACAAGGGAGGAGTCTTGGCAGGGAAACAACTGCAGCAGAAGCGACTCCTTCTGAACGCAAAGGAAGACGCTGTTCAGTTTAGTTAAGTGTGAACTATTTATAGAAACTGCAATGCATTAAGTGTACGTGGTAGCTTTGCAAGGGAGGGTGAGGAGAAAATTAGAACAATTTGACCATACACTTGTAACCACTCATTCACCATGCCCCTGTGACCTCCTAGCAGCCCTGCCAGATCTAGTGTGTACCAGGCTGCATGCAGAGTAAACAGGAGTGTATACACAGCCTTAGCTTTGAACAAGATCTGGAGGACTATTGGTTCCTCACCTTTGTGTTAAGGCAAAGCTACCATGAGATACAACCCTTAGGATTTCTTGATCCTTGTATTCTCAAGGACTTCCTAGCAACTTGTGCCACATGCCATGCGGTAGCAGTGAGGCTGCTGGAACAAGTGTGAAGTAAGGAGCCAATATGCTTTCTTCTTGTGTCCAGGGCGCTACACCAAAATCCCCATGTGAATATTAGCTTACAGTCACTCCAGGGTGCATTCAGTTTTCTAGCAACTTGTCTGTTCAATCCCATTTCATTTCAAAAGCTTATTGTTTCTGGGTTCTTTTTTATTATTATTTTTTTTAAAAAAAAAATAACCGATGCCTCTGGTAAAATGTATATGGTGAGTGATGTCAGAGGCTAGTGCAAAGGACAAAAGAAGAAACAACAGGCTGTGGGGAGAAATCTGCATAACCATCATCTGCACCAGAATACTGGCTGTAAAGCAGAAAGAAGACAATACAAGCTCTGCTGTGCTGGAATTCCCAGCAGAGGGAATTAGAACTATAAAGCATCAAACAAAAATACACCAACCTGACATTTGAGATGAAAGCCATCTAGCTCAAGGCAATAAAGATGATTGCCATAGTGTTATTTCATCACACATTCCCTAGGGCGGAACAGGTTAGCAAGCTATGAGGTCACAAAACACAGCCAGAGAACAACTGGTCTCATTTCCAATTTGAGGTCAGATTTGCCCAAGGCTTCCTGATATTAGGGGAAGTCCTCTCCCTTTGCCTGCCCAGCTCTTGGATTCTACTGTCCTCCGGTTATTGTTCTTTATATACAGGCAGCCCATGGGTTTATGTTCAATATGCGAATGATAAGGTAAATGTGCATTGCACCGAACCCAGAAGTGACAAGGAAATGTCATAAAGACGTCACTGAAACGTCATTAAAGGGTGGGACAGAGGCAGGGTTGGGGAAGAATTGGATATTAGCAGGCTTTTCCAATGGCTGCCTTGGAACGCAATCCACATGGTGCCTGTATCTTTATTTACAAAAAAGAAAAAAAGAAATCTGGGTTAGTACCACAAAGGGGAAAAAAATCATGGACAAAGACAGCATAAAACAACAATAAAATTAGATTCATAAAACAAGTGCATAATGCAGCACAAGTGAGTACGGGTACAGATTAATAAATCAGCTGGATTACTCTTTAGGGAAAGCCAAGGTGGACTAAATCCCAGCCAGTATGACCAATGGCCAGGAGTGTTAGGAGCTGCAATCCAGCAGTATCTGGAGAAGCACAAGTTCCACACCCTTCATTTAGAAGATGAAGCTCCCCGCCTCTTTATAATAAAATTCATGTACATGCATACGGTTCTAAAGTATAAAAGCTATTTCAGTAAGTCAGACCACACACAGGTATTCAGTTACAAAGCATTTGAGCCATACGGCTTAGACTGTTTGTATCTTTGAGTCGTGAGCTTGAGCAGTACGAATGAGTCAGAACGATGGGATTTATAGATAGTGCTCACCCACCTGTAACAACAAGCTTTACAACAAACATATGAGATCTGGGATAACTGCTCCTGAGAAACTGTCGTGCTGGCAGGAATAAAAATCTGAATTTCTGCTGTTTCCATTCAGCTTGAAATTATTGCGATAACGAAAGGGATTTATAGGCACATTTAAATGTCCTCAAAGCCACGCACCAGTTCCACTTCCCTCCCCCCTTGGTTCTTGGAACTCCTTTTATCCCAGAAAACACATTTCCCTTCAGAGTGGTTTGTGAAAATATTTTTCGGTGATTGGCCTCAAAAAATGCAAATGTCTTAGAAAGAAATGCTGAGCGGCTGCCTACACTGGGCAGACTTCGCCAAATTCCCCATGGATTGACTCAGAAAAGAACAAAGTTTTGTTTTGTTTTAAAGAGGAAATAACTAGACGCCCTTTCTGAATCCATTCCAAGACTTTCAGGCCTCCAGCTCCCTTGTGGCACTGCTGTCAGCCTGCCCTTGTTCTCCAGAGCTTTTCAGCCAGGTGCTAGCTAGTTTAGGAAGGAGGCTGGTGTGGGCAGACCAGAGCAGAGGCAGTTTAGCAGAGGCATGACTAGTGCAGTGGCACTGGACACCATGCCGCACTGGGCACCAAAACATTGCTGTAGAACAGAGTGAGGTGGGAGACTCCAAAAGTTAGTGTCACTGAAATTTGGGAGTCCAAAGTCTGCCACTGACCAGAGGGGAGAGTCTGTTTCCCCCTTGAATAGCCCTACTGTAGGAAGCAATATCTGGCTCTTAGTTCCACAAGCTGAAGCTCACAAAACACTATATTTACATTCTCCACTCTACCATCTATGCTCCATTGGCAGTCATTCATAACTGTAAGACAGGGATGGAGAAACTATTGTCCTCCAGATGTTGAGCTACAACTCCCCTCATCCTTAACCACTGACCATACTGGCTGGGGCTGATGTGAATTGCAGGGCTAGAAACTCTTCCATCAGTAGTGTCTTTATGTCATATCCATTTACAGATGCCCTTTTTTATTGAGCAATCATCATGAATTGTGCTCATGATTCCAGTTACAGGTGGGTAGCCGTGTTGGTCTGCCATAGTCAAAACAAAATAAAAAATTCTTTCCAGTAGCACCTTAGAGACCAACTAAGTTTGTTCTTGGTATGAGCTTTTGTGTGCATGCACACTTCTTCAGATACACTGAAACAGAAGTCCACAGAATGGACTTCTGTTTCAGTGTATCTGAAGACGTGTGTATCTGAATGGTGTATCTGAATGGACTTCTGTTTCAGTGTATCTGAAGACGTGTGCATGCACACAAAAGCTCATACCAAGAACAAACTTAGTTGGTCTCTATGGTGCTACTGGAAAGAATTTTCTATTTTGTTGTGCTCATGATGTTATGCAATCCCACTTGCAATACTATTTGCACTTGCAAAAGTTTTGTGGTGGTCGTATCGTACTGCTTTGTTTGCAATAGATGCATGTCCCATACTTCTCTGATAAGTTCCTCCAACTTTTTCTTAATAAAATAACATCTAAAAATCATATCCCTTTGCATAATGTTCCAGCCTTGTTGTTTTGCCTTGCCTTTGTCATGCTATGGGGCAAGAGCACCCCTCCAGATGGCAATAATGTTGGTGATGCATAGCAGAACAAATAATAAAGCAGAATGGTGTGTGGATGCCCCAGTAAATATCCATCATTAATGCACTATTTTTTGCATCAATGACATGTTACAAAATATACCCACAAAAAGAACACCAATCTAGAAAGGCCTTTAGACAAAAGACAACTCTGAAACAAGAGTGACCTTAACGTTCTGCGGTTTCTGGTGTTATTGCCATTTTATTTTCAGGGTTGCTCTTTCTTTTCACAAACTGTCATGATTGTTCGGTAACAGCTCTGAGACATTCCTATGTGTCAGGCTGTTTCTGCTGGCTTCCTGGTGTTTTCACACTGTGTGGCCATTCAGTCTTGTCTTTTTCAATCTAACTCCTGCACCTCAATATGTAGATGTCATCCATCTCAGCTCACCCTTGCATCATATTATCTAATTTTCTTTCTCAATGGCACTCTTTTCTTTTACCATAACCTCATCTAGTTTAACATTAATAGAAGTTGTGCATCAGTAAGGAACACAAATTTACCCACCTATAATGCAAGGAAATGAACTTTAGAGCAAATCTAGCAAGCCCTATTGCAGGCATAGCTGAGCAAATAGATTGTGTTTGCAACATATCAAATATGTTATTATTCTCTCTGCATGCTGCAGATGTTGCAAACACACGAGGTCATTGAAACACGCAACTAACTGTTCAGCACTCTTAATTTTTCATTCTAACAAATGCGTTGTCGTTTTGTTTATGAGCATACCCCAGTTAGGGGTCTAATTGCCTCAGCTATCTATATAATTATGTGGACATCAGTCTGGTAAGTTCCCTTCTAGCTAACCTGGAGTGGGTCAGATCAGATGCAATTATTCAGAATTGCAAAAGATTCAAAAATCTGAATTCATAATTGTCAATGGTGCATTATTTAAATAACTTCCCATTGCACATGTTATTTTAAAATGCAGCTGCTCTGAGCTGTGTAAGAGAGAAGCAAACACACTGAGGTAATTGTTTGTTTCACAATCAATAACTGCCTGATAAAGTCCCCAAACCTAGCCACTAGCAGTGTGTACCAACAACCACAATATTTGGATCATCACATCAAAACACAGCCTGTTTCAGCCCAGAGTGCTTTGGAGGCTGCCCAATTCAGGGCTGGGGTTAAGTCTGCTTTGGGAGATTTAAAAAGCTTGCCTATATTCCCCCCCCCCCCACAGGAACTTCTTGACGGACATCTTTTTGGAGTGGGGTTCAATGACATAACCACACATTTGGATTGCACAATGACAGTTGATGTAGCAGCTCTTGTGCAATGATATGTAAGACACTGATTGCTTGATGCAAGGTTGTATCACCTTCCTGCAAATAGTTGGTGTCTTGTAAGCGCCCCACAAATCTTGTGCAAACAAATCAGGATTAATAATGCTAAATAAACAGATCATATGAAAGCAACTGTGTTCAGTTTGATTGCTGTCTTTGATTGCTGAAGTGCCATGTAGTTTAATAGCACCCTGTGCATGATGCTCTGCAAATATTGTCCATGTCAGAAAAAATTCATGCAGGAAATATAAAAGTTGAGTTTTATGTGGTCTTCTCTCTCTCTCTCTCTCTCTCTCTCTCTCTCTCTCACACACACACACACACACACACACACACACACACACTTACTTCCTCTTATGGATGAAGCCTGATTCATATTTACAGCACTCTCTTTCTCTCTTTACCTTAATGCCTTTGTTTTGGGCCATTTTCAGGAAAATGGCAGCCTAATAGACTATTCCCCAGCTGTCACGCCTGGGAAATGCGAAAGGGTAGCATGATAATGTGTTCTTAATATTATTCTAATATATATTTCCCCCTTTTCTTTGATTCTTAATTTTTTGCATCACCTGGTTCACTTGTGGTTTCTTCATCTGCTCCTAACAGTCAAGCAGAAAAATACTTTTCTTGTTGAAATAATACCTATTTTTAAAAAACAGCTCCATCCTAAGCTCTGCTTCTGATAAGGTTTTTAATAGTCGTTCCTCATATCCCGTCTTTATCCGCTTTACGTACCTGCACAAGGTCTAAAGATAAACTATTTTCCAATGCACATGTCAAAAGATTCAGCTAGTGTCTATTTCAGCGGCCTGCACTAGCAAAGTGCTGTCAATCACTAAGGACTAATAGCTGTCACCAATCGTCCTTTAGCCAATCCTTACTTACTCTAAGTTAAGCATTGAAGAGCAATTTGTGTTGCCACCTGTCTCCCAGGATATGGGTTCTGTTATCCTTAAAGTATTCTCTGTTGCTAAGAGCTTCTTGTTCCTGAATGTAAGTCTTTTTATTTCTCTCTCTTTCTCTCCTTCCCTGGTTAGATGTTTACAGCTCTCTCTTAATACCCTAGGGCGGGTATCCAGTTGGTATCCTCCCGCTAACAATGGGCATCAATAATCAGAATAGGGAGGAAGGCCATTTTCTTCCCTCCTTCTCTTTGCAATCTCCAACCCCACTACATTCCTCAAGGCCTTCAATCTGATTTTGAGGGATACATAGGAAGCTGTCTTAAACTGGACCAAACCGTTGGTCCATCTAGCTCAGCATTGTTGGAATTGACCGGCATTTGCTTTCCAGGTTTTCAAGCCATACCTTGAGATGCTGGGGACTGAACCTGGGACATGGTGCTGTATCACTGCGCTATGGCCCTTTTGCAGGGGAGATGCTATTTCCAAAAACCGACTCCCTTCCCAGTTCTGCTGACGGATGTCTACTATCAGCAGAGGGACACAAGTTGGATACTCCCCACTTTCCCCCTAGACATTGTCTGCTGCTAACCTGTTCAGTTTCAAGTTGGGTGGAAATTCAACAATCAATTTGCATGTGGAGTAGCTGACCTCAGGAGGCATAGCTCAATTACAGGTTCCTATTTAAAGCTGAATTTCAGATGTAAGCAAATAATAATAATAAAATGCTGCCAAGGCAAAGTTTCTGAAACTCTAGTCAAATGACCATTGATGATGTAAATCAATATGGAATTGTGTTTTAAATTAAATAAATACAATGATGATAACAGATACCACTGATAGCAGGTGCTGGATTTTGACCTGTTCCATTCCATCCCTACTTTGAAAAGCTAATCAGTGCTACTACTGATCGTCGGACCTGGGTTATGTATACATACCTGTCCAACTTTATCTGCAATCCTGTGGCTCAGTCAGATAACCAGCAGTGGTACCGAGCAGTTTTTCTTCATTTACTTCTTAAATGCATATTTAAACCTTGATTATGCACAGCTCTGTGTATGCATGGGAACCTCACTTTGCTGGTCTCTCAAAAAATATCCAGAACAAAACTTCTGGAAAGGTAAAAAAGTACCTCTCATGCTAACCATTTCTAGAAAGTCATCACCTGGCTCTTAATTTTTAGCATCCAGCAGTCCTTTCATTCCTGAATATTGCTGCTGAGTCTTGTTTTCAGCTAAAACTTAATTCTGAGCTCCAACTTTATTAGACCCTGAGATCCCTTCTCCTTTCATGGTAATTGTTTTTGAAAAGTCAGGAAAATGAAAGCTGTTAATGATAACATGATCAAGAGTTTATGAAAATGACTGGGGCATTTCTTGTTCAGATTTTTTTTAAAAAAAAACACAGAGAGAGAATGTAATTAATTTGATAACCATGTATGTGCATTATTCGCCTGCTGTTTTCAAGCCTTTGTGTGGCTCTGGAAATTGGTTTGTTTCAAAGCTGTGGGCACCAGAGCGGAGTTGCACAAGGGACGCTTGCGTTTGATCTTCTCTTAGTAACTGGAACATGAATCCATGCTAAAAGCTCTGCATCTTTGTTTCCCAGATACACAGATAAGATGTATTATAGCTGTAATTCATAATGTGGTTGTTTTGCTTTGTATATGAGTGGGCATACGACAAAGTAGAAAATTTAACTTTAGCTGAGCAGGATATGAGAGGAGAGAACGTTGTGTCAATTGGAGGAGAGAAAATGATAAACCTCTTTTTAAACAACTGCACTGGCCAATCATGCTTTTCTGAGCAATACTCTGAAGTCCTAAAGGGCTAAGACAGATCCCTGTGTCATTAAAGGACCGCCTTCTTCTCCAGCAGCCTGCCTAAATATTTAGGAGGCCCTGGTCCAAATCCACCATCTTCTGAAGTGAGATGGGTTGGAACTTTTAACATGTGGTTTCCCTCATGTGGAATCCTCTTCCAAGGGAGGCTCTTCTGGCACTGAAATGGTCACGTTTCCAGTGCCGTGACATTCATTCATATTTTGGCCCTGGCCTTCCTGTAGGCAATCCACGCTGACTTTCATCTATTGATGGTTTTTGTTTTTGTTTTTTAAAAATACTATTCTGGTTGCTTTAATTATTTTTAGCCTTTTTACTGCTTCTGATCATAGAGAAATAAAGAGGAGAAGAAGAAGAGTTTGGATTTAATACCCCAGTTTATCACTACCCGAAGCAGTCTCAAAGCAGCTAACATTCTCCTTTCCCTTCATCCCCCACAACAAATACTCTGTGAGGTGAGTGAGGCTGAGAGACTTCAAAGAAGTGTGACTAGCCCAAGGTCACCCAGCATGTGGAGGAGCGGAGACGCGAACCTGGTTCACCAGATTACGAGTCCACCACTCTTAACCACTACACCATGCTGGCGTATACTACCAACCAAATAAAAAAGGAACAGGTGTCCCACCCCTTTTCAATGGAAGTCCCAGACCTTGCACTAGAAGTAACAACTTTTGATATAAAGTTAATATAAATTTGGTATGGGGGTTGGGGGGCGGAAAAGTATGTTTTAGGGTATCATCGTAACCAGTGTAAATAAATGCCTCATTGTCCCTGATTTGGCAGAGTAGATTTCCAGTCTCCATGGCCTACATTTTGGGTGTTAAACCTAACCATTGTGCCCTTCTATGTCCCAGTGTGTGTTCATCTCACCCCTTGAGTGTATGGAAGTTTTTTGTTTTGTTTTTAGTCCTTACCACATGTCTGGATCTTCGCAACTCCACAGCAGCCACTGTGGATGTCCAGGCTAGTGCCTGAAATTCTCTGTTGTGTCTAGCCATTTTGAGGTGACCGCCCCTTGCCCCTCCAATAGGAATATAGGTTGTGATGGGACAGCCCGCCCCTCACCCCAAGGACACAGTGGACATATCACTTTCCTCGACCAATAGCTGCAAATCCTGTCATAATGAAGAGAAGAGGCCTTTCTCCTGCCACCCGTTCAACCAACGAGCTCCTCAGAAGACAGGGACACACCTTTCAGCCAGGGTATATGAGAGCTGGCTCCAGGGTGCATGGCATTCCTGGAACATTCATCTCAAGCTGTAGACTATGCCATCCTGTAACACCTCTGACCCTCCCCATAGGCCTACTCTGTTTACTAAAACACTGGAAAGTTTCAGATACTGTACTGCACCACAATATTATCAGCTAGTTCACCCTACTTGGAATCAGGTACTCTCTGAGTGCATGAATGATATGCCACCAGACAGCCCAGCTTCTAATTCTGAAAATATTGGTGCTGAAAAAATAATAATCCTCAACCAGCACACTCCATCCATCCATCCATCCATCCATTTATTTATTTCCAACATTTGTATACCCAATACAGCAATACTTCCAAATGTTGCAGTGGAAGTGTAGAAGATTAACCATAGGGATATTATTTTATAAGAAGCTTGGACATGAACAGAAATTTCAGGATCACGAAGGTGTTAAGGTCATCAGAATCAATATCACAATGCAGTCAGAACTCCTGAGCACAGCTCATCAAGCATGAATGGTGCACTTGAGTAAAATTTGGTATGTATCCCTTTGAAATACTGGAAGTGGTGTCAATATATGGTCAAACCTAGTTTCTAAAAGGCGCTCTGTTTTGCATGTGGTGCTCTTCACCCTTGACTACAGCATATACTAGATTATTATTTTTTACTAAGGAAATTCCTGTCCTGAGTAACAAAATGCAATGTCTGAAGCTTCCCTGACATAGGAAATCATCTCTAAGTAGGAAAAGGCAATGGGCTGGATGTAGCAGTTGACTTCTGACCCCAGTGCTGTTGCTGTCTCCCTGGCTCTGACACATAACATAATACCTTGTTCTAAAACCAACTATGCTGTTAGATCATCTGTTACATTCATCAGCTCCAAAGAAAAAGACATTCAAAGGGAAATACTCGAAACAGCAGAAGCAAGAATCCCTGGGAACTGTAAAAACTCAAACTCCAGAAAACTAAGGAAGTGTAAAACGTAGGAAGATCTCACAAAGCAGAGCAGCAGACAATCTTTGACTCTATTTTAGCATCAGAAAAGCACAGCCGGCAAGCCTAATGTATTTGTAGACATTTGGAGCTGGTAGTTATTTTGGGTCAGTGTGCACTGCGGAACTAACTTCTTCTTTGAGGAAAGGGTGGCAGAGATTGCAGGGTTTAGTTTCACCAGACTCTCTGTTTAGGGTGTCACAGGTAGCTTACCTCCCCTGCTCTCCTTCTGTATTAATTATAGGTGTGAGGCATACTGAGAATGCCGTGTGCTGGGAGGAGAGGCTCCTCTCTTTCCTTCCCATTAAGATCAGAACTCAAAACTCTCTGCACAGTCAGAATGCTGGGGGGTGGGGCAGAGCAGGGAATCAAACACATAACCTTTTCCATTGGCACCAATGCCCCACCTCTGCTACACCACAGGGGATGCTACTTCTACAGTTACCAATCCATAAGAGGACCTCTCCTCTTATCTCATGACAACCAAGCTTACCCAAGAATGTTTACTGAGGTATGTTTTGAAAGCCCAAGTTCCACCCACTATATTTATACTCTCCTCAAAGACACTACACCTTGCCCATCTTGGTTCAGATGCTTTTAGCATTCATATATAATAAACCAATATACTGTTTATCTCTCGGAATGTCAGCTGCATAGGGGACAGAAGGTGAGTCACCTCAATAACTAGTTTTGCCATTTTCGGAACAGAATATAAATAGCCACAGTGTAAGGAAGAAATGGCCACTCAGAGCCTTAGTGCCACTCAGAGCCTTAGCCTTTAAGGCACCACACTTCTGATTGCTATTGTTGTATTATTCAAGATACCTTAAAATACCATTCAATGTAGCATGTGAAGAAACTTTTAGAACCCATGCTGAACCTGGCATAGAGGGAGTTTGGACTACATCCTCAGTCCCAAAGGTTTTCGCTGCAGAACCCCTGCTCCACCTTTGCTATTTTGAATGAACAACACCATTCTGTCATAACACTGAGCTATTTCTGGTATCCCAAAGGCCTCCTTTAACGTCTTCTTGAGAGACTATTTCACTAGCTACAAGTATCTGCCCACTTTTTGCAATATGAATTTTGATATCAGTATTGATGGCCAGTGGAATATTGATAAAAACAACAACAGTATTTGTGGTAATATATTCATTAAGATTACTGCTATTCTGCTCAGCCAAGGTTTCCAGGCCATCTGTCTAAATCATATCCACTTCAACCATTAGCTTATTGGAGTTACGCTCTAGAATTGTGCTCAATTCATATTTCAGCCATATGCAATACTTAATTGGCTTGTCTTTCCATTGAATGCTAATAACTTGTGATATTTACCTCTTTCTTCAAAGGGCATATTAATTGTAAAAAAAATTGTCCACTCCCCCCTTCCTAACCTTTTTATAATTCCAAATCAGTGAGGTGTTTTTGGTAGGGTTGTGCACAAGCCCCCTATTCAGATTTTTGGTTTTGTTTTAGAAATCTAAATCAGATCTGGTCTGGGCCAATTCTGGACCCAATCCTCCCCGTCCCTGCCACAGCTGCATGGGTGCATTTAATAAAACACAGCAAAAAGCAATCTTGTCAACACATGATTCCATGAGGACTTTAGTGTTAGAATCTGTTTTAACCTGTCATTAGCATATCCTCATAAAAATAATTTTAACTTTTTCTGTTAGAGCCTCTATGGGAGCCTTTGGTCTCAGCGAACATGATTGTGTGTGTGTGTGTGTGTGTGTGTGTGGTGTTTCACCCAAGTGCAAGAAGACATGTGAAAATTAACAAAACACCGCAGAAGAATAATCTTAATGCAATCATACACGTTATTACATTGGCTGCACAAGCATAATAATCATACACATTATTATATTGGCTGATTTTCTTTTTATCAATGCACATAGGTAACCCAGAATGAAAAAAAAATGCAAATGAACCAAATTAGGAAATTCCAAAATTAATTGTTGAATGTATCCATGTCTCACCATAATTCAAGAAGAGAGGAATATAGGGCAGAGTGAATCAGAGACAGATAAATAAAGGACTGGAGATGGGAAATTTTCTCCTGGCATACAGCAGGGATGGGGAACATGTGGCCCTCCAAAAGTTGTTTGACTGCAACTCCCACCCCCACCCCAGCTGTGCTATGCTAGCTGGAGCTGACAGGGGTGGAGTTCAACATCTGGAGCACCACAGGCCACACATCTCTGCCCTAAGGAATAGTAGGTAAAAAGTTTTAAGGAGATAATGAGAAAAAGGTAGGCTGATTAAAAAATATAGTTTTGAGGAGGGGAGGCACACACAAATGCCAAGGAAATGCAATAATCTAGGTACACAGTAATAAATACCAAGGGCTATTGTTATCTGACATTTCTAAAAAGCAGGGTGCATTGAAGATGTCATATGGGGATAAACCTTCCTAAGATGTTTATATATCTGGGAAGTTAGTTGTAAATAAATGTCAAAGGAAGGTATTGGTTCATTTGACATTCAATGCTGCGTATTATCAAGTATACTTTTCTGAAAGATATCAGGTGAGATAATCCCTCCATAGTAATGTCATTTCACTAGACCTCTCCTTCACAGTGTCATTCTTCTCTATGATCTTCAGTGTTCTGCCTTCAACACCCTCTCTTTTACACGCATTCGCATGGTGTCATTCTGACAGCTTTGATGCATCACATATGCAGTAATTTCAGTGTGCTCCATCCAAGTGGAGAACATAACAATATATAATAATATTGGTAGATTCATAAAGGGTACCGTTTCGAAGCAAGCCTTGATTTCATTTGGATCATTCATTACTGCATCTTACAACAATATTTTATATCCCTTGTGAAAAGAAAGTCAACGTTAGCTTTACAAAAAAATTCATTCGTTTATCGCTACAGGGTTATGTTTCCAGAAATTTAAATTTATTGCAAATATATTATAATATATTCAGAAGTGGATACAATGCTGTATACTTATACATAATATCAAACAGTTTTGCACCTGTCTCCCAAGCTTCTTAGGCTGTCACACTTCTTGAAGTGACTGTGGGAGAATGTGTGTTCTCCTTCATAGAGAGCACGGGTTGCGGTGGGGGCCAGAAAAAACCACCCTTCCAGAGTGGGATGGATCTTAGATGGTTGCAGCTATGATTGGGGCCTTGGTGTTGTTGGGGAGAAACTCATGTTGCAATTTGTTGATGGACAGTCAGAGGGTTTAAAAGCCTCGGCACGCCCTGCATTATTCCTTTTTGCTGCGTGCAACGGATCGCCCGCCCTCCTCTCCCTTGTTTTAGGCCTCTGCGTTGACCTTGCTATGCCTGTCATGGGGTCGTCTGCTTTTATGGCAGGGGTCTGGTAGGAATTTTTCCAGTTGGCTGATTGGCTGGTGCCTGCTGGTTTTCGCCTACTGCATAGCAATTAGTCACAACTTGTAAGGTTGGCGGTTAGGCATTGGTTTTCGTGTTCGTCGCTGGAGGGGTAAAGATTGGCTGTGTCTGCCCCTCCAATGCTGCTGCTGAAGCTGCATGGGAATTCCGTTAAAGGAATCCAGGGGCTCGCCATGCTGTTGTCCGTGTCCCCGGTCGGGGGCCAGGGCCACGCAAGAGCCCCTGGGAGCATTTGGGGGAGAGTTGTTGGGTCTGTCCCCCGGCTCCTATTCTCTCCCCAAAGTGTTTTCCCTTTACTGACGGTCGTCAGTTCTGTCCCCAGTGGGACAGATAGTCTAAACCTATGCCTATGCAACCACTCACATATCTTGTACTTTAATAAAGTTGTGGCCAAAATTTATTCCAAAAACCAATCCAAAATTAATGTCTGAGGTGTGAGTTATTTCCTGGAGGGTGGTTCAACTTCATTGGGTCCTCTCATGAACATTCCATGAAACATGGCTGCCCTGAAGCCTGCCTGAAGAGTGCTGAAGACTGAGCATTAGAGTGTTTTTTTGTGTGTTTTTTTTAAAAGCTTTTTGTATGTTGCAACATGGGATATAAGACAGTTTTGCTTTCTCTGAAAATGGTATAATGGAAGCCTCTGCAGTGCTTTACCATGCCTTGTCCTCCACTTGTCCAAGGGAAAGGCTCATGTCCTTTGTTATTTACTGACAACTTGTATGTGTGGGCACAGCTTTTAAGTTCTTTTCATTATCCACTTTACATGTGAAGACTTTTTAACATACAACAAATAACAATTATTTTGGGGAAGTTCATTTAAGTGAAATACTGAGGACAGTTTTTTTTTTAATGAACCACAGTCCTAAAATAATAGTCATATTCTTAAACATTACTTTTGTTAAACAGGAGGTGGAAATAAACATACAAACTCAACTCCACAGGGTGGATTGGTTACCGCATTGTTTAAAATGCATTCTCTTTCTGTTATCTGTCTTTGTTAATAAGTGGTGTGGCCAGAAATCCCATCTTCAACACTGCTGACTGATAGAAATTAAATGCAATGCATCTTTTTTTAAAAAAAATGTTGGATATGTCATAATTATTTCTGAAATACACCACAGCTCATGTTTGCTGCTATCACATTATTTTAACAAAAATGATAGCAAGCATTTCATGAGTGAAGATGAAAATCTGCCTCTTCTGTCATCTCAGGAGCCATCACCCATTTGCTATTCCTTCTCGTTTTCCTATGGTGGTCCTTGGGGGGCCACCCATCAGGCTTCTGGTTGAATACTTAGATAACCCTCTCAACGGCACAATGTGCTTTTCAGAGGAAGCCCACCTAGCTGTTCACCCATTCTAAGTAGCATGACTCTCCATTCCAATTGCTAATAAGCAACAGCTGGAGAAGCTACTGCCTTCAAGCCCTGCTTCTATGCTTTCTGAAGACACCTTGTTGTCCATTCTGAGAAGCAGATTTCTGGGGCAGATTGACTTTAGATTTGATCCAGAAGGGCTCTTTGGTGTAATGTTCTATGTAAGCCCTAAGCTTTTAAAATGCTCAAACTACTGGTGGCTGGTGCTCATTGGGACAGATAGGGTAGACTGCAGGGACACGAACAGTACGTGGAGCCAGAGCCAATGACAGGCAGAGCCAACTAATGTAGCTTTTGTCCCCATCCTCCTTGCTGCTTTGTTCAACAAGGCCAACATTGAGTCGAGAGAGGAGGAAGCTGGCAGGCAGTACTTCCTGCCCTGCACTGGACTGTTTGTAAATAAGAATGTGGGAGGATGACTGAGGGCTGATTTGTGGGGCAGCACCCTGTTTGCCCTGATGGACCACAATTCAATGGTTCAACTACTTCATTTATAGAGTATTATAATCCGAGGTTTAACTTTCTATCTCATCATTATGGCAAAGGCATTCCATGCCAATGTGATGCTCTCCATATGCTGTTGGACTATAATTTCCGTTATCCCAGATAACAGGCCATGCTGTCTAGGGCTGATAGGAGCTTGAGCACAACCACATTAGGTACCCCTCTTTGCTTTAACATTTTTTCCGAAGAGAAGAAGGAAAAGGCTTTTGTATCACTGACAGGGAAGACAGATGCTGAAATGGCTTGCCCAAATAGCTTTCCTCCTGCTCTTCTGAGAACATTATTGTGCTGGTTACTCCTTTAGCAGAACTTTCAAAAGGTTGCTTTGTAATTCATTTATAATTTAACATAATGGTTTGAATTGCTGCCTATTGACAAAGTATCCTAATATCTATCCAGGTGTGGCGCACCTCCATTTTGTTTAGAAGCTCTCATGAAGTAAACAAGAGAGCACTGGTAAGTAATGTTGTGTAATGATACAATCAACACACACACAACTGGTTTAGGATATGTCTAATCATCTGAATATCTCAGAATATGAACTAGTTAATAATCCAGAACATGTTTAATTGTCTGTTTCAGATTAAGGACAATTAAGATGCTAATTAGTTATGGATAATTTAACAGTAGTTGCTACCATATGTAATGTTTCATACTGGGTCCTGTGTGGATATCGAACTGTCATAGTTCACCAGGGCATTCCGGTGTTTCATGTTTCATGCTTCTCTGAACACTAGGAAGTTCTGTGAGAACTTTTTACAGGTTCAGTTTTCTTGTCACGTGACAGTATTGGAGTTTTCTGTCTCTTTGAGAGTGGCACAACAGATGCACCTCAACCCTCCCGAAAGCTCCAATCCTGATGTTGTGGCATGGATCTATTATGAATAAGTTGCCACTACATTCTAATAGGTACCAAAATGGGGCTAGTTCTACCATACCCTTTAAGAGTCACTTGACCAAGTAGGAAGTTTGCGGTGAACAACGCTTTGATAAAAGTAATAGGATATGAAATGAGAGGGGAAGGAGGAAATTAAATATCTAATACAAAACGGCCTGTTTATCTGTCAAGGTGCCTTTCTTACCTCTCCTCATCCAGCAAGATTTGCCCTGGGGGTCCTCCCATCCTGCCTTCCTTTAAGCATGCCTCATTGCCCCCGTAACAAATTTCCCCACTAATATCCTGATCTTTCATTCTTCCCTCTATCTAATCAACAATACATTTTGTAGAATAAATGCCCAAAGAGATTGCCAAGGAAGCCCTAGTAGAAGGCATACTTTGATATATTTTTTGTTATCACATTTATGATGTATTTCAAGCCAGATGCACACCATTCCCATGAAATCTCTGTTCAGCACAGAAACATAAAATCATTTATGTGTCTGCGTAGGAAAGAGAATGTGGAATGCACTGAAAATGGCTCTTGAAAAAGAGTAGTTTTTATTTGATGGTGCTCGAGCAGCTGTGAGCACACAAATAACCCTTTGCACTTTTCCTCATTTCAGAAAGGACACTGGAGCTTCATAACAGTGCAACATACATGCTCATTGTTTTCATTCATTAGGAATGAGAATCAGCATTGAGAAATCATTTTCCTGAAGTGTGCAGACAGCTTCTTGAGTCTTTATGTGCTTTCCTATTAATCTGTAACATTTGCCATTTTACCATGACTGGTCTGTGAAATCTGTCATTTTTCCTAATTGATTTACTGTATACAGCACTCATCACTTATTTAGCAGTACACTAACAATATGCCAGGTCTAGTCACTTATTGCATATATAAATGGTGAGCCAAGGAGATGTATGATTTTGTACTTCTGCTTATTTTGGACATGTCTTATTTACTCTAGGCCTAAGGGTTTCAATGGGCTGAGCCAGGTGGGGTGGTCAAGTTTGGTTCATTAATTTCAATTAAACTCCTGCGCTTAGAACTGCAACTTTACAGGGATGTGCTGGAGTTTGTGCTTTTTTATGGTGCTGATTTCTGTCTTTAGGCAGCTTTTAAATTGTGGCATTCTGCCCTGAACATTTGGGACTGGATAGAAGAAGAATAAAAACCCAATCCTTTTCTCCCCACGCAGCTGAAGATAGACAGAAAGAAACCTAAAAGGTTCTGTGAGTTCCAATAAGACGACAGCTAAAAATACCCTGCCAGTTTTGTTTTACGACACCTGAAAGACTTGCAGACCTAGAGGGAATTGAGTAAAAGCTCATTGCTATGCCTTTCCTTCCTCTGGGTCTGCTCCATCCAGAATGCTATGCAGCGCCTTGTAAAATCTCTCTCTCTCTCTGTTTGTGTGTGTGTGTGTTCCAGTTGTCAGTAGCATTTATAAACAGGACGTTTTTCTGGGCCTTACTCTCTTCTGTATGCACTCAGCAGCAGTATAGCTTTCCTCATCTCATCTCAATGTTCGAGAATAAAGTTAAGCTAGTTGTCCACTTCACACACAAAACAGAGGTGGTCTGTTACTTAGAATGCAGAGTCCAAGGAATATACAGTACTGCCTCTCTGGTAATTCTAATGTGGGTCAAACTTGGCTGAGTGGGTTAAAACCTCCCCCCCCTTTTGTTTGCACATCAAGGAGAGAGGAGGACTGTGAAATCCCACAGTGCGTTGCTGTATACAGACTAGAGGGGTTAAGAAAAAATAAGCCCTAAAGAGTTGGGTACTGGAGCAAAATCGGTTTCCCTGTAACAAAAGCTGTTTGCTAAAACTCAAGCTGATGCTGTACTTATCAAAGCAATTGTACAATACCCCAAAGAGCAGATAGGCGGAAGAATAATCTCCCTTTGGAGTGTTTTTATGCCCACCTTGTAGCTCACTATTCTAGAATTAATTGTTTGCTTTTTCAGTATTATATTTCACCTTCTGGTGATGCTGTCTGTCTGTCTGTGAACATACTGAGCCACTATTGTGCTGGCTTCACATTTTTCAGTATGCATTTAAGACTTTGAAGACTGCTAAGGAAATGCAGTTGACAAAATTTGCTACATCTAGGGACAGGCATTATCTTTGCTTCGAAAGTTTCTCTTAGAACGATGCAGGAGCTAAACGGAATTTGAGGAGAAACCGTCAGGCAAATACTCCCAGTATGAATTTGCTTATATTTCAAATTGAATTTTGAGGTATTACAAGTCTTGGAAACATAATTACTGCATACTAGTAAATCATCATGAAAAAAAAGGAATATTGATACCAAGGGGGTACAGGAATTCAGAATCCGATTTCTTACTTGATAATTTTTGGCTTTTATTGGTGGTGAGGGAAAATAAGACAGCCCTAAACTTGAGAGGGTGAAATGAGGAGAGCGCAAAATAATGAGGGTGAAATAATGAGCGCAAAATAATGAGGGTGAAAGAGGAGAGCGCAAAATATGGTCTGAAGCTCAACATCAAAAAAACTAAGATCATAGCCACTGGTCCCATCACCTCCTGGCAAATAGAAGGGGAAGAAATGGAGGCAGTGAGAGATTTCACTTTCTTGGGTTCCATGATCACTGCAGATGGTGACAGCAGTCACGAAATTAGAAGACGCCTGCTTCTTGGGAGAAAAGCAATGACAAACCTAGACAGCATCTTAAAAAACAAAGACATCACCTTGCCGACAAAGGTCCGTATAGTTAAAGCTATGGTTTTCCCAGTAGTAATGTACGGAAGTGAGAGCTGGACCATCAAGAAGGCTGATCGCCGAAGAATTGATGCTTTTGAATTATGGTGCTGGAGGAGACTCTTGAGAGTCCCATGGACTGCAAGAAGATCAAACCTATCCATCCTCAAAGAAATCCGCCCTGAGTGCTCACTAGAAGGACAGATCCTGAAGTTGAGGCTCCAGTACTTTGGCCACCTCATGAGAAGCGAAGACTCCCTGGAAAAGACCCTGATGTTGGGAAAGATGGAGGGCACAAGGAGAAGGGGACGACAGAGGATGAGATGGTTGGACAGTGTTCTCGAAGCTACTAACATGAGTTTGGCCAAACTGCGAGAGGCAGTGAAGGATAGGCGTGCCTGGCGTGCTCTGGTCCATGGGGTCACGAAGAGTCGGACACGACTGAATGACTGAACAACAACAACAAACTTGAGAGCGTTCGGGTTACTGTTGGCCGTGGTAGTAGTGACTGTACTTTTCTGAATATTATTTTTGCTTTTCTAGCTGTTCACCACCTAGTACCACCATTTTTCTCACCATATAGCCAGTCCTGTGGATAAACCTTTGTTCAAGCCAGTGCCTTCTGGCTTGTCTTCTGGCTAATGCCTTTTAATTAATTTATCTGCCTCAAACCTGCTAATTCTGCCTTCAGTCACTGGGAGAAGTGAAGTTACATGATCTTGGCCACATGGATTTATAACAGCCAGGGGTGGGGAAATCATTTTTCTTCATCTTCAGAGGCCACATAATGCCAGAGCAATTATGCTAGTGGAGATCATGCTGGGGGGGGGGGAGAGGACCTGAGGCCAAAGTAAGAGAGGCAGCTCCCTTCTCCCTCCCCCTCTTTTTTCAACCACCCCTCTCCCTCCCACTTTCATGAAATTAAGCCCTAGAGTCACTTCTGGTTCTCAGGATACAGATTCCCCAGCAATAATCTGGGCATCTAAGCATATTTTGCTTAGAACACAAAGCAGAGAAGGGTAAAAAGATATATTAAAATTTTCAGCATTTCACAGAGTTTGGGCAAAGTCACCCGTCCGCAGTGGAGCATTATAATCTGTTTTCATGACAAGGAATTGACACACAAGTGCTTTCTCGTGATCATTGTTTCGTCTATGCCGTTACTTGGCTTTTCTGCATCTGACCTTGAGTGGAATATTTTGTTGTTTTGTTTCCCTTGGAGGTAGGTTGCAAGCAAACATCATGAAGATACAGTTCGGGTCGTTGTTACTTTATTTATTTATTTCCTTGTCAAATATATTCGTAATACATCTTATTTTATATTACACCAGAGACAAAGAAAAGTCTGCATCCGTGTGATTACAACTGATATTTTAGTCTGTTGTTGACAGGAAGTATTAGCCTGGCCAAACCCACTGCCTCTGATTATCTCTTACTAGTAGAATGATAAAGAAGATTTATAAAGACAGCTTGCAGAACAATGTGAAGCTACAAGGCTGCAGAAAGGTTACCTTTAGAAATATGTTCAACCGATATAGTTTTATTTTTTTGGTTTTTTCTTTAAAAAAATGGGGGCATTCTTTAAAAACATTTATTCATCAAAGGAAGGGAAACAATTCACCACAATATAGGAATGCCTGCTTTTGTTTAACTTTTGGGTGGTTTTGCCGAAACCAAACAAGAATAAATAGAATATAAGTTTTCAGAGTCAAAATGCTGTTTAGCTTTATGTTTCACCCATTGTAGCAAAACAAAGAAGAAGAAACACTGGAAAAATCTCCGATCCACTAATTACTAAATCGCAGGGGTCAGTTTCCCCCATTAACAGTAATTGGACCCCAATACACTATCTGAGGAAAGTGTTATTATGTTGTAATGTTTATAAAAGGGTTGAATCTGAAAGCCCTTTCACACCTTTTGGAAGTGTGCCATTATCCCCGTGTCAGCTGAAGTGATTATAAAATGTTGTTTTCACCATAAGATGCCAGTGTGTGTGTGTGTGTGTGTTTAATGTAACCCATTAATAAAACCAAAACAACAACAACAACCCCACATTAAAAAAACAACAACAAATGTCCACATCAAAACTTCACAATCTTCTTTGGTAGGGAAATCACTACTGTTCCTTTCGTAACTTTGAACAGGCACAGCGTAACCAAAGAAAAAGAGAAAAAGTCCAACACAAAACCCCTGGATCAATTGGTCTGTAATGTGAAAAGCTTTATTTGCTCCAGAGGGGCTACTTTGCTTGCAAATTTCATAAACTTCTGACAAAAGATAAAAAGGCATTTAAAAATAAATCCCACAATAAAGCATAGAATTAAGCGTCAACCCTCCCACCGCCTCCAATGGGTTTGGCATCCTACCAAATCAGACCACCTCAGACTGAGCCAGGCTGTTTTCCAGAGTGCCAAACTGGGATCTGAGCAGACTCTTATTTATCATTTATTTTATTTACAGGATTTGCACCCTGCCCTTCATCCAGAAAGGCTCTCTGAGTGGCTTACACAGAGTCAAAACAATACTCTCAGGCTTACAGTGTATATAGAAGAATGACACAAAAGGGAAAGGGGACAAGAAGAGAAGAGGAAAATCAAAACTTGTGCCAGCTGGTCATTATAGAAATTGGTGCCCAATTCAGGAAGTGCCTGATGGGAGGCTGGGCCTCCAGCAAAGCTGAGAAAAAATGGGCCTCCCTTCCAACCTCTGCTGTTGTGGAAGTCTGATGGAGTTGCCCCCAAATGACCGTTGAAGGAGAGCAAGCCTGGTGGGGCTGGCTTGTGACAGCAGAGCTGACAGAGTGAGTCCTGCTTCTCACCCTTGAGAAGTGTGTGCTCCCCTAGTTCTCTCGTAATTTAGTAAATGCCCTGCCTTGATTTTCTTATGTGGTTTGTCATTCTGAACAATTAAGGCTACAATTCCTTGATTTGGATACAGACATACCTTGGTTCTTGAACGGATTCCGTTCTGGAAGTCTGTTTGACTTCCAAAACTTTTGCAAACCAAGGCAATTGGCTGATGGCCCTGGAAACAATGCCGACAGCCAAAACGGATTTTCGGTTTCCAAAAAATGTTAGCAAACCAGAACACTTGCTTTGCTGCATTCGGGAGCCAAAACGTCCAAGTATCAAGGCATTGGACAACTAAGGCACAACTGTAATTCATATGGCCATCAAGACCTTAGGTTTTAAGCATGCCTTTTCCATGATTTTAGTTTAACCTTGAATTGTCCAAAGGCATTGGTTCTGAAACTACTGAGCAACACTGCCTTCTGTACAAATACCATGGGCAAGTTGCACATGGATTTCTGCTCCTGCAATGCCCCTAGGAATTCTTATTACTTTGATACATGCATTTTGTCAGCACATGTTTGTAGCTCCTTATGCTTGTGACTAGTCGAAGGAAAAAAAAACCCATTTAATCACTTACATAGTGGCTTGGAGGCTGTCATAAAACACCGAGATTTAGAGTGACAGGTGATTATTTAAGGGTGAAAATAACTTGCCGTTATTTGCCTCAACTAAAAATAATTGCCCGTTTCTGAATTTGGAGATCTGTCTTTAAAGCAGTCTTATTTAAAATGGAAATAATATAGTTTAACTATTGGAATGTCATTTTAATTTCCCTGAAACTCATTAGCTGATTTATTGTCAAAGCATCAAATGTAGTTGGATCACCCTCCTCCCTTTTCTCATTTGCAAAGTAGCATTGCAACTACTTATTCCTCTCTTTCGTGATAGGATATGGCACCTCTGATTATGATGTGTCATTTTCAAAGGACACATAAATGATTCAAAGTTTATATCCATGTGCTGCAAAGCTGTCAGATGTGCACAAAACACAATGTACAAAGGCACTTTCCTCCAAAACAGAGAACAAGACAGAGGAAGAGGACAGCCACAAAGATGTTTGATGGATGAAGTGAGTCTCTCCTTTCATTCTGTTCTGATGCTAATGTGGCTGTGAAGGTTGTATGTCCAGGTGACTCTTCTTGCTCATTGCATAATGCAGCTAATGATCAGCATTTGTAACATTAATATAATCTTTCTGCTTCATAATGTACTGCAACACGTGTACCTGGTTCGCTGAATGATTTATATCCTATGTAGTAATACATTTCCTAGGGTAATAGAGGAAATTGATTATCTTGCACAGAGGTTTCCTGACATGATGCATTCTGTGTTCATCACAAATATAATTAGCTTACATGGCATCGTATTTCATTAACTCAAGACTCTTTGATTTTGTTGATAATTGATAAGTGCCCTTTCATTAATTAAAATCAGGCATCTCAATCTTTGTAAAAATTCAAAAGCTTCCTTGTTATCATGTTTATATATATAATTAAAATGTTGATATATGTCTCTCTCTAATTGGGATCATTCTGTATTCTGTTGATCTTCAATTAATAGCATGAATATCCTGTAATACTTGTCCAGATATATAAGGCGTTATAATGGATGGATAGATAGACAGACAGACAGATCTATAACATAACAGAATATGATGTATCATAAACAGACTACAGACGTTTTATACACGCATGGTCCAAGATTCTGCGTACACAATAACTTTGTCTTTAGCACTGTAGATATGCACATAAATAAGACCCTATACCCAACTCATTGACAAAATTGATGCTCCTGTATCCCGACCATGGTTCGACAAAGATTGCATCAAGGCAAAAGATGCTCTTATGTCGGCATACTCAAACTTTAAAGCTAACGAATCAGCAACACCAAATATGGACCTAGCACAAATTTACAAGCTCAAAAAATGCTACAAAAGTACAGTATTCTAAAACAGAAAAAGAAGGAGGCTATGATGGACTCATGGGCCCATCTTATCCAAGCCACCAAGCTTAAAAATTCAACACTATTCTGGCAAATTTCATCTAACAGTAAGAGCAGACCTCTAACGTCAGAACTATGTATTTCGCCTGATAGATGGGATCACCACTTAAGGCAAATGCATGCAGACCCAGATTGTGTAGAGATCTTTGATGTGCCAAATATGAATGATTTTCCAAGTTGGAACCCAGTTACTATGTCAGACATAGAATCTCTACTGTCTAGATTCCGGGTTGGGAAGGCGCCCAGTGAGGATTCAATACCACTTGAGCTGATTAAGGAAAACAAAGAATGTTGGTGTCTTGTATTAGCATCACTATTCACGTATATCGACTGTACGGGACATATTCCAAAAGACTGGGGTTCCCATATACAAAAAAGGGAATAAGTCATAACCAGGAAATTATAGGCCTATTAGCCTACTTAACATTGTTAGCAAATTGTATGCTCTACATCTAAAAAGATAAATTACAAGACTGGCTTGAGACAGAGTCTAAAATTGGTGACGAACAGGCTGGATTCCAAAAAGGGCGAGCAACCACAGATCACGGACCATTGCTTAGTTTTACAACACATTATTGAAAAATATTCAGCCAACAAATCCTCCGCCCTTTATGCGGCTTTTATAGACTTAAAAACTGCTTTCGACTCCATTTCAAGAATTAAGCTCTGGCAGAAGATGGAATCCTCATCTTTTTCCTTTTCATTGCTATACACGAACACTAGCCTTATGGTTCGCTGTTCCCATCAGGGCCATCTGTCCCACTGGATACATACCCAGCGGGGTGTTAAGCAGGGATGTGTACTAGCCCCCCTACTGTTCAACTATTATATAAATGACATCATATTGAAATTAACGAGATCAGAATTCCATCCACCCAAATTGGCAGATAAGACAATTTCTATTCTCCTATATGCGGACGATGTTCTGATTCTATCCAGGATCCCAGTCGGGCTACGACGGGCATTACGGTCTTTAGCGGAATACTGCCATCAGTTCCGTCTTATTATAAATTATCAAAAGACAAAAGTAATGACTTTTGCCTAAGATATGTCCATGGAGCATAAATGGCCGGAAAATTGAGCAAGTTCATTGCTTAAAATACCTAGGCATAGTATTTCATGACAAAGGGCTAAAGAAAGCCCACATAACACATGTAGTGGCAGCAGCCCACAAGTCCTCTGTAGCAATTTTAAGTTTCCTTGGGTCAAAGGGGGGACATTATATGCCTGTGGCCCTAAAACTCTTTGAGGCAAAGGCGATGGCTCAATTGCTCTACGGGGTCCAACTATGTGTTCCTCCACCAAATTTGACCCCACTTGAAAGGGTCCAGTCAAAGTTTATTAGAGCAGCTCTTCAAACGCCCCCCCCCCCCGCATGTCAAATGCTGCCCTGCGACTAGAAACAGGTACGATCTGCGTGGAAGCAAGAGTTTGGATACAAGCCTGCAACCTTTGGCTGAAACTACATCTGAACCCCCAGGGCTTGCCCCCCCTGGTATTAAAAGACAAACATAGATCTTCTTGGAGTAGGGCCATAGTTAATAAGGTGATAAGTATAGGTCTTCACCCAACTCTTCTTATTTCGCGTGGTTACGATTTAGCAAAGAATAGTGTCAAGCAGAGGATAACAGATATTGAGAGACAAAATGATTTAAGCAATGTTCTTTTTTTTCTGACTCCGGATAAACGGAGATATTTGTCTCTCCCAGCTAGGTATCTAACTCAGCTTGAGATACCATCTCATAGAAGAGCGTTTACCCTGGCCCGAAATCGCATTCTGCCATCCACCATTCTGCAAGGGAAGTTTAGACGGGTCCCATTGGGCGACAGACTATGCCTGTGTAAATCCGGAGAAGAAGAGACCATTGAACACGTGCTCTTATGATGCTGTTTCTGTGAGGAGGTATGAAACCATCTTATTCATACGATATTGCTCGATTTCCCAGGACGACCTGAAGATTTCTATATAAAAAGGCTTCTCTCAGACTCTAATCCTTATGTGACAGCCAAGGTGGCAAAATTCTGTGTTAACGCCATTAAGATTCGGTCCGCCCAAATTAGTGGCACCCATACTATTTTATGACAGATTTAGAGAAGAAACCAAGTTATTATTTGATGCAGTTTATTTATTTGATGTAGTGCAATTATTACCCATATATTTTTATTACATAATGATAAATCTTGTCAGATTAAATTTTTAGAATATATTTTAGATTGTATTTCTGATTGATTCTATGTTTTAAATATGTGTGTGCTGGTCGTTGACCGTAATAAAATTTATTGTAAGACCCTATCTAATAGCAGACTTAGGTGGCAACTGTTTCCAGAATTATAGCCAAAATGGGGCAACTGAGAAACAACGCTTGTTTGAAGGAGCCGAGATTTATAGAAATAAAAAACCCCTAAGGAATCACACCTCAAAAAGATCAGCCTAATGAAGACTGAGCATGCTCAGCAGCCACAAACTGTAGAATGACAGCTGGGAATTTATTTATTTTTTTGATGAATGGAGGAGGGAACAAGAGAAGTGGGATGTCCTGCTTACAGGGAATGGCTGGCTGGAACCCTGAATAGGAACATTTTCCTTTGGGAGGGAGGATATAGGACAAAGTGTGTTTGCAGGTCCCACTTGTATATAGCAGTATCAGTTTGGACGCTAAATGCTACCTCCACCAATTATGTTAGTGGTTTCTGTATGCTCTGGGGTGTTCGGAGAACTAAATCAGTTTGTAAGTTAAAAGAAGTTGGAAAAGAAGTGGTGTCCTGGTTTTTACTTTTTGAAATATGGCAACCCTAATCATACCTCCACTTTTGTCAGCACTTTATCATTTCCCACTAGGAAATGAAAAGGTAGAACTATTAATATAACATTTCCCTCCTCTTCTTTCCTTGTCCTGTTCTTCCTTTGGCCCGCACCCAGAAGGAAGACTCAATAACAGGAACTGGTAAAAGGTCATACTTACTGAAGTACAACAAAGAACTTGTGCCAATTCAAAAACACACCCATGGGCAGGTTGGCTGTTCCCAAACTGTTGCACTATTCTAGCCTAGGGAAGTCCACACAAAAAAGCTAACTTGTATAAACATAGGTACCATGTGATGAACAAGGAACTGAAAGTGTCAAGCCAGTACGCATTCAGATCCACCTCCCTATGCCCATATGAATGAAGATAGTCGATCTGTATAATGTTGTTTCGAATGGGGTGTGTGCCCATTCCCATTTGCTTTCTCACACAGCTAGCCAAATCCATGTTTTCATCTTGCTTACATGACTGGATTGAGACTCCGTGACGCAGAATAGCTGATAGGATTGCAAGCAGCACTTTTTTGCTTTTGCAGTTAAGCTTGTGTCGAGAACCTGGCAAACCACAGGGCACTCAAGTTTATGAAGACTTGACAAAATAAATGAAAAATTTCCTTTTCTGTGTGCATAAATGTGGTAAGCTGAAGTATGGATGGATTTGAAATGACAGGGTGGTGGCCTATGTGACCTTGAGTGGGGGAAATCCTGGGCTGGACAGACAAGAAATCCCAAAAGCCTGCAATTCATTGTGTAGAGCCTGTTAAGAAAACAAACAGGATGTTAAGTCTGTGGCTCAATAAAGATATAAATCAAGAGAGTAGCTCTGCTGCTTTATGAGCCTGATAGCATCCCACTCATCCTAGATCTATTGCAAGGGATAGGAGCTGATTTTCTTTAGTGATCCTTTCAATATCGTGTGCTATTTCTCTCTTCTTCTTTTGTCACAAACAAGCAAATAAAGAGATTGATAGACATTTGAAAAGCTTGAAGCAGGAGGACGGGTGGCAAAAACCTGACTAGCTGAGAAACTGAGGCGCTTGCATATCTTTCTTGATGAAAACTGCTGAATAATGGGGATCAGTCAGTATGCGTCGAGGGGTGTGTGTATCATTTAATATGGAGGGGAATCAATGTTTGCTGGACGAGTCTATCCAGAATCAGACCATGGCTCTATCTAGCCCTGGCTCTGGGTGCTGCCAACTCTCCAGAACCTTAGGCTGGGGCATTTTCCAGTCCTAGTAACCTTTGGCTTAGATGCGTTGGGAATTTACATTTCAGTCTTAGGCATTCAAAGCACAATCTCTATAACTGAACGAACACCTCTCCCAGATGCACTATATTGGATATATTGCTACATTACTAGTCTCAGACTATGGATCGATACAGTCCAGTATTGGGTACTCTGAATGGGCAGCAGCTGTCCATCACCTTCCCAGGAGTAGGTCTTCTGAGTCCTTGAGCTCCAGAAATTACAGGGGAGTAAACCTTAGGTTTTCTACATACGAAACTCTACTACTGTTCAGCAATCTCCCAGGTGCATACTTCTCCTGTCAGTTCAGCTGTGAACAAATAAGTCACACTGATTTCAACAGAATGTCTCCATGAATTACTAGGATGTAGGATTTCAGGCATTTTCTTCCCATGCAAAAGATATTTAGTGCACCGAAACACCATTGGGCATAGTGAATGAGTTTCACAAAACTATCTGGAGTAGAAGATGGTCAGCTGGAGCAAATTTTAAATCTAGGTTTGCCCACTTCCTTACAAGCCCTGCTTATGTACCTTTAACAGCATCCTGGTCTAAAGAAGTAGCACAGATAGGAAAGCTTAATACAGGCACGTATTTGAAGATGTTGCCTTTTCTGTCAAGTATCACTTACTTCCGTACCCTGTGGATGTTTAATTCATCGTCTTTTGTTTCCGTGCTTTCATTTTGATCCACGCTGCCATAACGGCACAAATAGATGCCTCCCAAATATCCCAGTGCACAGCATGTATGCATGATTGAAAATTCCAGACCCTCTCTTTTGTGTTTGTTTCATTGCTGAGGGGATTAAGCAGCCGAAGAATACATTACATGGGCAGGAGAGCATCCAAATCGGGAACAACAAATGGAGAGCCGAGGCAAGAAAGAGCAGCAGTTTGTAATCTTTCAGGCTTCACTGAAGTCTAATCCTGGTTCTGGGCTCACTTGACTGACCTCACAGTATGCTCTTCATCTGAACAGTGGTGTACATTCGTTCTCGCATCGCCGCATCTCGACTCCTTGATCCACCTTGTTGTTAAACTGACTCTGGTTCTGGCTTAAGTAAAATGCTGAAACTTCTCTCGCTATCCCTGCACCTAGTGTTTGAAGGCATCAGAGTTTGTTCTTGCAATCATAACTCCTCTCATCTCTAGGGAGGCAGCAGCAGAACCATAACTCCTCTCATCTCTAGGGAGGCAGCAGCAGATGGCATGCAGGCACCTCGGCAGAGCCAATCAGCTCCCCCCCCTCTAACTCCCCAGTGCTGCCCCACCGCACCACCTGCTCTGGACACCCCAAATATTTGTGATTCACTGCTCCAAAACAAAACGTACCTATCTGATTACTGTTTCAGACAGGCAGCAGTACTGAGAATGTTGTTGCTTAAATTTGTATACCGCCCTATACCTGCAGGTCTCGGGAAACTTACAACATAAAATCGCAAGATAAAAACGAAAACAAAAACTACCCAGATTGTCAGATATGTGAAAGATAATGGGCGTGCAAGCTGGATGCGCAGCTAAGCCAACTGAATGCCAATGACAGGGGCTGCCAACCTTTTTTGGAAAAGTGGGTGAAATTTGAAATTGTGAAAAGGGATTGTGGGTGACTGTCACAAGCAGTTGCTGTGGGGGCATGGCGTAACACAAAATGGTGGCCGGGGGGGGGGGTATGGCATTTGGCTGCCATATCTGAAAGAGCACGAACAGAGGCAGCACAAAATGTCCCCCCCACCACCACCACCACCAATGGGAGGAAAGGCAGCTAGATCAACCACCACAACACTCACTCGTTGTGGTGGTCTTTGCATCTTTCCTCTGCTCAGAACAGATGGGAGAGGAGGCATCCAATCCTGACCTCCAGTGAAATGTGGGCATGTTTGAATGGGGATGGGGATGTTCAGTGTAGAAGAGGCCGAGCTTGTGTAAACAGCATACCCTACAACATTTATCCGATGCAAAAAGGGTGTCCCATTCCATAATGATAACTTTACTATTTATACCCCACACACCTTATTGGGTTGCCCTGGACACTCTGGGAAGTTTCCAGCATGTATAAAAACATCATAATACATTGAACATTTTCTTTAAAAAAATATATTTATACAGGATTGCCTTCAGACAGCTTGGGGGGTTGGATAACTCCACACCCTCCAACATTTCTTCAATGAAAATAGGGACAACGTAAGGAGAAGCAGGACATTCTGGGATCAAATCAGAAACTGGGACGGCTTCCCTAAGTCAGGGGTGCCCATGGAAAATAGGGACACTTGAAGGGGTCTGAAACTGAGCAGGAAGAGCAAACAGGGTATTGAGGGTTTTTGAGGAGATATTTACTTACAACCTCCACATGTTGCAAAAGAGGCACTGGTAAGCACATTGGCGTTCTTGGGCACTATGTTGGTGATCTCTGGTCTTAAGTTTTTGAGTAAGGAACATGATGTCCTATTAAGTTAGATACAGAGATCGCATGATGGTCAACAATGGTGCAGTTTTGTGTTGCCAATGCATTTGCTTTTGTGGGACAAATGTCCTGAACCTGTGGTGCTAGCATGTAGGAACAACCCACGGTAACAAAGGGATGAGTTTCACACATTGCCTCATCTTGCACACGAGCTAACACACTAACTGTGTGCTTGCAGATCTCAGAACAAGAAACACAACTCTGAGAATCACATAGCAGTCCTGTGGAGTCTCCTGTCTCTAGTATGTTAAAATATTTAGTAAAACTGTTTGAATGAATCAGGGATATGAGATCAAATACAGAACATGAGGATTCTTTTTTTTCCTTTCAAAGGGAAGGTTTGAAGGGAGAAGAGAATATACTGAAACTAGAGATTACTGTAAAGGACCTGTGTGCCTGTGTGAAACGAGGCAGAGATAGAGAGGCGCTAGAGCAACATATTAATTAAAGTAGACATCACAAGCAAAACTCAGATGATTCCTGAATCTTTTGAATTTTCTCCCTTTTAAGGGAATAATTACTGTCGTTGCATAAAGACTCCAGTCTGTAGGCTATAGAAGTACTGTAAATTAATAATAGCGCTTTAATTAGATATACCCAACACAGAGTGTCCAGTACTAAATTCAAAAATTATTGCAGATCCAAGAAGAGGATATTTGGTTGTCTGATGGAAGAAAGGGAAAGATGGGTGATAAATTTTAATTCAGTTCCTATTTAAAGGTGAAGCTACTTAATTTGCACTTTCTGAAACAATATGAGAATCAATACAGCTATCCTTCGAAGTTCACACTTCTCCAAATGCAACACTTGAAATGCATTATATTTGGGGATATTGCTTTGCAAAAATGTGTATAAAAGGCAAAATTGCATACAAACTCATGTATATTAGGAGAAATTCAGACTAAAATGACGGTGAATTTTAATAAGGACTTGTTTTTAAAAATTGGAAACGGATGTGGCAATGTGGAGAACTGAAGTTAAGGTAAGAAAAATGACAAACTGAGGGCAAACAAAATTTGACAGATTTGCCATTCCCTAGACATGAGGCAGGAATTCTCCTTTTAGAATTCCTTCCATAGGGAAGTCAAACAGGCTAATACAATCATTGCCTTCTGCAAACAATTGGACATGTTTCTATCCCAGCAAGTGTGGGGAGTTGTTGTTAACCAGGCGGGTAATTTTATGTTACTTCTACAATGCAATATGCAGTTTTATATTTATATTTTATTCATTTATATAAAAGATATTTATATATTGCTGTATCATAAAAACATACCACAGCCTTTTACAACAATATAAAAAAACATAAAACCAAACAGTAGCATCGTAAAAAGTTTTTAAAAGGTCAAAAGCAAAAATAAATTAAAAACAAACATCAGTAGACCATTCCCTACCACAAATTATGCAGTTGGTTTTCCTGCACTTGGGGAAATCGTGGGGGTCAGCACACTCAAGAGTGCAATGGGTGAGTCCCACCTTCATGATCATAGTGTCTCCTCTGCCAGGTAAGAATTTTTTTATTATTATTATTATTATTATTATTATTATTATTATTATTATTGACGCAGTTTTGCAGCCACCCTGAGGGCAAAATGCCATGGGGAAGGGGTGTAAAAAAGAAAATAAGTAACTATATACGTTGCTGCATAGATAATATTATCTGAAATGTATGAGCAGCAGAAAGGATACCTGTAGGCTATTTTGATAGGTCTGAACAGTCGGTTCCAGAGAGTAGGCCAAAGAAGTGATGATTGAGTCCAGAATGGGTAAGAGAAGAGTATAACTCTGCAGATATGTGGGGATAGGAGAGGAATTAGTTTGGTCCACTTTTACAACAGACTGATGGGGGGAAATTCATTCCGTCTGCTTTTCACAGTGAACCGATGCTCTTGAATTTCTTGCAGATCAGAACACAACTGCCAGATTATGCAGTCCTCTAGATTTCAGTG
This sequence comes from Lacerta agilis, assembly GCF_009819535.1. Classification (NCBI taxonomy): domain Eukaryota; kingdom Metazoa; phylum Chordata; class Lepidosauria; order Squamata; family Lacertidae; genus Lacerta; species Lacerta agilis. Next base: position 21,515,466 of record NC_046314.1, read on the forward strand.
TGCAAAATGTGTGTACAGAGCCAAACATTTTATGTATAAAATGTGCACTTTAAAGTGTGTATCTTATATAAAAAATGTGTGCAAAATTTAACACAGATTCTAATGGCAATTAACTTTTCAGTATCTATATTATCTCACATGTCAGAATATTATCTAGATTCTAACAAAATGATGTTACCAAAAATGTTATTCTCGTTTCTAACTCTACCTATCTGAACTGCAGCAAAGACTCTAAAGAAATGGCAAACAATGATTACAACCTTCATTATTCAGTGCAAGAGACCTAGACAGTGATGGACTGTATTGTATCAACATTCCCAGAGAGTGGTTATAGGTCTACCACATTTGCAAAGACACCATGATGTGGGCCATATGCAAAATGTCATTAGTGTGATAAACTATGTAAAAGAGAAGATTTGGATACAGTTGGAATAACAAACCTATTTGCAAAAGCAGAATTAAGGATATGGCGACCAGGGCTATCAAAATTAACACCACCTATATCACCATTGATACTCTTCGCATTGCACCCCTCCTTCTAAGCACCTGTTAGAAAATTGGCTGATACAAAATGGAGAGAGAGAAAAGGCTTGTACAGATTGATACACTCTTATGAAAATGATATTTCTCTTGCAGGAGGGCAAATTTTGGAAAGAAAGGAGGGAATCTATCTATGAACACAAGGAACTTAGCACTTTTATTCTGGTAATGGCACAATTACTGATAGCAAAAGACTGGAAAGGCCACATCGCACAATGGAAACAGAAAGTATGGACAGTTGTTTTATCTGAGAAACTAACTAAGGGAGCACATTCCCTGAATGACCATAGAACCATAACATGGAATTGTAGTGTTGGAAGGGATCTCACGGGTCATCTAGTCCAACCCTCTGCAATGCAGGAAACTCTTGCCCAATGTGGGGCTTGAACCCATGACCCTGAGATTAAGAGTCTTGTGCTATTATCTGATATGGGTATTTTGTTGAAATGCGGAACCATTTTACAAAATACTCCAATGAACACCCTGATGACTGGCACCCACCTCTGTTCTGGAGGAGTGGGTGGGAGTGGGGAAATGAACTGTTTTGATAATTCCAGTTACAGGTAGATAGTCAAAATAATAATAATAATAAAAAAATCCTTCCAGTAGCACCTTAGAGACCAACTAAGTTTGTTCTTGGTATGAGCTTTCATGTGCATGCACACTTCTTCAGACAGACTGAAACAGAAGTTACCAGACCCTTATATATAGTGAGAGAGTGGGGAGGGGTATTACTCAGAAGGGTGGTGGGAATGGTGTGGAAAACCTGTTGAAGGCTGTTAACGACTGCAATTGGTCTTACAGGAAAAAGCAAGGGGTGAGATGGCTAACGAAAGCTTTGTCATGTATAATGAGATAAGAATCCAATGTCTTTGTTCAGACCAGGTCTCTCCATGGTTTTAAGTTTGGTAATGAGTTGCAATTCAGCAACTTCTCTTTTTGTTTGCCTATATTCTTTTTCTTTATATATATAGTATTAAAATAGATCCTAACATCTAACTGTGTGTTTTAATAAATCTATGCAGCCCACCTAAAAGACTTGTAAAGTTATCTCTGCCTTAGCAGGAAGAAGAAGAAGAAGAAGAAGAAGAAGAGGAAGAAGAAGAAGAAGAAGAAGAAGAAGGAACGCCCTTCTGTTCTTGAAAATTGGCAGCATTCAGGTTGTTGTGGTGACCCTTTTCTGGAACAGGCCACATTTCAGTATGCTTATGATATATAAAAACATGAAGCATTTTCAACTGTGGTATAGGAACATAGGAAGCTAGCTGTGTCAGGCGCTCCTCCACATGCAGCTGCTGGGTGACCTTGGGCTAGTCACACTTCTCTGAAGTCTCTCAGCCCCACTCACCTCACAGAGTGTTTGTTGTGGGGGAGGAAGGGAAAGGAGAATGTTAGCCGCTTTGAGACTCCTTCGGGTAGTGAAAAGCGGGATATCAAATCCAAACTCCTCTTCTTCTTCTTCTTCTTCTTCTTCTTCTTCTTCTTCTTCTTCTTCTCCCATCTAATTCAGTATTGTCTACACTGGTCTAGGACCAGGGAAACTGAGTTTCATCATATTTTCCTTCTCATCCACGAAACACATTGGGTGACCTTGGGACAGACATTATCTCTCAGCTTTAGCTCCCTTGCAGAGATGCTGTGAAGAGAACATGTTGCGAAAGATGAAATATTCAGTGTCCCAAGTCCCTTGGAGGAGGAATGCTGGGATTTATAATAACAAACTTCAATAATTTCTCTTTGTAAAGTGACACGTTTGACTTGAAAAGCCGGTGCTTCCCTTGTTATCTCAGTTATAATGAAGGAAAATGTTTGCGATTCTTTCAAAACCATTGGCGTTTCACATATGCAAATCAGGTAGGTATATAAATGTTGAGTAACCTCTCTGCCTCTTCCAGCTGAGCAGTAAAGTGAACTATGCTTAGCAAAGAATGTTGGAGTGGAAAAACCTCCTAACCCATCAATTAAGGAGTAACTGCTCTCCAGAGCTAAAATAAAAGGCATTGAAAATGTATGAAGATATTAAATGAACCTCTGAAGCATACACTGCAGTCTATCACATGGTGTATATATTTATGCAGAGCAGGAATATTTGGATAAGAATAATACAGTGTGAAAATCCCTGGTCAATTTATTTTATTTTATTTTTTATGAAAAATATTTTAACCACTAGACTGAAAAATCATTGGAAAAAGTTTAAACTTAAGGGATAGTTGATGGCAATTTAGCATACTAAAGCAGTGAGGAAAATGTTCTTTTAAAAATGAGGTTTAAAATATACCTCACCAGTGATAGATTTTATTACAAATACAGTGGTACCTTGGGTTACAAACACCTTGGGTTACAAACACTTCGGCTTACAGACTCCGCTAACCCGGAAGTAGTACCTTGGGTTAAGAGCTTTGCCCCAGGATGAGAACAGAAATTGAGCGGCGGTGGCAGCGGGAGGCCCCATTAGCTAAAGTGGTACCTCAGGTTAAGAATAGTTTCAGGTTAAGAACGGACCTTCAGAATGAATTAAGTTCGTAACCAGAGGTACCACTGTACCTTAAGAGCCTGGTAAATGGGCCAACATTGTGCGTGTGATGTCACACATGAGGTCTGGACATTGGGAGGAGCCTGGGGTAGAGCTGGGTACAGTAGGAACTGGCCACTTGAAGCTGCACTCCGCACTCAGCATCCTCTGCCCCCTGATTTCTTGGGGATATTGGGTCTGGCTCCCTCCCAAAAATAGGGGGGGGATGCTTCGCTCCCATGAGTTGGTGCCCCTGCCACATAACACTTCCCTGAAGAAGTCACAACTCTCCTTAGACAGTGATGGAGGGGGCAGTGTGGAATTTAGTAAGAGCATCCTTAACTGACTCCAATAGCTGTACCTGTTCCAACTATCAGAAGGGTTTTAGAAGTCCTGCACAAAATGTAACTGGAGACCACCTATGCACTGACAGGTAGACCATGGGACGCATTGGCCAAGGGTGGACTTCAACATTGCACTCTTCTGAACAGCATTGCAGCTTCCCAGGTGGAAGGATATCACCTCTCCTTCCCCTGCACACTGTCCTGGGGGGTTCTCCTGACCCTCTGAGAGCCAATTTCAGGGTTGGGTATGTGATGGGGGATGACAGGGGTTAAGCTGCATTGCACAAGTGGAACTCCTTTGTGATGGAGCATGTTAGGTTCATCTTGCCGCGAGTAACAAGAAAATTGAGTGCCAACCTTTGATTTATTATGGAACAGGAACAACCAAGCCAAGGTGCGATCTCCCTAATGAACCCACTCCAGGTGCATGAACCTAGTAAGCTGGTATGGCAAAGGAATGATTCCAATAAAAGGTGACAGCATGCAAAATTTCAGGAAAAGAATAAGAATCATAAGGCACTTTAAGGTTAAAGAAGGTCATTTGCTATCATTTATTAACTGGAAGGAAAGGAAGGTTAGACTTTGTGTGGTAAAATAGAACTGGATAAAGCCTTTTTTTGATGCTTTAGCTGGAGGAGCATAAGCTTGAGCTAGCATATATTCCAAGGGGTGGAGAAAAAGTATTCCCCCAACCACTTATAAATTAGAAACCATGGTCAATCACTAGCCCAGCAGGACACTATTGCAGAACAACAGAGAAGAGAACCTATGGCCAGACAATGCAGGAAATAAGGGGAGAAGAACCCCAGCTATAAAAGAGTACAAAACCATAGGCCACTTCTCCAGCTATGATGTATTTATGGTGAAAATGAAATGGAAATTGATGGTGAAGATGCAAGCCTATTAGGAAAAGGGGCAGCGAAGCAGATTGCCGCTTGCTCCCTTCAGAATACTTCCACCCCACCCTTCCTTGGGGTTGCTAAGCAACAGCTTGAGAGAGAATTATTAACTGTTAGCTGAAGCTTAGGGATGCCAAGGAAGAAGTCAACCACAGCCTGGTGGAGGGACAGAAAGAGAGAGCTGGGACACTCAGATGAAACACTAAGAAAATGGAGGACTGGAAGTGGATCAACGACCAAGAATTGGAGCCCAGCAGAGTCTCGTGGGGAATTTCCTAGTACAGCCAATCTTAGGAGGAATCTAGGCACATATATAAAACACTGTGAAAATCCTTTTTAAAAATGTTTTGAAAAAGATATTGAATTTCCCTTGAGCTCACAATCACCATCTAGTGTCACATTTGAATAATGCACTTAAAACGTTATATTTGCCACTGTATAGCCAAGTCCCTGGTTTGCAAAGGAGCAACCAGGGAACTCACTTTAAGATCCTGATTGTTCCTCTGGACCCAGCATCATTGTGAGGCATTGTGTGTTTGTATGCAGAAGGGCAGATCACTGGAAGGGCAGATCCTGAAGTTGAGGCTCCAGTACTTTGGCCACCTCATGAGAAGGGAAGACTCCCTGGAAAAGACCCTGATGTTGGGAAAGATGGAGGGCGCAAGGAGAAGGGGACGACAGAGGATGAGATGGTTGGACAATGTTCTCGAAGCTACTAACATGAGTTTGGCCAAACTGCGGGAGGCAGTGAAGGATAGGCATGCCTGGCGTGCTCTGGTCCATGGGGTCACGAAGAGTCAGACACGACTGAATGACTGAACAACAACAACAACAACATGCAGAAGGGGGTGTGTGTGGCTCCCCCCCACAAAACATCTGGAGAGTATTAAGAGAAAGCAAAAGCTGAGGCATTTGATTAGAGAAATCTGAATCCTAAGATTAACATTAATATAAAAGAGTTAGGGGAGGAACAAAATACTAGTTTCAGGTTAAATAATTAACTGAAACTTTTTCTGAAGTTTGTTACCATGGATTGTATAGCATCACAGATATTAATTTTAATCATATAATCTAATCCTTATTGATTTCTCAACTGCCACAATTTGGTATAAAATATAATCACATTCTATTGAAAAATAAATAAGTACTAGCTCAAAATCACAATTAATTTCTGTGGCAAACGCTGCTATTGAAGTAACCCCTCATTTACCTCAGCCATTGATCCCTTTAAATAGAAACAGAACCATTAGCTTTGCTGGAGAGGGAGCACAGATAAGGAGAGGAGAGGACTTCAGTTCCTCCTCCAGAGTGATGAGTTTAACAGCACCCTATGCAGGTGTGGGTTGTTTACTTGGCTTCCCACCCTCAAGCATGAGATTATTCTCTTAATGGAGGAGAGATTTTATCCTGCCACTTCCAGCAACTGAGAGAAAAGAAAGAGGAGGAAACCAGAACCACACTCCACTGCAGTCATCAGTGCTCTGGATCACGGCGAATGACAGCTTCCCTCTACAGCTTTGCTTCTCATTGGGAGAAAGATGACTGGTATTTCCAGGGAAGATAGCATCCCTGAAACACTGTCAATTCTTACAGGAAGCAAAGCCCAAGGTAGCATGGGTAGAAGAAAGCATTCACTACTTCAGGCCAGGGAAAGGTCGAAAGTCCAGGCATTCTCACTCTAATGAGTATACCTGGAAGGAAACCTCCTACGGTACGAGGAGAAATTGATTGGAGTGGGCCTGAATGCATACAACAAAGTGTCAGCGCCCCAATGAAGTTTTATGAGAATGACCTTTGAGGTCAGCTTGGATAATATCACAGCCTTGTGCTATATATCTCACTGATAAATACAGCTGAAATTGCCTTGAGCGCCAACTTGCAGCTCAACTGGTTAATAATGAGAACAGAATGAACTTAACTACAGGCACATGGTGGGATTTCTAGTCTCAGTTGTCTCCCTTGACTTGTAGTTTCTAGTATGGACAAATACTTACGGGAGGCTGCAGAAATAAAACAAGCAAAATATTTTACACATGAGAACAGTTGTTTTTTAACTGAATGTCTAAGGGTTCCTCTAAACAACTTATTTATTCAGCATTTCTCCTGGTTTGCATGCACAAAGCTTATGCATAGGTTATGTGGCACCTGGTCTTTGTTGAGTATTCATTCTTATCTGTGGGGCAGATATGCTACAATCTGATTTTCTTGTGGGATGTTTGTACATATTCTTATTAATCATTTACTCATTCTGTACCTTTCGCTGCATTTCCCCATTACCTTCCTAGAAGTCAGGTTTGGGGGATTTTTTTTGGGTGGATTTGTTACACTAGGGGGGGGGGGGAGATCCCTTTAATCCACTGTAATTTCTGGTATGTGGTTGAACAATAACAGTATGAAGGAGCCCTAATAGGTTTATTTGGGACTATGCCAGTATAGTCTCTGGATAGATAGAAGTTGTGCAGAAACCTTATTTCTGGCTTTCCCCAGGAAACACCTTCAGAGACTGCTTAGATAGGTGGTTATTATGTTGTGGTTCTGCAAAGTCCCCTATTGGCAGCTCAATCCCCGCAAGAGGGTGAGCTCCCATTGCTTTCTCCCAGCTCCTGCCAACCTAGCAGTTCGAAAGCATACCAATGCAAGTAGATAATTAGGTACCACTGCGGTGGGAAGGTAAACAACATTTCTGTGTGCTCTGGTTTCTGTCAGTGTTCTGTTGTGCCAGAAGCAGTTTAGTCATGCTGGCCAAATGACATGGAAAGCTGTTTGTGGACAAACGCTGGCTCCCTGAAGCGAGATGAGTGCTGCAACTCCACAGTAGCCTTTGACTGGACTTAACTGTCCAGGGGTCCTTTACCTTTTTTTTTTTTTACCTATTGACAGCTCAGGTGCAGGTGTAGATTCAGGTAGATAAACGTTACCCTAGCTCTGTGGAAGTTTATTTTCCATCAGTGGCTATTGTAGGACCAATCCAACATCATGAGCAAGTACAAATTGCTTCCCAACATTGGAATGGGCCCTGAGCCAGTGTTTTCTTTTAGATGGGCAATATTGTTGTCATGTATTTGAATCCATGCATGTGACCTTGGGAACCGCAGCAGAAATGCCCAGCACATATTATAAATGTAAAATAAATTCGAGTGCTAATTTTATCAGACTATGATTGCTGCCTGCAATTTATTCACACAGAGTTGAGTACATTTGTTGATAAGATGGAAATGTTATATAATTTGTCCTTGCTGCATGCAATTTATGGAAGCATACCTTACAATAATCACTGTGCAGGCATTAATTAATCGAGTTCATACAAATTGTGTTCCATACCTACAATATAAATGAATTAGGTATCTCAGGACTTATCACACAATCATACAATTAGTCCCTGCTCATATTTCTGTGACAGGCAATAATTCATGTAAATCTCGACTTATTCTCTGCAGTGAATTCTGGTTACTTCCAGTAGCACCACAAATGGTGAATCTGACTTCCAGGTTTAGGTTTATGTCTATTTTTCATGTCCATATTTCAGAGTATGGGTAAACACCACTGACTTTGAAATAGCCTGGAGAAGTCCAAAATTCCCTTCATGCACCCTTTACCCTCTCTGTGTGTTCAATGATGGCAATGGGTGTTCAAAGGAGCCTAGAATTATCCATGCATCCAGTATCCTTTCTAGAACAATTAGATCCTCTCTGCAGCCCCCCCAAGGCACAATTTAATGGGTGGGATCATTATATGTAGAAGGCTTCCACATAAAAGGAGACAGATTGGATGCTTCCACAAATGGATAGCCTGATATATTGAGCCTCATAAGAACAGTTGTCCTCATTAGATCTGACACAAAGTCTCCCAACTCCTGGTTTCCCATCTGGAGTAGTCAAGTCCTCTCTGCCACCTTTCTGCCCATCTAGAAAGATATATTACTCCCACACATTCCAGCCTTTGTCATATTAAAATGTTCTCCAGTGGCATGCAAGTTGGACCTGAATCCAGAGTCTCTGATGTTCCATCACAATAGATCCTTTATATATTGACTAGAATGCCAAACTTTTTGATAGTCAATTGAGTATGGCCATGTCATTCTTTTCATAAAGGGAGCATATATGTTGTTACTAGGGAGATTCCTATATCAGGCTGACTTAAATTGAGAGGGCTGTGTCTGTTATCAGACAATATCTATGTCTGAAGAGCACTTTGTATAACTTTGCAGGGGAAGTGTGTGTGTGTGTATGTGTGTGTGTGTGCGCGCACACACACACACACACACACATTAATGCACATATTTCATAGGCACAGCCATCTCCTGCAATTTATGACTGGATATCTATTAGCTGAGAAGCTCTAAATGTTCCCTTTTTATGATGATAATAACAGGCCACCCATCTGTTGTAATAACAGAGAGAAGGAGAATTTCTAGACATTGGATTTCTCTGGGGTTTTTTAAAGGGGTCATATAATGGTAGACACATGAGTACATATTGTAAGCCAGTATATTTTCCAATGATGGTTGATCCTATATATAAATGAATATGGCAATATTGGTTTCAATTAGTTTCTCATTCATCTTATCTTAAATTCAGTTTGTTCCACTTCCACATCAGTTTGCAAATAAAAATAATGTAAACATTTCGGGGTGCATTTATTGCAATATATGCATCTTGGCAAACAAGTTTTCCCTAATGTGATACATTGTTGTACATTATTTTCAGCCATATACACAATTTTGCATCCACTTCCCACAGTATACACTTTTCTGAACACATTTTTTTGCTGGTGAAGTGCATGCTGTGTTATGGATCACATACTGGAAGTGCAGATTAGGTAGGTTGCATTGAATTAATTACTCCCCCATTCCTTCAAGTGCATATAATAACTCTGCGCTGTAAAATAAGAGGCTTGTTTCTTTTTACTCTTTCCCATCATTTCCAAAATGCCATCTTCCTTCCACCCCTATTTCCCCCCCAAGCATTCATGGGATTCAGGAGGTGCCACCCGCTCACTTGTCTTCATTAGGATTTTTATTTATGTTTGAGCTTTGTGGTGAGAATGTTGAAAATCCCTCTAGAGCATATGAAACAGAATATATACAATATTTCCCTTCTCTTGTTGATTTTGAAATAAGAAGTATACAAGCAAGCTGTGAAGAGCCAGTTGCCATCAAAGGTCTATTTCTCCAGGGATCAGCATAAGTGTTCTTTTACTAGAACAAGTTAAAGAATGATTGCAACAACACATTTGATGGAAACTAGTCTTTCAACCCCAGTGGTACCTTTTATCTCTACTGGAAATTGGATTAATTCAAGCCTTTCTTTTCCTGCTATTTATATTTCTAAGATCCTCAGCAAAGTCTTTCATCTAGAAATTCATATACCAATCTGCTTAAAATTCATGGCATAGGATCTGAATATCCATCCTGGCAGACATACTGAAAATTCTCTGTGTTTAGTTCTATTTGAATTGTTAGCAAACAAGTCTCAATATGCAGGATGTTTATAATTCAGTGAGATGATGCTAGAAAGCACAATAGGGGAAGAGCAAGAAAATATGTCTCAGCTATAAACACATTGTGTGATCACATTTCAGCCCTCAAACCATCTGAGACGACTCCTCTCGGAGTATTTCAAATGCAGGCTACATTTTCCTGGATTTGTTCAAACCCTTCATCCAACAATTTGTTGCAGGGAAGGTGATTCCAGTGCATACAAGGATCAACCCCCTTGTCTTCAAGAGACTTCCTATTCCTTTCAATAAAACTTTCCTGCATACAGTGGAACGGACTGCGTATATACATGTATTCCCCTACTTTAAATTAAGAGAACCAAATTCACTTACATATCAATTTATCTGAAGCCAAATTGAGTGTGCCCAGGCCTTTTGTGCACTTCTTGCAAAGCAGCACACCCCAAACGTCAGTGTGAGGCAGTCTGCACAAACAGCAGTGAACACCAGGATCACTATGACCACAGCAACAGCAGGCCCAGGTATAAGACACAAAGGGCGAATCCTGCTGCATGCATAGAACTCCGCTTACACTGCCATAGATAAACCCTTTCAATTTATTTAAATGCACATTGCATATTTTAAAGAATTTTTTATATAAAAAAACCCTTCAGCAATTCGTTGAAGTTGATAGGATTGAAGACAACTAAAAGAATGCATACTCAACGAATGTGCCATAGGATACGTCTCTACACATGTACAATCATGTATACAAAACAGTGTATACTTGTTTATTTATACAGGTCAGCTATTGTGTACACAGGAACACAGACTTCACACTCGCTGAACATTGCACTTGAATGACTGTATGAGCGCACAGCTCAGCTGTTTTGTACATAGGTACACAGCAGGTTTTACTGCCAATGAATGTAATGTGGGAATATCCCCTACTGTGAAATAAAGACCCTGAGATTGACCACAGGGAATGCATTGAGGAATTCTTTGAGAACTGTGTGTGGCCATTGTTGATTGAGGCCATAGGGAGGAAAAATACTTCACCAGTGAGCATGTCAGAACTTAGGCTGCATTTTTTTTGCACATCTTTTTTAAAAGTTGGACAGGTATTTTTGGTTGAGACCTAATTAGCAGTTGGGTTTTTTTTTTTAAATGAAAAGTGTTCATAAGAACTCTGGAAGCCACAAGAAGTTACTCCCTCTGAGAAGAAATGACAGCCCGCCAGCTATGTCAAAGTAAATCATCTAATTCCCCAGTCATTAAAAGGATTTTGCCAGGGTATTCATCACTTTTGAGTTGTGTGTTTGAAGAACTATGAAAGGACTTCAACCTTTGCAGATGGAAGAGACTGTAGGCATTTTGATGGTTTTCCATCCCCCCCCCCCAAAAAAATGATACCTATCCTCCATTTGGAGCAGACTAATAATTATTTCTCAGGGTCTTCTGCTGCATGCATTACATAGCCCTTCAGTAACAACAGACTGAATTTTCACGTTTCTGAACTTGGGTGGGCTGAAGTGTAATATTTATGTATCTACTGTAACAATTATGTGACTGTTGCCAATGTGTGCACAATAACTTGACATAGATTTAGGAGTAACAGTGGCTTTGGGGGAAAAACATGTGCATAAAAGCTACAGGACATTTACATAGACTACTTAAGGTTGGCTGGATTGTGGCAGTAGGCCACAGCCAAACAAGCTCACATATATTATGAAAAATTGTGCATCCTTACCCCCCCCCCAATCTACAATTTATTGGGAACAACTGCTGCTCATGCTCATATAACAATAGTCTAGCCTACTTACAGGGCTGCTGTAGAGATAAAGATAAAGATATAATGCACTCAACCTTGAGCATGTGAGAGATAAATTAGCAAGCTACTAATATTTAATGTTGTCCATAGCTCATGTAAGGAAAAATAAACACACACAAATCCAGAAAAGCACATACACACCATTTAACTGCAACATTCCACCATCCTGATTTTATAGCAAAGTAAGAAAACTGTAAAAAGTTTGCCAACCATAATGAGCCACAAAAAGCAATAAGCAAACCAACAAACCCCTAAGTGTGTACAGTTTCACAACTTTGGTGTCTAACCTACCAACTCTCAGCCAACATACCTCACAGAGCTGCTGTAAATATACAGTATATATATATATTAAAAAAACAGGGAGGGGAAGATAATGTACAACGGCTTGAGCTCCTGGGAGGAGAAGCAAGACGAACATATACAACAAACATCCAATACTCTAAGAATGAGCCATTTCCCAACTTTGAGTAAAATACACACAAAAAAACCATGTTGCCAACCTCGATAAACAAACACAGCACCCTTGTGCTAAAGTAGGCCTACAGTCTATAGGAATCTTAATTTGCTGCAGCAGTATGGTGTTAGACTGTTTTTGTAATTTAATATTAATTTTGTCCGGGTTTTTTTTGGTTTTTTTGTATGGTTACTTTACTATATCGTAATAAATAACAGCCCAGTGATGACCAACATTAGCTGTGTGGCAAATAGGAAATGGGGTGGATATTACCATATTTTCTCTGTAAGAAGGAAGAGGTACTTCCAAAGTACAGAATACCAGCACCTGGCAATTGCATTTTATAGGTGGACAGTGAATGAACAAAATAATGTGGTAACATAAGGAAGTGTTTAAACAAACATACCCCAATTCAGTGGCAGTCTATCCTCCTCCATCTTGAGCCAGCCTAGCAGCAACAACAATGAGCTTCACCTGTTTTCATTCCCCTCACCTGTTGTTCTGGGAGGCTCCACCTCCCAAGTCGCAGGTGGGAGTGGTTATCATTCCTTGCTCTGATTGCTTAGCAACAGTGATACAGTGGTAAACCACCCTTAGCAACAGCAGCTTCTTTGTATGGGCCTAGTTATTGCCTGCATGTTTTGCTTTCTAACTTACTGAATTACCTTTCTTTAAAAAAAAAAAAAAAAACCCTGAAAGCTAAGAATTTGGTCACTCTGCTGGCTCAGGGCCCAGTATCTGTGTATCACTTGTATAGTGGCTTTGGTTATGGGGGGGGGGTAGGCCTAGAGTTCCCTACCCATTGTTTATACATGATAGGGTAAACAAATACCACTTGGGCAGCCTGCAAAGTTCACAGAACTCAAATATTTCAGGATGATTTTGTGCATACAGTTTTTCAAAATGCAAAGCCAGCTGCAGAATCGCTTCTCTTCATTGGAGCCTCTTGCCAAAAAAGAAGAAGGCCCCAAACACATTTAAAGTTGCCATTTTGCTCAGGTATTACAACTTGTATTCTGGAAAGTAGGATAGAAGTTGAGGCCTTTGAGGAACTAATAAACACCGAAGTCTGATAAAGAATATTAAAGAATAAAGATAATAATGCCCCTTACAATAATGCTATATGGTCATCATCAGGTCAATAATTTCTCAATACTTTCAGGATATGGCTGGCAGTGTATATCTTGTCAATTAATTTACTTTCTGCAGCATTACTGCAGATTTTCCTTCTTTATCATTCTGTCTGCTTCACGCAGCATAAAGCTAGGTAGTTTTGCTACTTATGAAATTTGTATTTTATATGAAAAGAGGAACAAAGCAAAGGGAAGCAGGAACAGAGCAAATGTTAGGAATCACAGGAATGGAAATGTCAGTACTATAAGAACATTACATTATTCACTTAATGCTAAAATTGCTAGGGAGAAATTCATAGCGACTTTAGCGTGTAGAAATAGTAACGCAATTAACATAGAATTGGAAAAATAACTGTACTATAGCCATGTCTGTACTGTGAAGACCCAAAACATGACAAGTGGGTTAAAGTATTGCAGGGTTTTGCAGTGAAAATCCCGCATTTTGCAGCACCCCGCAAACAGAGCAATAGGCACTCAAACCTGGGTGTCATGGTGTCAGCCAAAAACCAAACGCCATCCGATTCACTCCAAACCGGCGCCAAACATTGGGGAAACCCCCGCGCTTTGAAGCACCCAAAAAACAGAGCAATACCCACTCAAGCCTGGGGTTCAAAAGCTCACCAAAACCCAATATTGTCTCACTCCAAACCAGTGCCAAACTTTGGCAAAAGTACCTATTGCAGGGTTTTGTAGCAAAGCCCCCCACATTTTGCAGTGCCCCACAAACGGAGCAATAGCCACTCAAACTCAGGGTTCAAGAGATCACCTCATATTTGGGGTGGTGGTGGTAAGCTTTTGAGCCCCGGGTTTGAGTGACTATTGCTCCATTTGTGAGGCAATGCAAAATGCGGGGGGTTTGTTGAAAAATGCTGCAAAACGCTGCAAAACTTTTGCCAAAGTTGGGTGCTGGTTTAGTGTGAATCGGACAATGGTGGGGTTTTGGTAACCATTTGACCCCCAGGTTTGAGTGGCTATTGCTCTGTCTGTGGGGCGCTGCAAAATACGGGGGTTTCACTGCAAAATGCTACAGAACTTTTGCCAAAGTTTGGTGCTGCAAAACGACTGCAAAACTTTGGCAATGGTTTTGAGGGGATCCCAGATTTGGGGGTTCATAGTACTTTGGCCACCTCATGAGAAGAGACCCTGATGTTGGGAAAGATGGAGGGCACAAGGAGAAGGGGACGGCAGAGGATGAGATGGTTGGACAGTGTTCTCGAAGCTACTAACATGAGTTTGGCCAAACCGCGAGAGGCAGTGAAGGATAGGCGTGCCTGGCGTGCTCTGGTCCATGGGGTCACGAAGAGTTGGACACGACTGAACGACTGAACAACAACAACAATATTTGCTACCCAAACTATGAACTAGCAGACATTCTATCATCTCCAAGCTTTGGATAAGTAACATGGTTGGTCTTTGCTGTTCATTCCCAGCCCCAAGTGAGTGAGTGAGTGAGACAGATCCTCTCATGGTGTCAGCCATTAAAAGCTGGATTTGTTTGAAAATGGATGAGTTTGCGCGAGACACTTTGGATAGATTCAAAAGGGAAGCAGGCTACTTTTATAATGATGCTGATGCTGATGATAAACTTACTTCATTCCCCAAACCAATCTGCAGCTCTGAAAAGCAGCTTTCTGTAAATGCAAGCACCTTTGATTTGGGTGAGCATCCCATCATGAATTCAGTGATGAAAGTGCTCACCAGTAGCACATACTCATCTCTTCCCTACTCCAGTCTACACTGTACAAGCTGTGAGAGTTGGCTGCTCTAGTGTGACATTCTTCCACCCACTACTTGACAATAAAATCATACAGGCCTCAGTGCAGCTTAGACAAAAACAAATAAAAGCCTACAAAACAGAGGTGCTTTCTCTTTTATACAATTCATATATATATATATATATATATATATATATATAACCTTGAGAATAGAGCACAAAGCAAAATTAGGAATAATAGACAAAATTACAGAGTGGTATAATATTGTTGCATGATTCATTTAATGGTAAAATGACAAGGTAGAAACTATACAATGTAAAAATAGCAAGGCAATCAAAATTGCAACTGGAGGAGGGTGGAAATCTTACTTTCCTTATTGGAAATTAACTATACATTCCTTTCACAATTCAGTCTGCCAATATTGGAATGCTTGGCAGTGGCTTTGATTTTCAACTCCACCAAATTAACAAGCCTGTTGCAACAAGAAAAGCCCTACAAATCTTTGATCCTCTAGGGCATAACTAAAGTTTAGATGTCGGGTCTGCTGCTTCTGTCTCAAACAGCAGAAAGGAAAGTGTGCATTCCACAGATCTGCAGTGAGGAACCTACCTAGTGCATTTGCATGTGGCTTTATCCCGTGGTTTTTTTTCTTAAAAAAATGTTTAGGGGTGCTCTCCTAATTTAGATTCACAAAATGTTTAGGGATATGCGTACCCCTGCGTACCCCCAGGGAAAAAAAGCACTGTCTTTATTTAATGTGCTTTTGTGTGTGTGAGGAATACTGCTGTAACAGTATTACAATGGGAAACATTACTATAGAGTGCATCCTCCCTGTCAGTAGATCTCTGTCCTTGGAATACTGTACTGGAGAAAGTAGGGAGGCAATTTTTGCTGATCTCACCTTCTTCCTGCAGCCTGTGTTGCCCCTGAAAAGCTGCTGTGGAGTCTTGGGGAACCGTCTGAAACAGTGTTGGAGGTGCTACAGATGGGAAGAGGGAATCATCTGCCGAGAGCATCCATTGGCCCTTGGCCCTTTGCATGAATAGAAAGAAGCCTTCCATTCATGGAACACCCAAGTCTGGATCCAATCAAAGATACATAGTTAAAAGGGCTCTTCCTAGCAAATAAGGAAGTTTTCTTAGTAATTCACAGCGTTTTCTTCAGAATAATCCCACTGCAGTGAATCTTAATGCATGATTCTTACAAATGATTGGGCACATTAATGAGAATAGGTGCAGCAACAGCTGCTAGCCATGATGGTTTATAGATCCTCCATTTTCATTATATATATATATATATATACACCCTTAATAACAGAGGTCCAGGGTGAGAGGACAAGAACCAGAATGGCTGCTGCCATCAAGGACTTCGCAGAGGCATCTGAATGATGTTACTGGGAACTGAATGCTGGGTGGGCTCTTCTTATTTTTTCAATGCCTTCAGAATTTCTGAAGGCATTAGAAATTGCAAGTACGTATTTCATACCCCGCAAAATGTATTCAACAATCAGGATAATTATGCTTGTGTATCCTGAAACATCTCTATCCATCTCCCCTTTCTTTGATTTACTCCTCCTCCTTTTCTGATCAGCAGTGTCGAGTAATCAGAAATGAAATCAGTTAGGCACGTGTCCATAAGAAGGGCATTTCACCAGGTAAGAGGGCAATAGAATAAACAAGATGACACAGAGTGCTCAAGGAGTCCATGGCAGGAAATCTCTTATGACCTCTTGAGATAAGAGCAAGTGAAGAGACCCTACTTAATCAGGCTTGTCCTCCTAAAGAGGGTATGTGCTGGTGAATTTCAATATTGTGTTTTGTTAAGGAAACTTGGCAGCACCGGTTTGAAACGTATCCAGCAAGATGCAATTGATTTCTTACATAAACTAACCACGGATATTTTGTGTGCAACATATCTTGTATAAGGGAGAGAAAAATGGCTTCAAATCTTTATATGGGTTTTTGTTACTTCAGTGCAAGGCTCAAGGTCAGTTCAGTCACTCTACATCCCTCCATACTGAAATGTCTCTATGTACACCACAGCATGGGAGAAGAAATACTGACATAGTGATTCAATGCTGACAGATACCACTATCTAATATTTGCCTTCCACCCATGCAAGTCAGTAGCAAGTCATACATTACTTCAAGGTAGCTGTTAGGTGGATTTGCAGCTGGTTGACTGACCAAACCCAAAGAGTGCTCACTCATCACCCTGGAAAAAATGAGACCAGTGAGGTGTTGCAGAGTTCTGTCCTGGACTCGTGGTTGTTCAATGTCTTTATAAACTACTTGGATAAAGATATCGAGAGAATGCTCATCAAATTTGCTGATGACACCAAATTTGGAGGGGTAGCTAATGCCGTACAAGACAGAATCAAGATTCAAGATGACCTTAACAGATTGGAGAACTGGGCCCCAACTAACAAAATGAATGTCAAGGGAATGGACTTCCTTGGAAGGACTTCATCTGAAGTTTTAAAGTGGAGGTTGAATGGCTATCTGTCATCAGTGCTTTAGCTGAGATTCCTGCATTGCAGGGGCTCTTCCATCTCTGCTGAGAACGAATACAGCTTTCTGCTTCCCAACCCTCAACTTTGAAAGATTGGCGGAATATGTGCTCCCATATTGCAGTGTTACAGTGAGGAAGAATTCAGCCTCTAACCTCTTATCAATTAATCAAAATGAAGTCCTATTTTTTTTTAAATGTCACAAACTGGTGGGGTGTATGGAATGGGGAAAGGATGTGCAACACTCGTCACTGTTGTTGCACAGCAATTTGCTGTCAGGTGCTTGTCAGTGGAGGCCTATGCAGACTCAGCAATCTCACTAAGTTCACGAATTTTTCCTAATGATGCAAGCATGCCACATTTTTCTGTAGCAAAAAAGAACCCCAAGAACACAGTAGGCAAGGGGTGGGAAACCTGACACCCTCCAGATGTAACTGAACTGCGACTCCCATCACTCCTGGCTATTGGCCACACGGGCTGGAGGCTCGTTGAACCTCACAATTTGCCTTTGTTTTGGGCCACATTCATTGGTGATCAGAATAGAATATTATTTCACATAATAAGACATAGCTGGCTGTGGCTGGAGGAACATGTCAGCTGTTGGGTCTCCTACAGTAAAACTCCACCTTACCGTGATATGTCTTATTTTCTCTGTCCAGTGTCACAGGAGCTTGCTATGATGAGGCTACTCCAGCCTCCTTCTTTCTCACTCTCACTTTTAAAGAACTTATAAACACAGTTTTGTCCTGCGCCAGTATATCATTGCTCATACCTTTGATAGTGCAGCCTGCTATGATATTGATTGTGCAACTGTGACAGTCAGTCTGTTGATTTGTGCTCAAATAGGAATCGCAGCAGCTCCAGCAGTTGGGAAGGATAAAATAGGTGTTAACAGCAAGCTGTCCAATGGCATTCACTTTTTGGGGGGAGGGGGTGCCTGGCGGGCGAGAGATTTACATTCCTTTGAAGATTACACAAATGTGTGATGATAATGGCTGTTTTATTGTTAGAGATTCCTATGGTACCTTTTCCTTTGTAACTTAAGTGGTGGGAAGGACCCTTACTGCTTTGTGGCAAAATTGATTTCCTCTCCCCCATTCCATTGTGCACATGCTTCTTCAAATGCTTCTTCAAATGCCTTCACTGCCACTGTGCAGATGAATTATAGGGATTTTACTTCACTGTGGTGAGGAAGCAGTTAGAGTAGCTGATCTTCTATAAACAAATATGTACTGTCTTCAAAGTTTGCTTTCTTTGGTCCAGTGAGTCCACTAACACACACACACACACACACACACACACACACACTTAGGTATTTATGCATATGCTCTTCCTGGACGCTATCTGTTCTTTTCCATGTGCACAGCCTTGCTGACCAGTGGGGTGCCAACACCTACGTAGTGGGGGCAGTGGCATAGCTAGCCTCTGCGCTGCTGGGGGTGGCGGCAGCGCAGAAGCACCCCCTGGGGGAGGGGCACGAGTGCGTCGTGACGTCATCATGACGCCACAACACACGTGGATGCAGAAAGGGGGGATTTTCCCCTTTCTGAGGCTTTTTTCGGCGGGGGGTGGTGGCCAGCAAGGAGGGGGTGACAAGTTTGACACCCCCCCTGGCGGGTCCGACCCCCCCGCCGAAAAAAGCGGCGGAAAGGGGAAAAACAAGCAGAGCTGGGCTTGAATGCGCCCTGCTCTGCTTCCTTCCCCCCCCTCCCAGCAGTTTTTTTCGGCGGGGGGTGGTGGCCAGCGGGGAGGGGATGTCATGCCAGCATGACACCCCCTCCTTGCTGCCCCCCCACCGGAAAATAGCCGCTGGAAGGGGGGAAAGGCGACATGCCCCTGTTCGGGTCCGCCCGTCGGGGCGGGGTGGGAGGGGCCGGCCAAAGTGTCACCCCCCTCCCCTGGAACTAAGGGTGGCCCGCCCCCCACCCCCCCTTGCGACGCCCCTGAGTAGGGGTGCCCATGGGGTTCCCCTTGAAGGAAATGGCTGGGTGCATTGCTGTGCATCCTGCAATAAATGCTCCCAGCTGATCTCTGGCTAGGGAAAAGGAAGAAAGGAAAATGGGGATTCCCTCTACAGCAAACAACTTCGTGCACAGGATGGAGTGGTACAAATATTCTGTGAATGCATTAGTATACTCTGGTGCATGCTACGCAATTTTATATTGTCATTCATTGATCCCCGTTATCCATTAACATAATGTATGAAGTATTGCTTGGAGTCAACTGACATCTTAAGGTGGTGGTGTTTCAGGCGCAATTGAAAATGCACTGCCCAGAGACACTGAAGTGAATCGGGCGTCTCTTGTGAAGAATCTTGTGCACTTGTGCTAAAGAGAATGAGTTGCTGGATCAGTGTGCATGGTTTGGTATCAGAGTCAAATTCTTACTGCAAAGGAGGCTAGGTGAGCCCATTGATTCTAATTAAGGGAAGTTAGGAGCTCATCTAAGCTTCAGACATTCTGTCTCTATCCAGCATGGCCACCTGCTTTTATCTACGCTCCCCTGTGCCTGATCTCCTGCCTTGTGAGCTCTGCCTTTTGGCTCACCGCTGGGTCCTTCAATTCACAGGACATTACTGATGGTTTCTTCCTTCATAGTGCCTGTACAAAATTTTCTCTGAGGACAACATAGTGGGTCGAAGTAATTAGAACCCCATCCCTGCTGTTCCTCTCTCTGCTTCTACAGCTGTATCCCCCCTTGGTTTCCAGTGGGGAGATAAGAAAGTCCTGCATGGCCAGCCGCCAGTGTGTGACATCACTTCCAACTCACTTGTATTCCTTTCCCGTTGGAAAGGATGCATTGGCCCATGAAGGTTGGGCGCCAGGTGTTGCTAGCCTCTTCTGCTGTGGTTCCTCTTAGAACATGCCTTAGAAATAAGATCTAGAGCCTCTGTTTTGCATGCAGAACATCCCAGGTTCAATCCCCAGCATCTCCAGGTAGGGCTGGGATAGAGCCTGGTCTGAAACTCCTGGAGAGCTACTGTCCATCAGCATAGACAGTACTGAACTAAGAAGGACCCATGATCTGACTCACTACAAGTGTTCATGTGTTCCTAGGTATGATGTTGCATGATGATGCTAAACAATGTTTGGAAAAACCACGGGGTTGGAAGCCTTTACATAGGTCACGATTCATGCAGGAGCAGTAGGGAAGCAGCATCTGCTGTCATTAAAATTATTCCTTCCATATGTTTCTGTTCTCAGCAAAGTAATAACTGTAAAATAAGCCTTCTGGCGCATAAAAGAAGTGAACTTTTAAGTGAACAAGTAATATATAACAAACAACTTATTCAGCAAAGTCTCTTCTTCCCCCACCCTCCCTCATGGATGGTTTATAAGCAGATTGCAAAACTCCTTCGTTAATTTGTTCCTGGCAACGCTGCTACTCTTTTGTTAAGGAAGAAGAATAAAAAGCTTGTAGGTATTCACTACAAATATCTCTTCTGTGACATTCTTCATGTATTTCTTAGTTCACATGAGACTTGCATTTTTGTTTCTACCCCTTGACAATACATCTATGAAACCCTCCTGGCACAGGGAGAACTTTGGATAACTGTGTATACAATTTGGTTTTCATTTGGAGTCGACATCAAAGCATGCATTCATAAACCTTTCCAAGAAAAGCTTGTAAAGAGTGCCAGTAAAAGACGTGTTTGTATCCATATTTGTTCTATTAACTTTTATTGTCAGTGTTAAGTATTAGCATGTATAACTAATGGCATAATCCTATGCATGTCTGCTCAAAAGTAAGCCCCACTTAGTTCAATGGCAATTGACAGAAGCCTAGGTATACCATGGTTGACCTTTTGCCTAAGAATATTATAACAGACCCACCAAGTGTCCCCATTTTCCAGGGACAGTCTTGGATTTGCAGAAGCTGTCCCAGTTTCTGATTTGATCCCAGAATGTCCCACTTTTCCTTAGGACACCCCCACTGTATTTTCATCAGAGAAATGTTGGTGGGTGTGGAAGTATGCGACCCCTGAGCCAAGGAGATAAGTAACTATACAACCTTTAGAAGACATCTGAAGGCAGCCCTGTATAGGGAAGTTTTTAAATGTGTAATGTTATATTATGTTTTTATATGTGTTGGAAGCTGCCCAGAGTGGCTGGGGCAACCCAGTCAGATGGGTGGGGTATAAATAAATTATTATTATTATTATTATTATTATTATTATTATTATTATTATTATTGAATAGGACGTCCCTATTCTCATTGAAGAAATGTTGGAGCATGTGCAGGTTCACTAGGGAGTATGGAGCACTGTTTCACCCATTTCCATCTTCCCTCCCACCTTCTTTTTGATACCAAGTCCAGTGAGTGGTACTGCTTGTCTACTTCCTCCTCCTCAGACTCCTTGTTGCTCCTGCTAAATGCAACGGAGATGAAGATGTGAACAAAACTAGAACTATATAGTACTACTTGTCATTGGTTGCGGCTCCACCTATTGGTTCTGCTATGTCTCTGCCCCAGAAGCTCGCTTGGTGATAGTTCTGCCCACCTCTGCTTTGGTTGGATGCAAGCGCTATCTGCGGCAGCAGTCTGCCAGCATTCTGTGTGGAGGCACACTTTTGCTGCTTCCAGTGTGGCAGGCTGGACATCAGGATTGCTCGGCTGAGCATGATCTAGATGAGGTTAAGCCTGTTTTAAGGCCCATTTATTACAATGGGACCTTTGGGGGGTGTCATTGCAAATTGCAAGCATAGGGTGCCCATGCTGAATCATTCCCACAGTGCTTTGCAAAGAGCAAAACCCCTTACTAGGGTCCCAGTTCAGGCTGAGGCCCTTGCAGAGGGTATTCTATTTTATTTTATATAAAAAAGCAGCATGAATTTAAGGATGGAAGTATATAGCTAACATCACCATGTCACCTAGCCATTAAGCTTATATATCCTCCTACGTTGAACTCAGTTAGACTGAAAAGGGCCCAACTTTGGCTGGATCTTATGCACAACTTACTGTAGCCAGATCATAGAGGTATTGGGTGCCTACCTTGGGAGCAGGGCTTTTTCCCCCAGCCTGAACGCAGTTCTGGCACCCCTCAGGCAGGGGTGGCAACTTGAATAAAATATTGTGGGGGCCCAGGTAAGCCCCGCTCTGCATAATTGATCACATAACGCAGTACACACGCACCATTTGAATGGGAATGCCTATCAACTATAGGGGGCCCAGCTCCCTCAAAAAAATAATAATTGTGGGGGCCGAAGTCCCCACGGCCCCTAGGAATTGGCTCCTATGCTCTCAGGTGGGCACTATTGCCATTCTAAGAGAACAAGGAAGGTATTTATGGTTCCAGCACCTCTTTTTCTAGAAAAGTAGCACTGCTTGGGAGCACACCTTCTACTGTCTTCTTGACTAGACCAGCCACCTGGGTCATTTTATTGATGACGAAATCAAGTAGAGGCAATACTGTGTGGAGGAGTATTTAGGATTTGAACACAGGGTTGCCCCGAAAACACACTAGAACGTGTTCAATATGCTGTCTGCCACACCACACCCGTCTTCTGCTATTATTGTTGCTGTCAGTAATAAATGTTCTTTTTCACACCACATATAAAATGTAAATTAAAGCATTTTGTTATAAATAAGATGTCACAGTGATTGATTTCCCTGACAATAACACTGGAAATAAGTCACCTTCCCTTTATATTACTGCTTTAATAATTTATTTAGCACAAATAGTCCTTTCCCTGTAATATAGGGTGTATCTCTCTCTCTCTCTCTCTCTCTCTCTCTCTCTCTCTCTCTCTCTCTCTCTCTTAAGATACTAAGTGAAACATAAAAGTTAATCATCAGCAATAAAGTAGTTTGAATATAAAGTATACAATAAAGCATATCAAACTGATAAAGAAGCCTGGATATAAAACTGAAGGGGCAAAAGGCCTTTAACAACAGCATCAGTCATAGCAAGCGTGGCATTCACCACAAGAGAACAAATGGGACAAATTTCAGTGTTATCATCCTCACAGTTGTTGTTATCATCATCGTTATTATTAATGATATTTTTAGACTGCCCTTTCACCAAAGTTCCCAGGGTGGAGTCCTGCTTCTTATTCTGTGTGTTGGGTGAAGGAGGCTCATCAGAAGAGGGTATTCCAAGCGTCCCAACTGCTCACAAAGCTACCACGAAACAAACATGGAGATGAAGAAAGAATACCTACTTGCACTGCTTTTGCAATATTCCCGTGATTCATATTCCCACTCAACCACTGTGCTTTTTTACTTACTTCAGTCTTCAGTTTAGCCTTTGACGGTGTAAGTAACAAATGCAAGCCGAAGAAGATTAAGAGGTGATATCTAGAGCTAAGCAATTGCCCAATGATTTGCCCTTTTCAGCTATTTATTTTCTCCCTCTTTAGTATAGGATAGAATTTGCTTTCCACTTAGATTGTTAAATCTGGGGAAATTAAATATGAGGGGTTCCCCCTCCCTCACCAGGCTGCTTGGCATTGAGGAAAAGGATATCTATATCTATCTATCTCTATCTCTATCTCTATCTCTATCTCTATCTCTATCTCTATCTCTATCTCTATCTCTATCTCTCATATCAATATCAATATGGTTGGTTTTCCAGAATTACTAGCTGCGTATATTGTTTGATTACAGCCAAATGTCAGTCTTCTACTTCTTGCAGATTAATCAGGAACGTTAGAAGTTAAATAAAATAAAATATAAAATAAAAATAAGGCCACTCCATTGCGACTGTGTCTCTGTGTGTTTTAACAGGCCAGACTTAAAATTTAGTTACATTTCTGATCTCTTGGCACCATATTTCAAGGGTACAGTTTCATTTTCGTCCTTTCCTTTCTTGGTCAGGTGGAATATTATGTGTAATGGAATCGAAGACTGTAGAAACCAAAAATATGACTTAAGTGCAGAGAGTGACATTGATAAATAGAGTGAATTCACTCTATTCACTGCATTGCAGGGGCAGTTCCTTCAGTTCTGCTCTGGGACAGCGCTTCCATGTTGTTAGTTTTTCCCTGAATCCCCCAGACTTATAAGCTTCCTGCTACATAACCGTCACAACTATCCACATGTTACTGCCCCCCCATTACTGCTTTCCCAATTCTTCCCCATTTTTAAGTGAATAAATTATATTCATTTACGCACAGGCCTGATATTCCTCCTTGTATACTGTACAGTACTTCCTAGGTGCATGCCTCATCGCTTTAAGGGAGAAGCTAAGGGTTTGGGTTTTTAAGCCGCCACAATGTTTTGGAAAAGTTATTGAAATCGCAAGAATAAAGTTGTTCTGCCACTTACTGCGAGTGGAGGGAGTTTGCCCTGCTCTGCATCTGCAGGAGGAAGTCTTATGTGGCTTCCCCTGGATGGGAGGCTGGGGTGAGGTGTTCTGCACATCACATTAGGTAGGCAATGGGAGTTGGCCAGCTGTCTCCTCAAAAAGGAGACTCTGCCCTCCTCATTCTTGTCAGTATAAGATCAGGCAGCAACCCACCCATCGGATACTGCAGAATTAGCCATTTGCCATCAAGGACTGAGTAGGATTTTGGGGGCATCCCTGATGGACCTTTGTGGTGTGTTTTATCTTCTGCTCTGTAAAGTTCTGATCTGAGGTGTGTGGTTAATTTGGCTTAATTGACTGCTAGCCTGTCACAATCTTGGCATCTGGGGCAAGCTGGGAAGGGATTTGACTTTAAGGTAGGCACTCTGGGGCAATTTTTTGGTGTGAAGGCCCTCTGACCAATGACCTCACATTGACAGATGGCTTGAGTGGTTTGCCTGGTCTTGTGGTTTGGGGACCTGGGTGCTTGCCCTGCTGATCTTTGAACAGCGAGGGTAGGGTTGGGAAAACAGGCTCCCCACCCCCTCTCAACTTTGTGGACAGTGGCAATGAAAACTTCTATTTATACTGAAGGTGGAGTTCAGATCTGAGATGGGATCATGCTGACCAAACATCAAGACCAAGGCTTTTTGGCCTTCCCTTGCTCAATGCAGGTGTTTAGGACCTCGCTTCCTAAGAGTCTGGTAAGTTTTGCATCTTGCAAACTTTGCTTGCAAAACACTATGCATGGCATAACCAATCAGGCTGTTTGTCTTCATTAGGTGGCACTGAGAAGCTCCCCACAGCAGTTCATTTGTCCTGGATGAGGACATATTGCTCAAAATTATGCTCCCCCATAATTATGCTATGGTCTATGAATGAGAAGGGCCCATAGTTCAGTGATAGAGGAGCTTCTTTGCATGCAGAAGGTCCCAGGTTCAATCCCTATCATCTCCAAGTACAGTGGTGCCCCGCTAGACGAAAATAATTCATTCTGCGAGTATTTTCATCTAGCGGGTTTTTCGTCTAGCGAAGCGGCAATGCAAACCGCGGTTTTCGCTAGACAAAAAAAAAAAAAAAAATCCGTCTTGCAAGGCAGCCCCATAGACAAATTTGTCTTGCGGGGCAGCCTTCCGCTAGACGAATGCTTTCGTCTAGCGAGTTTTTCGTCTAGCGAGGCATTCGTCTAGCGGGGCACCACTGTAGAGTCTCAAATACTGGTGAACTGCTGCCCGGAACTGCCTGATAGCAGGATCCTGGCCTTATGGCCAAAGAAAAATCTAGGCATGTTTAACCCACACTTTCTCCGCGTGTGCTTCTTTCTTCCAAACAACACACCTTGTTGCATGTGATGCACAGTCCCTCTTGATGCTGCCCCTGCTACTTCCACCTCAAGGAAGATGTTAGGAGCAGCATATCTGCTCTGTACTGTTGAGCCTGTAGAGAAAATGTCCACAGTGACACATCTTTTTACTGTCTGAAAAATAGAAAAATACTGAACAAAGAAATATAGAGGGTTAACTTGGTTGCTTCCCCACCCCAAAAACAAATATTTATGCGATCAGATGAGCACTTGAAAAAGTCTATTCATATTAAGATTAAACTAGTGATTTGAGTTTGTATGTGCCACCTCTTGCCTTTATTTATTTTTTAATTTGTTTATTTATTTATTTCACTGCTTACATGTATGCTCAACTCCTTGATACTGCATTTACATAATTACAATATGCATCCATGAATCAAACCCCTCTCTACTTGTCTAAATGGTTTTATTGATTAACATACAACAGACCATATTATTTATGCTTTAATTAGCACTTAAGTAGTTAATAGTTTGTTATTGCCTGTGTATCTGTTCACAAACATTAGCTAATTCCCTAATCTATTAACACATTCTACAAGTCCATGATTGCTTTATCACATAATTGCTCATTAAAGTGAGTAAATATTAACAAATCCTTTGCTCGATCATTCATCAAAACATTGTTTTGCACTCCAGAAGCGCTATCTGCATTAAGTTGGGTCCTTTGCATCTGCCCCAAGTTAAAAGTTATGTTTCAAGAGCTTGGAATTTTGTCACCAACATAAGTAATTATTGGATCACTAGGAGAAAGACTTTTAAAGGGTAGTTGTGTTGATATGTACAGAAGCTGAGAAAATTTCAACTGCTTTATAGTGGAACAACTAATATTTTTTAAAAAATATGAAACCTAAGGATGTTGAGTTATCTATGTTTAGCTATTCAGAGCAAGAAAAAAATGGTGATAACTACACTGATGTTCCCTAGCTGAGTCCTCAATTTAAAAAATCCCAGCACACAGAGGTTAGGGCAAAGAATTGCCCCAGTCCAAGTAAAATTCATACATGCATAGAAGCAGGCTTTTTACACACTACTCTCTTAATAATAATAATAATAATAATAATAATTAATAGGAGAAATTGTGATCACTTTTCCCTCAATCAGAGGATCAAAGTAAGGATGAGGCACTTTGGAAACTGGAATTTTATCAATGCACACTTGATGAGGGTTAAAGCTTAATGATTACTCCAATAAGGCACAACACTTCATTTCAGTCAAAATCACTTTACAAAGGTATTTAAGAACTTTTAACCTGTTTCTAATTAAACTGCTTTTTCTTAGAATGACTATTTGTTATATACTAAGCCCGTAAATGACTTCCAGCTGCCTTCTGGAATCTTTTCCTTCCCCCAAGGAAACAATCTGGGTTGCCCTGCATAACAAACACCTAACACCCAGCTAATCCCCAGTAAGCCCTATCTCAATGTTTGATTGCCAGGTTTCATCTTTTAACACTCCACTTCCTCCTGTTTGGTTGATGCTCCAACCAGTCCTGATTGGCTTCTGGAAGTCCAGGAGGATGACCCAGGGTCTGACCATCAAAGACCACCCTCTGCATTTAATATAAAAACAGAGTGTACCAGCGTGCTAACACCAGTGTCTGCTCTAGGTCTGAGGGGGCCCTTGGGCAAGATCAGCCCACCTGCCTTCTCATTGCCCTTAGCACCTGCTGCTCCAGAGAGCCAATGAGCAAGTAGGCAGTGGCATTTACTGCTCCACTCTTTTCTGGAGCAGAGTGAGAGCAGCAGTCCAGAGGCTTCTTGTCAGTGGAAGTCCTGCTGATGTAGGGTCCCTCAGCAGGTGTCAAACCTTAATACCAGCTCTAGCTAATAACATTTATGCACTGCCAGCACATCCTCGGTGCATTTGGCATAAGCATGGAGCATGCTGGTAGAAAAATTATAGAGCTGGTAATAATCCCTTCACTGTTAAGTGCAATTGTTTAATTGTACATTGAAATGGATATGTCTGTATGTGTCTTGCTAAAGGCTAACTTTGGAAAATTCCATCGAGCTATACCTGTGAATTGCCCTGAGACCTTTGGATTAAGAGTGGTATAATAATAATAATAATAATAATAATAATAATAATAATAATAATAATAATAATAAAAAGCTCTCTGGGTGTCTAACATGTTGATAATTAACTTAGAATGTATCTCTGCTACTCTGTCATGAGGTGTTTAACTTTAGATCACATGGAGAGTATTCAGCTGCAAATCTCCCTTTTGTGTGAGTTGTTCCTTATTCTCCATCAAAGCACCATAGAAGAAAGAAGGTGTGTGTGTGTGCGTGCGTGTGTGTGTACAGACTTTTTTGTGTGGACTTAGTGCATGTTGACTAACCCCCCCCTCATTTAAATCCCCACGATGGGGTGAGCTCCCGTTGTTCGGTCCCTGCTCCTGCCAAACTAGCAGTTTGAAAGCACATCAAAGTGCAAGTAGATAAATAGGTACCACTCCGGTGGGAAGGTAAACGGCATTTCTGTGTGCTGCTCTGGTTCGCCAGAAGCGGCTTAGTTATGCTGGCCAGATGACCTGGAAGCTGTATGCCGGCTCCCTCGGCCAATAAAGCGAGATGAGCGCCGCAACCCCAGAGTTGTCCGTGGCTGGACCTAATGGTCAGGGGTCCCTTTACCTTTACCTTTATTTACCATACTGATGAGATGTGCTACAAAAATGAGTCTCCCTTTGTAATCAAAGTCAAATTTTGCATTCCACAACCGCTCTGGGATTTTTGGAATTCAATTAGTAATACAGAAGTCTTTTCTAACCAACTTCGTTAAGTAGTCCTCCCCGTGGATGAAATATAAGTAACCTTTGCCTACCTCAGAATCACAGGAATTGAAATGCCTTTCAAATGTTAAGTCAACAGGTTCAGCAGAATCCCAAGCAAAGCTTCAGCTGTGAAGCACTGCAAGTGAGAGTGGCAGATTACAGAGAGAACAAACTCCATTTTAGTACCCTGATTTAGAGTTCAAAGGCACTGCTGAATTCTGAGATCAAAGACAAGGTTTAACCTTTAAATACTTTGCAAACTTGGCGGTAATTAAAGAATAATTTTAATTGTCAAACTTTCAAATATTCTAGAACTTTTGCCATGTTACCGTTTTGCTTTTTTAGCTCTGTAGATTTTTATTCTTTTTTCTCCTTAAAAAGAGAGCTGCTTTGCTTTTCAATAAAGGAGGTACCCCAAAGGCTACAATGTCTCTGAGGAGAGATAAAAAGGTTGTGAATGAGGTTAAAGTATATGCTTTCTAAAACATTTAATGAAATGAATACCTTTCAGTGAAGTCACATCCAAAAATAGTCAAGAAGACAGAGGTTCGAATACGTAATCTTAAACAGCCACTTTAAATAAGTGAATGAGCTGAATGAACAAACTGGCAGATTTCCTGCTACTAAAAGTTCCAGGAAAAAATAACCTAAGAATATAAGAAGACTAAAAATGCATTATGTGAGGCGAAAGTACCTGCAAAAATGTTTATATTGGTTGATAAAAAAGAAAGTGCATTAGAAGAAATTCACATTAGAAGAAATTCACACTAAAGTGTTGACAGATTTTCATGAGGCTTTTTTTTAATAAAAAATGTAGATTTCTGGAAAAAGAATTGGATAAATGAATTTGAGTTTGAAAACATGAAAAACTTGGAGAAACTGAAATTGGCCTATTCATCTACCCCTAGGCTGAAGAGGGATTGACTTTATCAAATGCGAGTTGACAAATTCTTGACTGCTTTCCACTCATTTGCCTCTGAGATGACTTCTTTCTTTTCCCGTGGTATAATTCCAATGTTGGTGGCACAAGGTGATATGGGTTGATATTGGAAAAGTTATAGAAGAAAATGAAGTCCAGATCCATACACCGAGTTGGGATAAATTTGCCCTAGAGCATTCCTGACCTTATGAATGCTAAAGAATAATAAACAGAAGTAGTTTCTCATTGGGATCCTACTGTCTCCTTCACCAGGCAATGCTTTAAAATTTATCACTGTCTATTTCTCTCCTATTTATAATTATATGTGCTGCAGATACCACATTAGTGCTACCAGTTCTGACCTTTTATATGAAATGGAAGTCGTAGTATAAGTTAATTAAAAGACTGCTTATATTATTTCTTCCCTTCCCACAGAAACGGCAGCGTGAGAGCAGTACAGTTTTATTGCTCTCTCTTTCTCTGTCTATAATACATACACACAGAGAGAAAGCAAAGCCACATCCTCATATGCAGAAGGTGAATGTGAAATTGAATATAATCAAATACCATACTGATCAGTATGGAAATGACACTGGCCATTGCTGTGTGTAGGTTATCACATAACTATTATCTTTGTCTGTCACAAGAGAAAGGAAAGAGAAATTGTGAGGTCCTTATAATCCTTTACGCTAATGGATCCTTAATCATGCGAGCAATTTAAAGATTTAATGTAAAAAGAGAGAGAGAGAGAAATGTTCAAGATTGAAGATGACAGCAAAATTAAGGGCAAGGGTTGAATTGTCATTAAAATTTGTTCTATAAAGTGCTGAAGGAGAGGGATATAGTAACAAAGTCACATAATGGTAAAAACCAGCATGTTTACAGCATTAGCACTAAATCTCGTTAATGCACCTTTTTTTACTGGGTCAATAACTCCGGAGTAAATAGTGGAATATTGATAGTCCAATTTCAGTTTCCGATGAGCAAAAGTTGCTTTGTTCTTATGTTGTCAGGGTTTTTTTTTAAAATAAAATAAAATAAAAGCTATTTTTTCTATTCATCTTTACAGTACAATGCTTTACAGGCCCAAATAGATAAAAAAGGATCCTCTAAAATGTACTGCATGTGTGTGTGATTGCTTAATTTAATGCAAACGATGCCATTTTCAATATCTAGGGTGCCAAATGACTTTTTGCAGACACTGTGTACCAACAGATGGATGTGTTATTTTCCCTCAAAAGAGATGGGCGGTAGAACACATGTTGTCCTCAGGCTCAGGTCTAGTCAGCAATGGGGTTTGCTTCTCCACTGCCAGTAAGTCAGTCTCCCCTGCCATCCTTCACCACCTGCATATGTAGAAGGGAGAGCCCTTTCTTTTGAGAAGGGGAGAGAGTAACTGATGGGAAGATTCAGGGCACATATTACATAATTAAACTATAGAATTTGCTCCCACAGGAGATAATCATGGCCACCAATTTGGATTACAGTGGTACCTTGGTTCTCAAACTTGATCTGTTCTGGAAGTTCATTTTAAAATCAAAGTGTTCCAAAACCAAGGTGCACTTTCCCATAGAAAGTAATGCAAAATGGATTAATTCGTTCCAGACTTTTGGAAACAACCCCTAAAACAGCAATTTAACATGAATTTTACTATCTAACGAGACCATTGATCCATAAAATGAAAGCAATAAACAATGTACTGCAATCACACAGTCAATCAGTAGCTGAACTGGGTTCCACACTGTCACAAAAACAAAACAAAAAGGAGCCGCAAAAACAAAAACACAAAATGAATAGGAAAAACAGACCGACCTCAGCATAACACTTAAAATGGAAGTGTGGCACACGAAACAGAAATGTGGCACTCAAATCAGAAGCGTAACAATAAAATTGGAAGTGCAGTACTCAAAATGGAAGTGTGGCACTCAAATCGGAAGCATAACACTCAAAACGGAGCAAATTTGGCTTCTTAAAAAAGGTCACAAACTGGAACACTTACTTCCTGGTTTGCAGTATTCAGGTTCCAAGTTGTTTGAGTACCAAGGTGTTTGAGAACCAAGGTACAGTGGTGCCTCGCAAGACGAAATTAATTTGTTCCGCTAGTGCTGTCGTAGAGCAAAAATTTCGTCTTGCGAAGCACAGTCCGAGGAAGCACGGTTTGACAGGGGGGGGATCGCAAAATGTTCTCATTTTGCGAGTTGCGGCCATAGGGAAATTCGTCTTGCGAGTCACCCTTTCGTTAGCAAATGCCTTTCGTCTAGCGAGTTTTTCATCTAGCGAGGCATTCGTCTTGTGAGGTACCACTGTATATTATGACCCCATCTGAGCTACACATTTACGCAATATCATGCCATTTTAAACATTCCAAGAATTCTGGGACACTTTGAACCTCCAAGAATCATGGGACATGTTGCTTCTTAAGGGTCCTGAGAACCGTTAGGCTCTTCACACAGCTACAGTTCCCCAAGTTCTGTGGGAAGAGAAATTGGTGTAACCAGCACTGGGACCTTGTGGTGGAGGGTGGGAGGAAATCAAAATGTAATAATAATAATTAGTGGTTAGGGCTGCATCTCCAGGGTGTGCAGAAAATGGGTGCCTAAAAACGGTCGACGAAAATGTGTTTCCTCTTTCAGCCATATTGTCATTTCCAATAGTTGTTTGTTTAGAACCATACTAAGGATATGGCAAGAAGCAGAGCAGAAGACCCATTCATTCATTTCCATAAAAGGCTACCACGTATTTCAGTCGACGCCGGTTGCACACGCTCAAATTTGTTAAGCTAACTAATTAATATTCATTAATATGCATCCATTAATCATCTTCAAACAACTGCCAGGCAGGATTTGAAACTAGTCTGCTGACAAAAACCGAGGAAGTACAAATCTCTCTCATGAATCTCCATGTTCAAAGTATACTTAAGTTTAATCCCAAAGTGACAGGTTTCCAGAACTAATTTGTTGTTGTGTGTAGACAGGCTTTAATTGTCAACGTATATGTCATTTTCCAGAAACAAGCAAGATCTACAGAACAGCAGTTACTTACAGCATGAATTGTATCTTTAAAGTTATATTTTTCCTATGTTTGCTGAATAACATGACTAAAGACAGATGACAAGTAGATAAATA
This sequence comes from Lacerta agilis, assembly GCF_009819535.1. Taxonomy (NCBI): domain Eukaryota; kingdom Metazoa; phylum Chordata; class Lepidosauria; order Squamata; family Lacertidae; genus Lacerta; species Lacerta agilis. The sequence continues at coordinate 21,548,303 of NC_046314.1, forward strand.
GAAAATAATAATAATAATAATAATAATAATAATAATAATAATAATAATAATAATTTATTATTTATGCCCCACCCATCTGGCTGGGTTTCCAACAAAAGATTAAAAATACATTATAAACTTCCCTAAACAGGGAATATTGGCTAGCACTGTAAAATTTCCCATTGCAATGAGTTTTACTTTTAATATCATTTTAATATTATTTTTACAATATCTATTTGCAGTGGCTACGACTCCTGGCACATACAAAATCACAAGATAATATGTGTGGAGCTAATCTTCCTTTGACAAATCTTGTCATGTTATTTACACTCCTTCTAAGTGGGAAGTGTTCTGAGCAGAGGTACATACACTTGAAACAGCATAGAGAATTTAATTCTCTGCCTTAGTCTTTCGGGAATGGCTCTTAAATCTCTTGCAAGTTTGCATCATATAAGACCTACAGTGTGTGCATGTGTCTTAAAAATCCATTTAACAGATGTGGTTACTGAATTACATTTGCACAGAATCACAAACTTGGAAGGGAGTATCAATAGATAGGTACTCTAACCTCCCGCATCTCGAGAAACAATTATTATGAATAGGAATGGGTGAATCTGTTAATTTCAGTTTCCAATTTTTCCATTCGTAGGTTCAGTCCTCCACATTCCCACATTAGCCTGTGATTATTATTTTTATTGTTTAAGTCCTCATGAAAATTCATAGTTTTAGTGCAATTTCTCCTAATATACACATTTCTGTATGCAATTTTGACAATACACACATTTTTACAAAACAAATTTCCTTCATATAATGCATTTTTGTTTATTTATTTAACAATATTTATATGCTGTTTAATAAAAAACAACAACACTCTAAGCAATTCACATAATGTGTGAAATATGTATGTATGCTTTTAAATGACCTTATAGTTATCAGCTGCTGGGATGCCCAGCTAGTTCCCTCTGAACTGGAGTCTTAAAAGGAAGGGGCCCCACCCCAAGCACTGTTAACAAACTCTGGCACCACCTTTTGCTTTGCAAAAAATTATATTTGGAGCAAAATTGCATACAAAATGTATCAGTTATGAGAATTTTGCACTAAGATGCTGACAAATTTTCATGCTACAGAAATGTGGAGGACTGAATGTAATATTGAAAAAATAAGAAACAGAAAGAAACAGAAATTGTCGTTATTTGCCCATCCCCATAGTGGTATTAGGGAACAGCACTGGACCTACATCTCAGGATTTGTGAGGCAGCCGTTCCCAAGTTGCCAAGCTGATAGGAGTCACAGAGAACTGGTCCTGTTGAGTAATCCAGGATGAACAAGTACTTCCATAGCAAGCAGAAAGAGGGTCCAGACAACTTAGTGTGGTTTAGTGGAATCTTACTGCAGTTTTTAAAGGCCCTCAATGCCTCATGTCACCTTAAAAAAATAAAGGTACGGGTTAAGGACTCCTGGATGGTTGTAGTTCAGTCGTTCAGTCATGTCCGACTCTTCGTGACCCCATGGACCAGAGCACCTGGATGGTTAGGTCCAGTCAAAGATGACTATGGGGTGCGGCACTCATTTCACTTCAGGCCAAGGGAGCCAGCATTTGTCCACAGACAGCTTTCCAACAGACTCAGAGAGATCCATGTTTATCTGTTTAGTCTTAGGAACAACAACTGTATTAAAAGTTGGTGCATACATTCTTAGTGGCTATATTATGCAAATAAATAAGATCTTACATTTTTAATGCTGACTCTCCCTTTCATTCCCCCTCCCCCCTAATCTGTTTGGAAGGGAGGGAATGGGCACAGTGCTTTTCATGGCAACGGGTGATATGACTGTGGTTCTTAAAAGGACTCCTTTAGCGAAGGACGAGAGTTTCATTTCCACTGCATTTTTTTTGGGGGGGGGGGGGTTAATGATGTGGAATGCCAAAGAAACAGGAAGTGATTGAAAGCTCTCCCCACCACTCCTTTTTTGTGATGAATACATATATATATTGAACAATGTTACAGACTAATAGCTTATGGCAGTTGCCTAATGAGTTGAAACTTCGCTGAGATAGAGGACACACACAAAGGAAATGTGTGAAAAATTGAAATGACAAGGTTGTTAAGGTATCTCTATCATGGATATGTATTCAGGAAGCTTATTATGCTGGGGTGAAATGAAGACTTCATAAATGTGAAGAACTGCTGTGGCGATGCAGGGAATGTCAGTTGCTGTCTTATTTATTGATGGGGAAAGCTGCATATGGGGGAAGCACAAACCTACAAGAAACAGCGCGCTGTTGGCATTCCACTGGTGTCAGCCGTGGTAATTCATGTCAGGAACTTTTAGGCAGCCACAGACACCTCAGCAGGTATCATAGAAGTTCAAGGCTGAATCAACGTTTGCCTGGCAGTTGGGGAGTCCTTTATTTTCATTTGGGTTTTTTTTTTGGGGGGGGGGGGGGAAGAGAAGGTGCCATTTCCCTACCTAGCCAGACTTCAGCTGCAGTGTAATTGTAAGCATCTTTACAGCCACTGACTTCAGTACAGATATATTTCACTCAGGGCTGACAGGGATACTACATCTAATACAGAGGAAGGAACATACATCCAGGACAACATACATTCTTTCTGGGTTATTTGTGGCATGTGCCTGCACATGCAGACCCACCCATTCCACTTCTTCTGGTGCCTGTCTCTGCTCTCCTGCATCCCAAGGCATTAAGGGAAATCGGAAATGAGCATTGAAGATTGTGGGCCACGAGGCAGCCATACTTTCAAAATCATTGTCGTCATCATCTATCTATCCCTTCCTCCCAAAGGAACCCAGGGGCACAAACCTAACAATAATATTTCGTTTTATATATATAATGAAATATTATTGTTAGGTTTGTGTACAATGTTTTTAACTGGTATATATACGGTGGTACTTTGGTTTCCGAACATCTCCATTGGTGAATGTTTCCAAATGCCGTAAATGCTTCGGTTTTTGAACTCGCCTCAGAAGTTGAAATGTGGCTTCCATATTGAGTTTTCCGTACTGAGTTTTTCATTTTGAGGCTTCCATACTGAGTTTTTCATTTTCAAACGTTTCAGAACTCGAACAGTCTTCCAGAACGGATTACGTTCGAAAACCGAGGTACCACTGTATATCAGTTAAAAACATTATCTCAAGCAGCCATCAAATGATTTGGTGAACAGGAATGTTTTTCGATTCCTCATGGAAGTCAATAACGAGGGAGACAGGTGCAACTCACCACCTCACAAATAGGGAACTGCCACTGAAAAGGCTGCTGTGGGCCAAAGCCAATCTGGGGGGCAGTGGCAGCACCCCCAAGGCATCACCTGGTGATGATAGGGCCAGAGATGGCTGATATTGGGAAACGTGCTGTTTTATCAGGTACTTGGGTCTCAAACCATCCAGGGTCTTATATGCTATCAGTAACACCTTGAATTGGGCCCAGTAGTTCAGTGCTTTCATGATTGGAGACGTATGGTCCCGTCGGGCTGCCCCACTTACCAGCCTAGCATTCTACACTAGCTGCAGTCATCAAGGGCAGCCCTTCATACAGTCCATTATAGTAGTGCAGACAGGAGGGCACCAGACCACGGACAACTGAGGAATGGCCGTATCTGGTAAATCTGCCTAAGCTGGTCATAAGCACTCCTTAGCCACAAAAGCAACTTGGGACTCTGGTGGCAGGTTTGAATTCAGGTGTACTCCTTGATTACAAACCTTTCCATTCATAGGGAGGGCAACCCCGGCCAGAACAGATCATGCACCTCATGCCCACACATGAGAACACCTCCCCACAGCACTTCTCATTGTATTGGTTCCCATCTAGTCCATTACGGCTTTTAGACCTCTGTCCAATTTTCCACAGCCTCTCCTGTTTCCGATGGAATGGAGACAGAATATGGGCTTTTGAGTGCCTTATCCAAGGCAGTTTCCATATTCCGGATGTTTTTGCCATCGAAATGTAGCTCCTTAATCTCCCAAAGGGTGCCATAGGCATGGGGTGACTGCCATCCAGAGATACATATGTTCTACATCAAGAAGAGAAGGAAAACATGTGAGCAATTAAATGTACAAAAACAGTTGGGTGGCATTTCTCAGAATAACAGGCTACTCAGAACACTGAGTTTACTGTTCACATAACAGCATTTTGATTGGCAACATTCCAGGAATGCACAGAAACACCAGCTCAGTTATATCCAATCAAAGAGGAACAATGAAGTTCTCCTCCTTTCCACAATGTCGGAGGGAATTAATGGATATGAAGTATGGCTACAGCTATCTCCACATATGGTTATTATAATACCATTATCAATAATTTCTCACTGAAGGTGTTGATTTAAAATATCTGCTGCATGGACAGAATTGCCATTTGGTGCTTTGAATGTTCAAATGTTTTGCAGGAGAGGGCAGATGGATAGCCTTGTTTTTCTTGGCTGACAATGTCACAAGGGTCCTTAACACCGCATGGAGGAAAGCTAATTCTTACCGCTGTCCCTAGAGGAATGTGGCAATGCAGGGAGCATTCTGATGTCCGCGTGGTCCCCAAATACAGTGTATTACCTTCCCAGCTTTCTGACAGTGTTTCTATAGCCCATGCTAGTGAAGTAGTGCAAGGAGAAGGAATTGTTCAGACACAAGATTGCAGTTATTCACACATGTAGGGGATTATTATTATTATACCAATGGATTTGGTTGGTAACAGTGATGGAAGCAATCACAGTAACAAATGCAGTGTCCCGTCCCCCCCCCCCCATGGAATTGCACAAATGGCTTTTTGGATATGTACACACTGTTGCTGTAGTGTAATGGAAATGATCTTAGTAACAAACAGTACCCAACTGCCCAATATCATTATATTGTGCAAATGCAGAACACTCAAATGCAATTCTCAGAAGTTGCCTTATCTCATTAACTTTGTGGAGCCTCCTGACTTTGTAAGTTTTCTGCATTGTGTTCTAAATGAGTATGTTCTGTCCACTGAGTGTGTAGGGAGAACGTTTAACAGTGCCATCACCACAGAGACAAGCAATTTGGTGCAGTGTTTTGCTTACTCAGATGTAGTGGAAAGAATGCACACACACAAAATGCCAAAGTCTCTGGAACAAATGGGACAGTAAACATATTCTGAACTGCTTTCCTCAACATTATTCAGTCTCTTTGCTGCCATTGCATTCCCCTTTAGCCCGGGCGGTTAATTATGCTCTGTTCATCTCCGAGGTCCTGTTCATGCAATGAATTAAGAAAATACTCCAAATGAAATATCAAAAGCAAATTTGGGAGAGGAGAGAGAAAGAGAGGAGAGGCATTTGTAAGAGGATATCCGTTCCACAGCCCCAAAACTCCCTCTGTCCCATTTTGTCTGATGGCTTCTTGGACCTTTCTTTGATCTCAAAAAAGGGAAAGAATAGTACGTTATACAAGGTGTGACCGGAAAGTAAGGTGAATGGTCACAGAAACCGGACAGTGAGAAATATTCGAACATACATACCTTACAGGCCTTCAAAGTAGGCCCCCTCTGATACAATGCACCAATGACAACGTTCGTAGAACTGTTGGAAACTTCTGGAGAAGTCCTCTTTTCATACTGCTTTCAATTCTCTCATCACGGCAACTTGGACTTGTGAAATGTTGGAAAATCTGTGCCCTTTCAGTGCAGATTTAAGTTTTGGAAAAAGAAAGAAATCTGGAGGGGCCAGATCGGGAGAATATGGAGGGTGGGACAACTCAGTAACCTTAGTAATGATTTCACGTAGAATATGTTATTCTTCCGCCATCGTTTGGATGGACAAATGCTGATCCCGCATCAATAGCTCACGAACTCTGTCGACATTTTCTGCCATTCTGCTCATTTTCGGTTTGCCAGACCGAGGGTCATCTTCGATGGTTTGCCGCTCTTCATGGAGATGCTTAAACCACTCATACACTGTCTTTCAAGTTACAGCTTCATCTCCGTACACAACTGTGAGCATTTTGTGGGATTCCAGTGCCGATTGTAGGTTCAGATATTTCTCGCTGTCCAATTTCTGTGACCATTCACCGAACTTCCCAGTTACACCTTGCATATTACACTAGGACAGACCCCAGCCCTGAAATGCAGCCTTCCCCAGCTTTCTTTCTTGCCCGTAACACTCTCCTAAGGCACTGCCTCTCTCCAGACCACACACCCCTTGACTAGTTTGCCTGGACCTGGAGAGGTGTGTCCGTACATACACCTCTGATCTTGCTCCAACCACCTTTGCCTCTGCCCAAAGCCACCACAGGCATGTGGTTCCTGGAAGGTTCCTTACAAGCTAATGTGCCCCTCAGACTGAAGCAAGTCCCCCTCTCCTGCAACGTTGAATCCTTTTTATTTGCATCAAACTCTTCATTTTGGGGGAGAAACGCAGGTAAGAAGCATGACAATATAGATGTCCCTCTTCCCTGCAATGACGCCCGCCAGCCCGGGAGTTTCTTCTGTATATTATTTCTGTTTGGCTGTTTGTAGAAGGATAAAGATAGTTTCCCACTGCCGTTTTTGAATGGTTTGTTTCTCCAGCAGGCAATCCGTCAGAAAACCACATAAAAGCTGTTCAATTGGAAGCTTCGAGCACACACTCATCAAGCGGCTAGACAAGAACTTTATTGTCTATTTTAAACAAGAGCAGAATAGCACATAAAACTCTCGTATCCGCCCAGCTACAACTTAAGTCTAGTATAATATGCAGTACATTGTGAAGACTGTGTATATTTAGTTCAGCATCCCTCCCCCAAATCACTGTGATTGGAGTGGCCTAAAGAAACCCCCAACAGATAGATTAAAAGATAGACCTTTCTGTCAAAACTAAATATTCATTTTCTTTTACATCTTCTCTACACTCCCTCTCTTGAACTCTGTGCATTCCCCCACTTTGTTTCTCAGAAAAGGAGGAGGAGGAGGAGGAGGAGGAGGAGGAGGAGGAGGAGGAGGAGGAGGATATGCATTTAACTTTCTAGAAAAACCAAACCCACAGTTAGAGGATCTGTGATCTATCTCATGATCTTAACAGCACAATCCAATGACAAATTCATGGAGGAGGAGAGGGTTTCCCAAAGGCACCTGCTTGGCCACTGTGAGAACAGAGTGCTGGTCTAGATGGGCCATTGGGTGGCTCAAGTAAGCTATTCTTACGTTCTTAAGTTGGGAATATGAGATATGACACATATCACTCCAAAAGCCTCTTCATTCACGGTACACAAAGCACAAGGCTTTTATCTTTAAATTAATACCTTTTCCCCATACTTCTGTGATTAGGCAAAGGGCCTTTATCCGGGCCATTCTCCCTGTTGGTCAGGCGTTGCCTTCTGATCCATACACACTTACCTTTGGAACCTGAAAACTAATCACTGGGACATTGCAATAAGAAACACAGCATATCCCTTTATTCTTTGGAGGCTTTGAAAACCTGGACGGTTGTCTTTCAGAAATACATGCTTGAGCAAATCAGATGATACAGACTTGACTCGGGAATTAGTTGGTGAAATGCACGATTGAGGGAGAAGGTCAAGGTATTTGAACACAAATGGCTCTGCCTTGTTTTATAAATCATGTCATTTATTCCAAAGTTGTGTTTGGGGTGGAATAAGCAATATCCTGAAGGACTTAGTGTCCCTGAGTACAGTCAATATTTGTGCTCAGAGGCATGTGAGAGAAAATTCAAGCTTTGTGTGTTCATCTTTCAATGAGATCACTTGATGGTCCGCCACTCCCGCTAATATCAAACATGGGTGGCGGGGGCTGACAGGATTTAAGCCAAACTGAAGTCCTCTGAGAAACACGGGGGAGGCTCTTCCATGATTAGGGAAACCCCCCAAAATTGAGAAGTACTAACTATTTCACACACACACACACACACACACACACACACAGAGAGAGAGAGAGAGACAGACAGACAGACAGACAGACAGACAGACAGACAGACAGACAGAAGAGACTAAATCAGCCCAACTAGGACTGAATGTAATAGCCATAGAATATTGAGTCCCAGCTGAGGAGGGGGTGGGGGTATAAAGCTGGGGATTGGGAGTGGAATGGCTGGCAGGAAACCTAGATGGGAACACTCCTGCAAAGAAGTGAAGACACAGCAACATTTTGTTATATGCTCCAGTAGTCATTTCACGATATGGACCCAATGGGTTCATGCTCCTTCCACTGAAAACTATTGTATCTGACGTGAGATGAAATGAAAGCTTTGTCTGTGGTATCTGACTGGTGGTGACTACTTCACATTTTCAAGCCATCACTTGATGTTCACAGCCACAGAGTGAGGAGTATACAGTGGAACCTCGGTTGTCGAACGTAATCCACAAAGGGCACAAAGGGCAAAATCAATGAAAAAAATCAGAAAACATGCAGCAGAAGACGTTCAACTTCCAAGGCACGTTTGAAAACAGAAGTAATTACTTCCAGGTTTTTGGCATTCGGGTTCCGAATCGTTCAGCTTCCGAGACGTTCGGAAACCGAGGTTCCACTGTATGAGCATGAAGCCACCCATGTTTCTTTTTGTACTTAGGCCATTGTTTAATCTCAGTCTGTCATGAACTGTCTGGATACAGAGGAGTGGTGGGAGGCACCAGCCGGAGAACCCCCCTAGGGAACTCCCATGGGAAGAAGGCTCAGATTCAGGGGATTGGTGGTAGGGTGGTGATGAAAAGGAGGAGGAGCTGACCGGGTGGAGGAGGTGTCAGAGGTGACAGGGTGTAGTGGACAGGAAGATGCTGAGGCAAAGCACAGTTCAGACTCCAAGGGAGAGGCAGAAGCCAGGGAGTTTCCCCCTCATGTTGTGACCATATCCCCTCCCCCCTGGTCTCCTAGAACATGCAGAGAAATGAAATGGGCAGAGCAGAGGGGGTTGTGCTTAGACACAGCCTGAGATTGCATGAGAAGAATCCTGGAGAGGAAGAGTCCTATTGGGCTCCCCATTCTGACCTGAAGTTCAGAAGTCTGCACTGAGGGTTTGTTAGCTTATTGCTAACAGGTTTTTGCTCACTGGAGATTGTGCACGTTAATAAACCTGTTGGCCATTTATCAGCCACACCATTTTGCATCTTCTTTCATTCTTTCTCTCTCTCTCCCTCTTTCTGTGGGGCAATCTGGGTTTTCTTATCCACTGGATAAAATTCATTCCTTACTGTGTTCTTCTACCAACCGCTTCTTCAAATTGGTGACCTGGGTGCAGAGAGAAGAAGCACAAAGCTTTTAAAAAAAGGTTGGTAAATTATTCAATATACTTAAATTTTAAAACACAATATTTGTTTTTTTTTTAAATGATAGTAACCTTAAGGCAGAACAGCTTTATCACTTTTCAAAGAAAGTTTATAGAATGTGATAGCAATGATAATGCAGTATATCTGCAGCAGACGGATGGTTAAAGATTTCAAGATGTGCAAGATTCATAACTGTTTGCATTTTATAATGGCTTCTACAGAAGGCTGGGAGGTTTGTGAGTCACGCTAATGCCATTATTTTTCTGCAAGGCCTTGCAGAATTTTAACAGCATCATTTTGGCTATTCAACAATAGCTATGCATTCATTCATGTATTCTCTGTCTCGACAGGATAAAATGCACTTGTCAAAGTTAGATAGCCCTATGCATTTTTCTTGTTATGTTAATGAGTTTGTGTGTGGGGGGGGGAATCTCATAAAAATTTAAAATATTTTATTGAAAATGAATCGAAAAGACAAAAGCAAAGTGTAAAGAGTTGCTCACTGTAAGGTACGCTCAAAAGTGGTTTGCCGAAGGAGAATAGCAATGTCTGCTCCGGCTAAACATATGCAAATAAATTTCCTAACTTCAGCTGAAATGGGAAGATACAGTGAGTAAGTAACCAGCAGCAGAACTGTTTGCACAGCAGAGAAACCACTCCTGGTCACATGCCTGTGAGGGCTATATAATTCAACACCCGCAAAATAAGATGAACTGCTTTAACCTATGGCAGAGTTGATAAGTAGTGAGAATAACATCACTTTATATTGTGGTAACTGAGGTCTGCTTAGCAGATGCAGTGATGACAGTGCTCCCCTTTATACTGCAGGTGGAGACAGGCAGCTGGTGGCATTACTGTGGTTTCTATCTAAAAAAGTGTTATTGTCAGTGCAAGGGCTCCACCCCCCCCCCCAGTGCAGTTCTCTCCCTGACCCCGACCAAATCTGTTCTGGGTTCCCCCCCCCCCACCCTCAACCCCCAGGAGCAGATTTGGGGGAGGTGTTAACAGCAAAAACCCTCGTGCACTTAATTACATACCATCTCTGGGTTCTTATTTAAAAATAGCTCCCTGAACATAGAAAGCTAGGTCTCAATGAGAATGATTCTAGGCTAGCTATCTTTGACATATGCTAGTTTCTATGTGAATTTGTTTCCCCCCTCTCCTTGAGAATTTAAACATAAAGGCACTCTCAGATCATCACTGCCACCCACAGTGTCAACAGTCCAGTAAAGAACCATTTGCCACTTCATGTTCTCTTTATACAGGTTAGGCTTTAACGCAATGGTAGCCTATTCTTCGTTAAAGTCCATTCCTTAATATTTGTAATTTCACAGACCATCCACAGGGGAGATAAATTTTGGTTTTGAGGGGAGCTTTCTTCACCACTCTGGGCACACAAACATTTTTTCAGTTCAGACTACCTCTTTGAATTACTTATAATTTAATTACTTGGCTCGGCTGTTCTTTAATTGATCTTGTTAGATTACGTTAGTCAGGGCCGGCATGGAGTTGAAGCTGAACAACAGCTAGGGGGCACGACATCAGCTGCTTCTGATTTAAGTCCTGTGTTTGGTAGCCTGGTTTCTCAAACCCAAAAAGGAACAGAGAAACAGAGGCCTGGTTCCGTTGCTGTGGGTTTAGATGTGAACCATGGCCAGCATAGTGCCCCCCTCTCCTTTCTCCATCACTTTTGCTTTTAAATGAACCACAGTTCTCTATGATATCCAAATTGGTCTGCTTGCACACTATGGTTAGTGACAACAATCCAGGGTCAAACTGTGGTTTCACATCCTGCCTTAATTTGAAACCATAGTTTAAACAAACCACAGTTCCCTGAGTTTGCATATAATGGGGAACTGTGATCAGTTTAAAGCTGGAAGTGTGTGTTTTGAATTTCCTCCCATGGCACGTGAAAGAGTAGAAAAATGAACATGTAAATCTGGGTCTATTGTTGTTGTTTAGTTGTGACTGTGCCTCATTTGTGTAGTTGGAGACCATGGATTCTCATTATGTCTGTTAAGTGTGTATTAGTCATTATATCAATATTAAACCTCATGGATGTTTTTATACATTTCTACTCCTTACCAGAAGATCCCAGAGTGGGTTACAACAATTTAAAATTCAGAATTAAAAACAGTTAAAACAGGTTACAGTCACAAGAATAGGATGGGTCCTGAAAAAACACAGCTTAATGGGAGCAGGACTGTTTGAAACTCTTAAATAGTCAGAAGAAAAGAATGTCAGCTATATCTGTTACGCAATTTGTCATTTTTTCACAAATGTTCAATGATAATCACAAAAAGTGCAGAAATGAAGCATGTAGTAATATCAGCATAAATAAAATATTTGTCATTCTTACCTATCCATCTGCCCTCCTCTTCCAGTGGCAGCAAACATAGCGGGGTGGGCTATCTGCTTGAACATATGTTCTCCATACTAGCCCACTTCCCAATTCATGCTGGATAACCCTGAAGTTACCCAGAACCCCGGCTGGGGGGCTGGGAAGGATAAACGCCCAATGCCTGAGCCAAGGTCTTCCTACATCTGAAATATTAATAAAGTTGTGGCCAATTTAATCCCATAGAACGTTGTCATGAGTCTTTATTTCCCTCAGGGGCTGCCCCGGGGTACGGGGGGGGGGGGACTTTGCCTGGCCACGGAATTATCCAGTCTTCCACTGTAGGAATCATGTCCATTTTCCAATTATGAAAAAATGATTATATGAGCCACAATTTCTTTATCATCTATTAAAATGAGTTCTGTAATATATCCAAATAAGATAACCCGTGAATCTATTTGGAATGTATATCCTGTAATGTCTATTTCTTTTATTGTGTTATTCTAAAGTGTATTTATTTTAGGATATGTCCAGAAAGTATGCTGTATAACAGCATTCCTATTTGCATGATTAAGTCATTGTGGAATCAAATACCATTGCATGCTAAGTTTATAAAAACTTACTTTAAAATAAATGCTAATAGTTTGCTGAGGAATATTGAACCAGAGCCAGTTTCCATATATCAGGGCCAACATTTCTTTCCCATTTATATTGATAAGTGTTTTTCATTGATTCTAAATTACTTAACATTTCACATATCTTGCATAATAATACTTGTGATTTATCTTTCAGCGTTATATATTCAAATTCTGATATTTCTTGAAGAGGGCCATATCTTGTAATTAAACTATGGGCAATATTTCATCACTGTAGATATTGGGAAAAATTGTGGTCATGCCTGTAAAATTTCCTTATTGATTTTATTATATATTCTGAAAGAGCCATCTTACTGTCAATGCTCTAACAAACCATAGTTTCCCCACATATTAAGAGTACTTAATGTCCTGTTCCCTGTATCTCTTCCTTATAATAGAATGCAGTTAATAGTGATAAACCCAGGCTCAGATTTTAAAAAATATTTTTTATTAGGGTAACAATCAATATATCATTGTACTCAGCCCATGCTGAAGAAATGGTACTCTTTCAGGGTTGAGAAATGCCACACCCCACTTCTCGGAAGTCACACAGCATTAAAGTTTGCCATGGTGCAAGCCAAGTATCCAGGGTGTCACTGGGCAACCAGGGTGAAAGATTCCAGGAAGATAGAGGCCCCAAGCTGAGTTTAGGGCATGCCATAGCTAATCCTTCTCCATAGACCCCTTATGGGGGTCCCCTTTGCTATGCTGATGCCCTATGCCATGTCCACCCAGACTGAAGTCAGTCATACCAAATGACTATCACAAATAATTACTTTGCAGAGGGAAATATACAAATCACTCTGAATCAA